>NW_020173397.1:11225655-11493610 GCF_003031525.2 Neophocaena asiaeorientalis asiaeorientalis
GGCCGCTTAGCCTGCGCGTCTGGAGCCTGTGCTCCGCAACGGGAGAGGCCACAACAGGGAGAGGCCCGCGAAAACAAAAAAAAAAAAAAAAAAAAAAAGACGGAGAGTTAGATCTCTTCACGTCCACCTCTTGAGACATCCAAGAAATAAACCTACTCTGAAAACTCCCTACACTGCCTTGTCCATTTCCTCTTCCCTGAGCTATGGGTATCTTCAGTCTAACTCCAGCCTGCACAGCTGATCGATCCTCTTCTCTCACAAAAACACGGAGCTCACAAACCCATCACACTGGGTGGTGTGAAGCCTGAGAAGGATGGTCAGTCAGAAGACTTCATTCTGTCCTGTGCTCCTGAGTTCCCCAAGCACACTGGATCTCACCCTAAAGCATCTAACTCTATGCGTCTTTCACCTCTGTGTGTGTGTGGCGGGGGGTGGTTAGGGGGGTGTGGAGGAGGCAGGGGTGTTTCAATTACATGGAAAGAGGGAAACTGTCATTTTCCCTGTTTCATTATAAAACTCAGGAAAGGAACTGTTTAGCCAAGAACCAAATTTCAATTAGTCAGGACAATACCACAGAAAAGCTGAAGATACTCTGAAAAACACTCTTTTGAGAATCCTGTATGTGCTTGTATGAATATACGTATGGTTTCTGGTAGAAAATGTCTCCCATTAATTGGTAATCAAACTAGTTCCCACCCCTCTGCACACAACAGCTGAGAGGTGGCGGAAGTGGTCCAGAAGAATGCTGGGTGACAGCCAAGTCCAAGTCCAGGTTTGAAAACTCACTGCATAAATCCCAAACGTGTGAGAACTGACTATATAGTTGGTTGTGACAACTGACTATATGTACTTAACAGTGACAAAACAATGGTAGAGTCAGCAGCACCTACACAGATGAACCACTTCTTTCATTCTCATGTAAAACCCTGAATTCTAATGGCAATGACACCAGGAGTAGCCCTTGGGTACAGTAGCAGGCAGAGAGCAGCAGTAATGCAGGTACAGCAGTAGGTGGAGTGGTAATTGGGGCAGCAGCATCTACTGCGCCCTTACTACAGGTAGTACTCTCACTACCTTACTGAATCTTCCCAGCCAGCCAATGAGGGAGGGACCCTCGTTACCCAGGTAACGGGTCTTAAGCTGTAACTGATGAAGACATCCACTTATGTGTGCAAGACAATGGGAATATTCCTTCTAAGAAAGATGGTGGCTCTTCAAACTAACCCCCTTTCTGCTTTCTAGGGATCGGTTTAGCCACAGGTTTGGGGGAGGAATTTTGTGAGGCTCAAGCAAAGCATGTCATCTGATTGCGGTGATCGTTTCACAATGTATATGTATACCAAAGCATCGAGTTATACACCTGAAATATACACAGTTCTTATCTGTCAATCATACCTCAATAAAGCTGGAAAAAAAGAAAAGAAAAGCAAGCTATCATGTTGGTGTGGGTACCTAGTCTCGCTATGCAGTGCTACTAGGAGGGAAAAATCCTAGAAGACTGAAAGATTTTGCGATTCAAGAATACAGGGGGGCTTCCCTGGTGGCGCAGTGGTTGAGAGTCCGCCTGCCGATGCAGGGGACGCGGGGTTGTGCCCTGGTCCGGGAGGCTCCCACCTGCCGCGGAGCAGCTGGGCCCGTGAGCCATGGCCGCTGAGCCTACGCGTCGGAAGCCTGTGCTCCGCAACGGGAGAGGCCACAACGGTGAGAGGCCCGCGTACCACAAAAACAAAAACAAAAACAAAAACAAAAACAAAAACAAAAACAAAAACAAAAACAAAAACAAAAACAAACAAAAAAAAAGAATACAGGGTATTATGGCTTATACTGGATAGAGATAACTGTATAATGAGGCTGTCTTGTGAAATGTGAAAAGATAAAGCAGGAACTCACTACAGGCCAACTTTAAATGTGACAGTTAGGCATGACTGATGCACATGTAGACATAGCTGTGGAGCTCGGCTTCTACCCTGCATGGTGTTGTGAAACCCCAATTCGTGCATCTTATTATTTATTCCTCCACCTAGCTATAGTCTATCATTACGATGAAAGGAAACATGTTGATAAAGACAAAGACTGTTCTGGCAACAAAAGTAATGCCTTACCTGTAAGTAGCATGTGCTGTCTTTAAATACCTCCCTGTTAGGCATCCCAAAGTTCACCACTATCTGATCTGCATCCACTCCCAAAGGTCCTGATGTTGATCATACAACCGAGGGATGATCTGGCCCTACTTCCCTTCTCTTCTATGGACCCTCTTGTTTCCTGCTGATTGCCTTTGAGTCGTTTTCTCTTAATGACAGTGTCTAAAACTAAAAAGTCATTTCAAGTCAAAAAGCCTTGTTGGTGCTGTGGGCAAAGATGGAACCAGAATAAGGGCCCGGTTATGAGCACAAGAGCCAAGGCTTCGGCCTGAGGATTTTACTCAAGTATTTCTTTTAATTCACACAATTAACTACAACTTAGATCATACTATTATCCACTCACCCCACTTAGTCCTCTGTTGAAATAGAGGCTACAAGAATCACTTGCCCAAAGAGAGAAAAGCTAGTAAGTGGTCAAATTGAAATTTAAGTTAAAAATCCTTCTTTTCTCTGAAGGTTAAACCCAGAACTCTAGACTTCTTCGACTGGTTAGAGCTCTTAACCCGTTTACAATAAGAGCAGATTCTTTGCCAAAAAGCATCAGGGTTTTTTGTCTGGAGAAGGTCAGCATGCAGCAAAAGGAAAAAAATAAAAATAAAAATGCTTGGGTTTTAGTGGATTAAAAATAAGAGTAGGCTGAATTCCCTGGTAAGTAAGGAGTCCAGAACTGCCCTATAGGTCCTACTGTCTGATACAACATTGACCCTGCCCTTCCCTCTCCGCCTGAAATGAGGATGGCCTGGTGAGATTCAGGATGAGGGAGACGATCTGTTATGTCAGGACACCCTAACATGTGACAAAACAGAGGCTGCCTGGTCGCAGTCACCCCGCCCCTCTGTTTTGGAAGCTCCCACTCTCTACAAACTGTCTGGAATTCATTAAGAAGGGAAAACAAGGCTGACAGTCGTATTTCAAATTTTATTCAGCAGAAGTTTTGTGAAAAACAATTTGGTCATGTAGGCACACTCATAACCACCATTACCCTGTTTCTCCACCAAATCATTCAGTCAAGTGACTGCCGTGTGCTTCAAGTTTCACACTTTGTGAGTCTCCATTAAACTACAACCCTCCAAGATCTGGGCCAGGGCTCCTTATGGTAGTACAGCTAGCTTAACTCCAAGTCTCTTATTTAGAGATCACATCTGGACAACCAAGCACCCTACCTGGTTTCATTAACCTAAATCTGATAGCTAACTTTCTAGAGGGGATTTTCCTTTTTTTTTTTTTTTTTTAAATCAGTGAGTGATTATTATCAATGATCATCTCTAGCCTGACCATAACAAGCAACATGGCGTTTTTTACGAAATGCACTCCAATCCAGGATATTTTTCATTCCAAAACAGGAACAATTTAATGTGGAGACAAAGGATTTATGGTAAAAGCGTTAGGGAAGTAGTTTGCAAACTTGAGTGTGCATCAGCATCTCCTGGAGGGCTTGTTAAAAGACACAGACTGCTGGGACTCCCCACCAACAGTCTCCGATTCAGGAGGCATTGGAGTAGGGTCCGAGAACGTGCATTTCAAACAGGTTTTTAAGTGACACTGAAGCTGCTGGTCTGTGGGCCACATTTTGAAAACCATTGCTCTAAGGTGGTGGTGGTAGTGACGGATGTATTGTTGCTGTTGGAAAGTGGGGCAGTGATTTAATCCATGAACTTGGAATAGGAAGCATTGCATAAAGGTGGGATTCTGAGAAAGGATCAGCTCGGGCAGCCCCCACTCAGGTGGCAGGAAATCCAAATCAACCGTCTTTACTCAGAAAAAGAATTTATTGATAAAATAACAGAAAATTCCAAGGATAAACCTAACCAAAGATAGGCACAACTTGATCCAGAAGCCAAAACCCTACTACTAGGGCCATGGCAATGAAGGTTAGCTATCCATGGGAAGGGCGTTCTCTTTTCTAGGACAGTGGTGTTGACGCCCAGCTGGGGTCTCTATTCCCCAGTTCCCACCCCTGCATCCAGATCTCGGTATGAACCTGGTCCTTGCCAAAAGAATATGAGCAAGAGTGATGCCTGTCACTTTGGGACCCTAGTTGTGCCTTCTCCTCTTCCTTTCCACCACCAGACACAAAAGATGCCAGGGTCCTAGGCAATGGCAGAACCAGAAGATAGACTGAGACTGGGTTCTTGATTTGTCATACGGAAGAAAGCTGTCTGCCAACCAGGAACTACTACCTACGTGACTATCGCCTGCCACTTCCTTATAGCAACTAACATTAACCCAATACAAGGGCTTTGTTTTTCTCTGCCTCCGAGATAAGGCTTTATTCTCGAGCACAACACCTTCCCAAGTTCAAGATCAACGGAAATAAAGGGAGACTCTCTTTCTGTTAGCACCCAAGCAAATCCCTGGGATGCGTGACATCAGTCAACGTGCAACTCCCTGAAAGCAATCCCTGTGATACAGAAGAGTGGCTAAGTCTGTGTCGAATTCTCCACCCCAAAGCCATGACACTCAAGCACGTGGGCTAAGCATGTGGGAAGGGGTTGTTATAAGAATTTGGAAAAGTGACTACAGGCAGGCAAAATACATTTCCTCTACTCTCCACTAGGGGAAATGCATAAGCAAAGGGAAGCTGGCTGCCAGTGAGATCTGATTAGAAAGATGTCAGGTATATGAACCCAAGAGTAAGCAAGAGGGATACCCTAAGCCAGCAGTGACCTGTGCATCGCTGACCCCAGAAACAAATCCCAATTAATTGTGCTTGCCACTCAGCCCCCTACCATTAAAGCATGCATCTTAGTGACTATGATACTATGACCAAGCAAGCACCATCAAATCCTCTCTCTCATTCATTTCTGAATCAACAAGGATTTAAAACATCCACACACAATCAGTATCATTAGAACTGCATTCCAAGACCCCATCGTTTAGCATTTATACATCTAGCCTTTACCTAGATAACACATGATTAGTGTTTATCTACCTAAAGACCAGTGGATTAATGACCATGCCAAGGTGATGCAAGATGTGGTTCCAGAAAGTCTACCCACCGATTGTCAATACACCACAAGCCAGTGGCCAACCTCTCCAACTTACTCTCCAAGCACACTTCTTTGCAGCAAACGGGCCAACTTTTATTTGGAATGTCACCAGGAATAGTGCCAATTGCTTATATTTTTAGAGACTGTTTTACATAAGCTACTGTAAACTCTACCTTGAAAAATAAATAGAATTTTCAAGAATGCATAGTTGATGTCATCCTTTTCCCTTGAAAGTAAATGACCCTAACTGGCCAATACTATTTTAATGTTTATTCATAGTCATTCTCTGCCCCAAGTATTATAAATTTGTTGCAAAGTGTTCTATTGGCTGAGGTGCCAATATTCTAAATTTAGGTGGTGTGATTATGCAGGCTTAGTAATACCACAGAGCAAAGCTGACCCTGAAATAATACCTTTTCATCATTGGTGAAAAACTTCAAATGCAAAAAAATAGAACAAAAATATACCCAGTCCTTTTGATGGAGAAGGGATTGTTACAGTATTGGTGTGTCTGTGAATACTATCTCCAGCTGTTTGGGACAGACTCACTCAAGAGGAACAAGGTGGCCACATCTCACTGAGGTGCCCAGGTAGACTATATGGGGACTGTACTAGATTCCAAATTAAACAGGAAAATCATCTTTAGGATTTCTGTGTGCTCTTCCCTACACCAAGTTTCAAATCACCAGTTATAAAAATAAAATGTATGTTTTGAAAAACATGCTTTTTAGAACCAGTTAATATTTAGGAACATATCACAATAAAGGTACCGAAGTAAATATAGCATTCCTGTCTGTCTATTTTATCCTAATCTCACATACAACCTTAACCACCGGGCTAAATAAATCTTCTCTGCCTCAAATCTTCTTCCCATGGAAGCAAGTTAAGCTTCCCAGAAGGAAAACCTATCCTACAAACAACAGCTACACATGCTCCCACCAGTGGGGACAACACCTTTCCCATCTGCCCTTGACCACGTGGGAAAATAGGGGAATGTGTGTAAATGAGTCAGCAAGTTACCCCACTCTGGGGAGGGGGCGGGGAGGGCCCAGGCCACAGATGCCTTCCTGAAATTGCTCAATAACCCACAATTTTCTTATAGAAAGACATGATTCTACCAGTGCCTTCCCTAAACCTACAACTCACTATGGTTGGATTTAAAATATTTGTTCCCACACGACCCAGGATTTTTTCCTTTTGAAAGTTACCACTCCATGGGCACTTCAATTAAAGAACACAGCTACTGAAATTCGAATGCTTTGAAGATTTCTTTCATAAAGGGTCGAATTAAAAACACACCATTGCCTGTGGATGTCAATGTTAATGAAAGGTCGAAGTGGTGTGTGGGAGAAGAGGCTTCTTTTCCTTTCTGCACCAACGCTGACATTTTCACATCAGTGTAGACAGGAAGCGTGTGATCTAGGGGCTGAAACACAGGACTGGGAGTCAGGAGTTCTACATGGGTCATTTGTTTGTGGTGTGCGTCTTTGGTGAAATCAATCTCAGGTTTTACTGTTTAATCCTCAATGACTTGGACCTCTCCTTTGTGCCAAAAAGTAATTCAAAATGCAGCCAAAATTCATTCCTAAACTAAACATAAGGGAAGTATGCTCAGACCTGAATGATCTCAGTGCAACAACAGTGAGATGAGCAAGGGGACAATTCGAGTAAGATGATCCTGGAGGAAAGAAAGGATAACAAAAATAACAAGACCCATCTCCACGTTTAGTCCAGGGGTAGATTTATGAAGACAAGTATACATCTCTGACTCACTTGACATTAGGAAAACACGTAAGACCAAGTTATAAACACTTATGGGGAAGATTAATGTCTGCATTTCTTCTTCTACTATTCATATATTACCTTACAATTACCTTAAACCAGTCCTATGTGTCTTCCTGAGCAACTATAAGGTCAAGCCTACTGTTAATTCTTTACACGCATTACCTTTCATCTCCACAGCACCCTTCCAAGGTAGCTATTGCTCCATTTTACAGAGGAGGGAACCCAGGTTCAGAGAGGTTGGCGAACTTGTCCAACGTCACACAGCTAATGAGTGACAGCACCAAGATCTGCACATTTAACTCAGACATTCAGTGCCTCAAAATCACTTCCTCCATGAGGTCATTCCTAAAGACCCACCCAATAAAGCCCCTTCTTTCCCAGTCACACTCTATCAATAACATTCTATTTAGTTTTCATAGCACCAAAACTTATCTTGTTCATCTATTTAGTTCATTATTAGCTATGCCCCCACCTCCAAGACCATACTAGCAGGAACCTAGTCTGTCTCGTTCTACTTTTGATTCCCTACAGCTAGCGAAAAGCTGTCACACGATAGGCACTTAATAAATAAGTGTTGTAAGGAGGGAAAGGAGGAAGGGAAGGAAGAGAAGAAAAACAAACAAATCCAAGTCCTTCTGACCCCAAAGTGATACTGCCTTTGCTGAAAGTGACTGAGGGATGTTTTAGAAATGACTTAGGGAAGACAACAGGAACTCATGACTTTGAGGTACCATTTATATCTTTGTGTGCCTTTCTCTCACCGGTATCACCACTCTCCAAAGCACTGCATCCCTCTCAGCCTGCCCTGGTTCAACTTCTGTGTAAACACTCCAAAGGTGTACGTCTTTATTCTTCATGATGTGCAAGAAAGGTCACGAAAAGAAAGACGCAGCAAAGAAAGAAGGATGCCATGTTTAAGACCCAACCTAGGGCTCCCCTGGTGGCGCAGTGGTTGGGAGTCCGCCTGCTGATGCAGGGGACATGGGTTCGTGCCCCAGTCCGGGAAGATCCCACATGCCGCGGAGCGGCTGGGACCGTGAGCCATGGCCGCTGAGCCTGCGCGTCCGGAGCCTGTGCTCCGCAACGGGAGAGGCCACAACAGTGAGAGGCCTGCGTACCCCAAGTCCTCAGGAACAGAAAGAGGTGTGCGAGTTTCAACAGAGATCCCAGACCTGCCTGCAGGTCCTCTCACCCTCAGCCCTCAGCTGCCTCAGGAAAGATGCAGACTTCATGGCTTGCTTTAATTCCTTGCCCTCAAGTACACAGTGTTCACCAGACTCACAAAATCCTCCTTATAAACTTCACATTTGTCTTTACAATTTCAAAAGCCTGTGGTGACTATATTAACTATCTTTGACCCATCTTCTGGACTATTTTCTTCAAATAATGCATATTTGGAGAAGAGTCAAACATATTTTTATAATTTAGTTTGATGAGATGGACCTAACAGCAAAGTACGTTTCATGCTTAAAACACACACACAAAATAAATGAAACTCTTGCTTACTGTCCTTGAAAAATGACAAAAAAACATTTAGCCAGAGTTTTTTTTCCCCCCTATTATTTATCCTAATACTGCCAGTTCTGAAACAAAGCAGTTGGAAGCAGAAATTTAGTAACTTTGATTTGTCCCAAGATACATTTTTTTACACTGAGGTCCTATTCCTGACAGTAAGCACATGTGACCTGTTCTAAAAAAAGGATATTTTCCACTTCTTGCACAACTGGAGCAGATATAAACATCAGCCTGTGCAAACTGCCCTGCAGAACTCAAAAGGGAATTAAAAACACACACACATACATACACTTAAATAATTCTATAAATAGCAGTACTCAGGAAAAGGAAATCTCCAATAACACACAAAACCAACACTTAGAATTCCACTTTAATCAAGTTTTCCATCTAATCATATCACACAAGCAATTTGCATAATAAGATCTGAACACCTGCCAGGTTAAGGCACCCCAACCTTGTCTATTTTGCTTCAGATACGTAATTCTGTACATGCTTTATTGCTGTTATAAGGAGGGGGAAAATTGCAATCATGGTAAAGTAGAAGAGAAGGAACTGATATTACCTACTAACATGTGCTAGGCACCCTGCAAAGCACTTTTACATGTGTTTTCTCACTTTTAAAACCTCACCAACCCTAAGAGGATGGTTCTACTGATCCCACTTTACAGGTAAAGAAATCGACACTCCAAGAGGCTAAGCATCTTTTCTTGAACGCAGACACGGTGTTAAGTGGCAAAGCCATGGGCACAGCACTTAAGCATAGCTACTTCTGAACCTGTCCACATGCATCCAGTCTCTGCCACCCCAGGTGCCCAAAGACCACAAGGAAGAGCTGGGATTCTGGTTAGAAATATAAAAGGCAATCAGAAATCCTAAAAGTCTGTTTTAAGCTTATGCCTTCCAAGGCGTCTAACATTTTATTTAATGTTATAAAGAAATATATTTGAGTATTGCTCGACCTTCAAGGCCAAATTGAATACGCTTATTCACTGACAAAATTGAGCCTCAATTTCCCTTCCTCTATTAAATTCCCATTGCTGATGCCCACGCCTCACGGTGATCACACTCCATCCTGTTTGTCTGGCTGGATCTACATGTTCTCTTTCCTTCACCCCACTGAGGCAAGTTCTGGAGAAGGTGCAGCATGATTCCCCATGGGCAGGCCCCGCGCCTTGCACACGGCAGCACAGACCAGCGCATGAGAGCACGGGCCCAGAGCCAGATCCAGGCCCATCTACTTACTATGCCTTAGTTTTCTTCTCTGTAAAATGAGAATAATAAAAATACATAAACCAAAGGTTGAAGTGAGAATTAACTGTGTTAATTCAAGTAAAATATTCAGAATCATTCCTGGCATGTAGTAAGCACTGCATAAGTTTTACCTGGTTTCAAAATTATAATTAACACTATTTTTCTCATTTATTATTATCATTTTATGTGGGTTTTGCAAGATTAAGTTAACACACATAAAAACACTTAGAACAGAGGCTGGCACACAGTGTGGCCTCAGTTAATGTTAGTTGGGTTTATTGGTATTAATTTGCATGTACTCAACAGATATATGTTGAATATGAATTTGTATGTATGTGCTGACACCACAACTGTTTTTTTTTTTAAACCAGCATAAAGAAACTGTTAAGGACCGGATCAAAATTATAAAACGTGAAAGATTTATCTGCAGCACCTCATTAGGAGGAAAGCAAAAAGGGTTTTACCAAACTTGGGGGTAATTTTATGGCATAAAAACACTGGCCTTAGAGAAGAAAGCCAGAGTCAACCAAACGCGAACCCTTTATGGAAGGTCAGGACTCTCTGCTAAGTAATAAAGAAATAACAACAAGAACAACATCTGCTAACATTTACGGAGCATTTACCATGTGCCCAGCACCATGCTAATACTTTTCCATAGCCAATATCACAGTTAATGTCCTTAAGACTCCTAGGAGGCAGGCCCCCCCACTTGCCAGATGAAGAAACTGAGGTTAAAGGTCACCCAGCCTCCCCAAGGTCACCCAGCTTGTTAGGGACAGACACAAATGCCAGAACAATGCTCTTAATCTCCATGCAAAGTAGTTCCCTGCGGATTGGACAGATAAAAAAAATCAAGAAAACTTTCAGAAATCAATAAAAGATGTACAGTTCTGTCTTGCCAAGAATGGATTATCATTTCATAAACGAAAGGGTATGTTTAGTAGGAAGACAGGAGGGAAAAATCTCAGAATAAGTCAAAGAAATGACAGTAGCCTTGCATAGAAATACATGTGTGTGTGCGTGCATGTGACACAACAGCTTTTTTCTTTGTCATTTTGACACAAACCTGTGACTGCTTCACACACACCTCTTTGAATCAGCATTTGGGAACCACTGCTGTATCTCGTCCTGCCACTATAAACCTAATACTTCCATTCCCATTTCTTATTTGTGGGAAGTTAAATAACCATTATCTAAACCATTATGAAAACTTTGAGTAGAGGAGAAACTGGAATTAGATTAAGCCAATTCTGAAGTCTGCCCAGGAAAAGGGCATTAGCAGCTACAAAATCACAGAATTTAGCACCGCGTAAATGAAACAGAAGAACCATGAACCTGAAAGATGCTACCATAGCTTTTAATGTTTTTTTTTCAGGACCCAAAGCCCTACAGAGTCCCTTCCCTGCTAGGAGCCCATTCAACAGTTCCACATCTGACCCTGACCCGACTGTACCAACGTGTGAATTCTGGGTTCACCCCCTCATATTCGGCACTCTTCCTCTGCCACCCACCATTCAGGGCTCATTCCCAGGAGAACACACAAATGTTTCAAAAACCTTTGGGGAGGAACCAAACTGCAAACAGTTCTTCATGAGAACCTTTTCTCATAGTGTGTGTCTTCCACCGTACGACACAGCTTTGCCAATCCCTGTGAACAAAACGCGGTTCCCGTCATGTAAATCCATCAGCTTCACACTCCTAAAGGCCAGGATATCTGGGTTAGGAATGAAACTGTCTCTCCTCATCAAACACCTGCACATCTGAGCTTAGCCCAAATGAAGAATATAAAACTCCTCTTTGGACAGACCCTGGTGGATACCTATTTTAAAAGAAACCAGAACCAAACCCCCCATCCTGAGTGGGATGCAAAGGGACAAAGCAACACATATTAAAACGACAAAACACTACTGGGCCAGGCATTGTCCTAGGCCAGTCAACCTGCAACAGGGGTGAGTCTGTCCCCTGTGGACACTGGTGGTGTCTGCAGACAAATTTGGTTGTCACAGCTGAGGGAGGGGAGCTACTGGCCTCTAGCAGGTGGAGGCCTGGGATGCTGTTAAATATCCTGCAATGCCCAGGATAGTCCCACATCAAAGAGCTATCCAGTCCAAGATGTCAACAGCACTGAGGTTGAGAAACTCTGTTCTAGGCTCTGGGGACACCACAGTAAACAAGGAAGAGACAGAAGTCCCTGCCCCCTTGGACCCTGCAGTCTAGTGTGGAGAAACATATCATAAATGGAACAGATTAGAAAAGTATAGACTATGTTATAATGTAAGTACTACGGAAAAAAACAGAGCAGGGCGAGGAAGACTGAGAGTTTGGAGGGAGAGCCACTGCATAGAGTGTGATCAAGTAGGCTCGGTGGGAATGACATTTAAAGGAAGATGTAAAGTTGGTTGGGGAAGGAACGAATGCTATTGCTCTCTGGACAAAGAGAGAAAGAGGGGTCAGCAAGTGCAACATACAAAGGCCCAGAGGTGGAAGGGTCTGGAGTATTCCGGGAATGGTGAGGACACTGGCTGGAGCGGAGGGAGCCAGAAGCGTGGCAGCAGGAGATACAGTGAGAGCAGACAGGAAGCTTTCCCATACAATCTGCCTGGTACCATTTTAAGGGTCTCGAGTTTTACTGATATTAGGAGCTACTGGAGTGTTTTGAGGGTTCTGAGGAGAGAATGACATGATGTAACACATTTTAACATGGGGTTTCTCAACCTCAGCAGTGACAATTTGGGGTCAGATAATTCTTCATTGTGGGGCTGTCCTGTGTACTGGAGAATGTTTAGCAGCATCTCTGGCCTCTACTTACTAGAGGCCAGTAGCAACCCCCATCCATTGTGGCAACCAAAAATGTCTCCAGACATTGCCAAATGACACCTGGGGGGCAAATCACTCCTAGGTTGAACACCAGCTTTAACAGGAACATTTTGGCTCCTGTGTGAAAAAACCACTGAAAGCGGGTAAGGATGAAGGCAGGAGACCAGGTAAGGGACAGTCACCCAGGTGAGGGCGGGTGGCAGTTTGAACCAAAGTGGAGGCAGAGGAGTCGGTGACAAGTGGGCAGATTCTAGACATATTTTCAACTCCAAGAGACAATCCAGAAAATAAAACTGAGAGACAAAATAGTTGCAGCAGTCTTCACCTTCCAATTTCAACTTTTTCTAAGCAAAATTTTAAAAAGGGAGGTGCCCCGACAAAGACTTAACGACAAAAAGCCACGAGGAGGCCCTGAACGTGCAGCCCTTGTAGAGTCATACAACAGATGTTGATGACAGTACATTAGACAACTGTGGAAAACAGTACTATACGGAAATTTTGCCAACCCCATATATTTATTCACAGATTTTATTTCACTGGTTTATTTCAAAGAGCATGTGTCTGCTCCACAGACAAGTTTTACAGCGTTTTTAATGTAGCCTTCCTCTGCACACCAGTTCTGTCCCGCACCTGTTTCCAGCGTCAACGTGTGAAGCCAGAGCTTCCCACATCCCCGAATTTTTCCTTACACGTGCAAGCTAGCTCCTGAGGACGTTCAACCCTTGCAAGCCTTTTTCTTTTTTCTTTTTTTTTTTTTTTTTTTCCGACTCTGAAAAAGAACAGGCCCCAAATGCTCCAAAGTGAGTTTCATGACATCCATTTGGGTTTTTCCAGATGGCATTTTCCTCGCTCTCTCAAACTCATTTATATTATTTATCACCTACCATCAAAAAGGTTCCAAAACTCTGAAAAAGAACAGGCCCCAAATGCTCCAAAGTGAGTTTCATGACATCCATTTGGGTTTTTCCAGATGGCATTTTCCTCGCTCTCTCAAACTCATTTATATTATTTATCACCTACCATCAAAAAGGTTCCAAACAGTCCGGTTATTTCTTTCAGGACCACACACACACACACACACACACACACACACACACACACACACCCTCATTCTGGCCATGTAAGCATTTGCTTATAGAAGCAAAAGCAGAGACTGCTCGGTAAAACACTGGTCCCTTCAGCCGAATGCAGATAAAGCCCCAATGAGCATAACCAACAATACCCTTTACACACTATTACTCCACACCCCCAACCCCCAATGCACACAATCTAGGCTCACACACAAAACAGCCATTATGAAGAGAAACCATCAACTAAAGGCTGGTTTTAGGCAACTAACTGCACAGGAGGTTTCCTTCCAAGCTCTGTTAAGCATCTGCCAAGAGGCTGCTTCAGCCACCCAGTCAGTGGGTGCGCTGTTCCCACATTTTCTTCCCCGAAGTGGCTTCAGACTCTCACACAGCCCTGAAAGAAGCAAACCTGGCTACACTTTCCACTGGATCAAGTACCAGAGCCATGTGCCCCAGCAGCTAAGATCACACCACCTCAGTCCTGATTCAGCTGTCTCTCTTGATTCACCCTGATTTCTGGACCCTCCTCCCCTCGGCCAGCCAGGGCCCTTCACCCAGGCCCTACCCACCGAGAGGGGCGGGAAGGAAGGTCTGAGAAGGGTGCAGAAGCACTGCAGAACCTTCCAGTTTCAACCTCATCTTACCTTACACTGAGAGAGGTGGAACTAAACCCTCTCTACTCACGGCCTCAAATGACCATCTCCCTCTTAGTAAACACTGGAAATGTCCTGAGTAGCCACAGGGCAGAGAGAAAGGAAGACACCCAACCCGTTCCGATGGACGAGTGGGAATGGAGCCAGCATAGGAAGTGGGCACTAGGGGTGGTGGGGCGCCAGAACAGCAGATGTCTTCCTTCCTCTCCCAAAAAGTTTTTTAAATCCCCAGAGAACTAAACACTTGTCGCTGCCCAACAGGGGACACCCCCCAAACCCTCCATCCGAAAGCTTCTTCCCCTCCAGGGAAGGCCTGCATTTGAACGGAACCCTATAGCCCGGGGAGTTCAAGCTGGACGAGGAGACACGCCCCCCCCGCTCCCGCCACCCCCCTCCGGCTGCTCGCCACCCCCCGCCCCTCCCGCGCTGGGGTGCAGCGGCCGGGAAGGTGAGGGGCGGGCCTTGGGAAACCTCACCTGGAGGCCGCCTGGGGCGGGTTTTCCCAGAGGGGTGGTCGGACTCCTAAGAGGCAACAACACAGGAACTAATTGCTTCCCTCTAACATCGCGCTCGATCCACCCCAAGCTCTCCCTCTCCAAGTGTTCAGCCCGCTGGGATCTTCAGGAAAAGGATTCACTCGAAACTCTTTTTCCTCCTTCCCATCCGGACAGCGTCCGGGCCCGGCGCTCCTCCTCCCCCACCTCCGCGCCGCGGTACTCCCCAGCCCCCAACAGCTCTCAGCAGCTGGTATCCCCAACCGAGGGTCCCCTCGTCCGCGCGGCCCGTCCCGGGCTGCCCGCCGCGCCCCCAAAGTGCGCCTGGGCGGAGAACCCCGTTAGCGCACCGGCCCGGCGGTCACGGCCCCCAACTGCGGGGGATCAGTTCGCCCTCTGCCCCGGGGCAAGGGCACGGGGTCCTTGTCCCAGAGCCCCGGCGAGCGGCTTTCCTCGCCCCAGGGTGGGAGGCGCGGGGTTCCCTAGCCGCCGGCCGCGCCTCCCTCCAGCTGTCACCACTCACCTGCTCTTCAGAGGTTGACTCTTGAGTTCGTAATAGGTTTTGGGCTCTTCGTGAAACTCCTCCCCGACTTCGAAATCCGGCACGATCCCCGATTCCGACTGCATGGCTCCCGCTTCCCGTCCTCCCACTGCTCCAAAGTGAGAAGCGAGCCTGGGGCCGGAGGGGAGGTGGCGGGGCCTGGGTCCCCCGAGCGGTGCGCCCCCGCGCAGTGCAGAGCTCAGCCCGCTGGCCCGCGGCGGCCGCCAACCCAGGCGCCCGGAGTTTACACTCGCACCCGAGCGGGAGGGGCGGCTGCCCGGCGCCGCCTGGGATCTGTAGTCCCGGCCGGGCGGGGTACTCCCGGCTTGCCAGGAAAGCCGCTGCCCCGAAAACTACAATTCCCAGAAGGCCAAGCGAGGGCAGAGGCAACGTGGTAGACACCGCTAGTGCAACTCCTGTTTGGATTCATTGTCAATGTCAGCAGCTCCTGTCCCTCCTCTCTCGCCACTTGCTTCAACGGTACAGACGTGGCTATTTAATATTAATAAGAACGGACTCAGCCCTGCTCTCCTACCATCACTCCTCCTCCCAGCTCACACATTCGCGAGGGCACGCCAAGTCCTTATTTTTTTAAAAAAAGGGTTTTGACACTGAAAAGTTTCAGCCTTCAAGCCTCCCTTAAAATAAGACTTTCTGTCAGGCTACATGCTTCCCAGCGCTGCTGCGACAAATCCACTTGTCCTCGGTTTGGAACTGAGTGGAGGAACTTTCCTTCACTTTGTAAGTAAAACAGTACCGTAGAAAGTGTTCTTGTGCGTTCCTTTTCCGTAACTAACTCAATCTGGTCTTTTACAATACTGTTCAGCCATCTGGATGACTCTCCCCTTTATCCAATTAGCCACTTCTAATCTAAAGCGGTACTTGAAAGGTGCGGTTAATTTTAAAACGCACGAAGTTACAAAACAGCGTCGTCACTGTCTGCTTTTAATTTCTCAGTTGGCTGGGAGCTCAAATGAGATTGTCCTGACATTTCAGACGTGCAGTTGTGGGGATCGTGAAATGTACAAGCGTCAACCCCCCCACCCCCACCCCACCTTCCCGGCACTCATTTAGGTAACAGATTAACAGGCTCTGTTATGGCTCGTTTGAACTTCCAGTCTTTCCCTCTGATTAGTTTCAGTAGAGTGTTTTCCTCCTTTTAAAAGTGTTTTGAGGCATCAGGGAGGAAGTAGAGAGTTAGAGGGTGGCTTTTAAAGTTCTAAGACCCACAGTTGAAATCCCGAGTCCTTCTCTAAAGTGCTGTGTAATCGTCAGCTTGTCACTTGATTCCTAGAAGCCTCAATTTCTTCATCTGTAAAGGAGGAGATTGGCAAACTTGTTTTTTGAAGCTGTTGCAAGGTCAAATGCAAGAGAGTGATTTGTAATCTATAAAAATGCTGTTCAATGGTCAGTTTTATTTATTAGATCTTGAAGATATTCCTTTCAGACTAACACTTCATCTGTGAGTTTGTCCTTTCAAAAGTAATAAATTAAATGATCATCCTGGGAGAAAACTCTAAGGAGGCTAGACTAATAATGGGCACCTCCCAGGAGTTGGCTGTTTGCTAGTTTGCCTCACATGAGGCATTTTTAAGTTCACATTAGGTCCATACCATTAAAATATGACAGAACATGAACCTTCCTAAGAAACATAGGCTTTTTGTGCTCATGAATATGGGATACCAGATTCCATGATAGAGACTGCTGGAAATTAGATGTTAAAAGTTTTTTTTTTTTTTTAAAGTGTTATTCTCTGCCAGAAGGGAGAGGAAATGTAAAACATGCAGGAAACATTGAGTCTAGACTCCTAGTCTCATCTTGTTTCTCAACTGTAGGTGGTTGGAATGTGGTAGAAGGGGTTGATTATCATAAGTTTGGGGTATTACAGGCATTTGAGGGGTATGGGCCAGAGATGCTATACATCTTGCACAATGACAAACTGTCTTGTCCAAATATCATTGGTACCCGTGTTGAGAAACACTGGAGTCTTCTTAATCTTCTAGTTCACCAGAAGCCTTTTAATGTGAGGAAAGCTATGGACCCTCTCCCCAGAAAATGTAGATGAAAACAAGATTCTTGTGCATAATTTTGGTCTGTTGACCTTTAAAGGCTATCAAGGACTTCAGTTAGAACTGTAGTTTATAACCTCTTTAGAACTATAATGAAACAGTCCATTTTGTCATTATATCCAATAGTGACCTGCTAGACCTAAGGGACCAAACCCAAAGGGAAAAAAACTGTCAGAAAAGCTAACACACCTGAACTTAGCTCCAACTAAGTAAGCTTGCCCATAGGTACACAGAGATAGCTGTTATTTTTCCCCATACACCTTTTCTTCTGATCTCAGCCTACCCTTGGTTCGTCCTACTCTTCCATTACCTATAGTAGGGTTACTGATGGCAGTGCCATCGCTACCCAGTGGGAATGGATATGTGACTAGTCCTGAGCCACCAGTGGGTCCATTTTCCTAGCCATGGTGATTCCTTTAGAGATGGACACAGTACCCTAACATGACTAGAAGTCCTCCTTGGGACTTTTCTTCTAGAGCAACTGGGGAAGACTGTCTGATTCTTGGAAGCACAGTGCTGGATGGAAGGAATGCTAGAGCCTATTACTTATAGCCCCAAAGGGAAGCTGATCAAAAACGAGAGAGAATGAGACAAGATCAACAATCAAAGAGAAGCGGAAACAAGCAAAACTGAGAAATAGAAAACAAAAATAACATTGTTTCAGCTCCCTGTTCCAACCATACCTGAAACCAGATATCCTTGGACTTTTCAGATATATGAACCAAAATTTTTTTTTCATTTTAGTGGAACTGTTTTGGTTTACGCTTCTGTCACTTGCAACCAAAAGAGCTTTGAGTAATTACCTTAAAAACCTTTTACTCCATTTAATGGACAGTTTTCTGTGGACTTCCATACCATTAATTCATGTAACAAAGAGTTGGGGATGGCCCCCTGGCAGATGACCCCTGTAATCCCTCTTCATTAGTGAATTAAACCCTAGGAGTAGATGCCTCTTCTTTTAAAAAGGTGATAAAGATCAATAGCTCCATACATTTCAACCAAGGACCATGCCTGTTAAAAGCACCAAGGCAATGGCTAGAGACTGTAATTATTGTCATTAATAATATGACCTATATTTATGTAATACTTTACTTTTTTTACACATTTGTCACATGGACCTCTTAGTGGAGCACTTAAAAATCCAGCAAGGGGAAAGAAATCATAAAGATCAGAGCAGAAATAAATGACATAGAAACAAAGAAAACTATAGCAAAGATCAATACAACTAAAAGCTGGTTCTTTGAAGATAAACAAAGTTGATAAACCTTTAGCCAGACTCATCAAGAAAAAGAGGGAGAGGACTCAAATCAATAAAATTAGAAATGAAACAGGAGAAGTTACAACGGACACCGCAGAAATACAAAGCATCATAAGAGACTACTACAAGCAACTCTATGCCAATAAAATGGACAACCTGGAAGAAATGGACAAATTCTTAGAAAGGTATAACCTTCCAAGACTGATCCAGGAAGAAACAGAAATATGAAAAGACCGATCACAAGCACTGAAATTGAAACTGTGATTAAAAATCTTCCAAAAAACAAAAGTCCAGGACCAGATGGCTTCACAGATGAATTCCATCAAACATTCAGAGAAGAACTAACACCCATCCTTCTCGAACTCTTCCAAAAAATTGCAGAGGAAGGAACACTCCCAAACTCATTCTACAAGGCCACAATCACCCTACTACCAAAACCAGACAAAGATACTACAAAAAAAGAAAATTACCGACCAATATCACTGATGAATATAGAGCAAAAATCCTCAACAAAATACTAGCAAACAGAATCCAACAACACATTAAAAGGATACCATGATCAAGTGGGATTTATCCCAGGTTTGCAACGATTCTTCAATATATGCAACTCAATCAATGTGATACACCATATTAACAAACTGAAGAATAAAAACCATATGATCATCTCAATAGATGCAGAAAAACTTTTGACAAAATTCAACACCCATTTATGATAAAAACTCTCCAGAAAGTGGGCATAGAGGGAATCTACCTCAACATAATAAAGGCCACATACAACAAACCCACAGCAAATATCATTCTCAATGGTGAAAAACTGAAAGCATTTCCTCTAAGATCAGGAACAAGACAAGGATGTCCACTCTTGCCACTATTATTCAACATAGTTTTGGAAATCCTAGCCACAGCAATCAGAGAAGAAAAAGAAATAAACAGAACACAAATTGGGAAAGAAGAAGTAAAACTAACAATGTTTGCAGATGACATGGTACTATACATAGAGAATCCTAAAGATGCCACCAGAAAACTACTAGAGCTAATCAATGAATTTGGTAAAGCTGCAGGATACAATATTAATGCATAGAAATCTCTTGCATTCCTATACACTAACAATGGAAGATCAGAAAGAGAAATTAAGGAAACCATCCCATTCACCATTGCAACAAAAAGAATAAAATACCTAGAAGTAAACGTACGTAAGGAGGTAAAAGACCTGTACTCAGAAAACTATAAGACACTGATGAAAGAAATCAAAGATGACACAAACAGATGAAGAAATATACCATGTTCTTGGATTGACAGAATCAATATTGTGAAAATGACTATACTACCCAAAGCGATCTACAGATTCAATGAAATCCCTATCAAATTACCAGTAGCATTTTTACAGAACTAGAACAAAAAAATCTTAAAATCTGTATGGAGACACAAAAGACCTTGAAGAGCCAAAGCAGTCTTGAGGGAAAAAAATGGAGCTGGAGGAATCAGACTCCCGTACTTCAGACTCTACTACAAAGCTACAGTAATCAAGACAATATGGTACTGGCACAAAAACAGAAATATAGATCAATGGGACAGGATAGAAAGCCCAGAGATAAACCCTCGCACCTATGATCAACTAATCTATAACAAAGGAAGCAAGGATATACAATGGAATATTACTCAGCCATAGAAAGGAACGAAACTGGGTCATGTTTAGAGACATGGATGGATCTAGAGACTGTCATACAGAGGAAGTAAATCAGAAAGAGAAAAACAAATATCGTACATTAACACATAGATGTGGAATCTAGAAAAATGGTACAGATGAACCAGTTTGCAAGGCAGAAATAGAGACACAGATGTAGAGAACAGACGTATGGACACCAAGGGGGGAAAGTGGCGGGGGTTGGTGGTGGTGGGATGAATTGGGAGACTGGGATTGACATACATACACTAATATGTATAAAATAGATAACTATTAAAAACCTGCTGTATAATAAATTAATTAATTTAATTAAATTTTTAAAAAATCCAGCAAGGATAAATAGGCAAGGGTCCCCATTTTAATATGCATTGAACATGCACTGCTTATGAACATGGCATTGTGTTAGGTACCCAGACTACAAGAATGTGTTTGACTTCCTTCCTGCCCTCAAGAGGCTTGAAGTCCAGGATTTGAGTCAAGGTTTGCAACACAATGAGAAACCATACCCAAGGCAGCAAATGCTGGGCAGTGATAACTGGTGTGTGATTTATACTTTTATATTCATTTATCTTAACAACTATTTATGGAGCACCTATTCTGTGCCAGCCACATTATGTGCTAGATATAGAGGAAATAGCAATGATGAGCCACCTGTATTCCCTGTACTCAGGACATGGTCCCTGCCTTTTTAGGAATAGGAATGAAAATGATTTCATGGATAAATAAAGTGATAGGTAAATACTACAAGTGTCTGAAAAAGGAGCAACCACTGAGGGCAAGAAAAAGATGAGTTCTTGGAGGAGAAAAGAAAGGAAGAAAGAAAGAAAGTGGAAGGAAGGAAGGGAGGCAGGAAGGGAGGGAGGGAGGAAGGAAGAGAGAGAAAGAAAAAGGAAGAAGGAAAGAAAGAAAGGAAGGAAGAAAGAAAGAAAGGAAAGAAGAAATCTAAGGTATAAAATATGAAAACTACCACCAATTCACAGAAAAAAAAATGAGAGAGAAATATGTTAATAATACCACAAGGATTCAGTAAGACAAACCGAGATATTGAGAAATTCTACAAGACATTGAGAAATCTTCAAAAAACAAATAGCATGAAATAAAGGGGAAGGAGGAACTGGTACAGGCTTTTAAAGATTTAAAAGACAGATATGTGAATTACATCTTGATTTTAAAAATGATCTGGAAAAAAAAAGAGACATATCACTCAAATACATTTTTCAGACTTTATCTGAGTTCTGATTTGAGCAAAGCAAAGAGGATGATTAATAAATAACCCAATGCAAAATTTGTGAAGCTTGGATATGAAGCTGATTGCAATGGAGCAATTGAAGAGTCACCAGGGTTAAGAGCTGGGCAATGGGTCTGGGGAGAGTTTTACCTTGTTAAGAACTGTTAAAGAAAAGATTATTCTGACACTTATTGAAGAAAAGTAAGCCCAACTTTATTCAGGGGGACTATTGCCATAGGTGTAGGAACTATTGCAATGCGCGGGGTTTTGCAGTAGAGGAAAGATATTGGGCTCAACTTCAAATACAACAAGGAAAGGTGGGGGTTTATATCCAAGAAACAGAATGTGTATTGGGGTGCGGAATGTGGTCAGTGGGTAGAAGATTACTAAAAGTGTAGTGTAATTCTTGGCTAAAACTGACCTAACAGGATTCTTGCTGAAGGCAGGCTCGGGTAATCAGATATTTCCTGGGGGATGGCGGGGATGAAAAAGGTGATCAGATATTGAGGGTGGGAGGTGCTGGTTCAACTGACTTAACAGGATTCTTGCTAAAACTGGTCAATGCAAGTGGAAGTCCAAAAGTCAAGGCCTAGCTGGGAAGAGGATTCAGAGGAGACTGACTAAAATTTCGTCAAGGAGAGATTCAAAGCAAAGAAGTGGCTTTTATAGGGAATACAGCCAACATTTTGTAACAACTTTAAATGGAATATAATCTATAAAATATCGAATCACTACGTTGTACTTTTAAAATTAATACTGTATAAATCTACTTTAATTTTTAAAATTAGAAAAAAATTAAAAAAAAAATTTTAAAAGAAGTGTCTTTTATAGCTCATGAGGCCCAAAGCCAGGCTGTGGCAGCAGGTGACTGTCACCCCACAGTTATCAAGGCAATGGAGGAAGAGTGGTTTGACCCTCGTCCGGACTTTGACTCTAAACCCAATGCAGAGCTATCAGTGAAAGTCATGCTTTCATTCTTGTTCCAAGTTATCTTCGGCCACAGGAACTGAAGTAAGAAGAACACCAAACATTCCATAAGATAATATAGCAGAAAGAGGAGATATACACTCCAAAGTGGGCATTCCTGCTTCTCTGAATTCCTATAAACAGCTACCAAAGTGAGGTTACTGGCTTGTATGTAAAATATTTAAAACATATTTTTCTTATAGAAAAGTAATACTTTTTTTCATTAGAAAATACAGATAAGTAAAAGGGAAAGAATTTTAAACACCCATAATACCACTATCCAGAGATATCTGTACCTAGGTATATATATATATATATATATATCATTATATATAAATATATATATCATATATATAATTTCAATAAATATTCAGAAGGAGATCATACTAAATATACCACTTCATCACCTACTTTTCCCTTTCATGTAGTATTATAAGTGGCTTTCCTTGTCTATAACATCATGTTAATGTTTTTAAAATATACTTTCCATTCAGTAAATTTACTAGAACTTATTTTTCTAATTTCTGTATTGCTGGACCTTTAGATTGTTTTCCATTTTTCACTATTACAGGTAATTTCGCTCCTAACCTAGTAACTAAATCTTTGCTCCCATCCACAATAATCGCCTAGAAATTGAATTGCTAGGCCAAAAAGCAGGCATGCTTTTGAAATTTTTTCAAGAGGGCTCTTTCTAGAACACAAATCTCATCTTGTCCTTTCCCTAGATTAAAATTTTAGGATCCCCATTGCTCCAGAATAAAGACCAGGCCCTTTAACATTGGATACCCAGCTCTCCGTGTCCTGGATCTTCCTACCCCTCTGGACCTCCTCTGAGATCACTCCCTGACTTCCATATTAAGTAGCTCCAGTGACCCCAAACTGCTGAAGCTCCTGGAATATGCCAGTCCATTTCTCTCTGTCTGGAGCACCTTTCTCTCCTCTTTTGCCTACACACTTCTTTAGCCTTTAAGACTGAGCTCAGACGTTATCTCCAGGAAGCCTTGCTCTACCCTGCCAACCTTCATCAAGTTCCCTGTTGGTTTAAGGGCCCCATCCCTAAGTTTCCTAGATATACTATCTCCAGTACCCTGTATTGTAATTTCCTGCTTAACCTTCTGTACACAGCTCCCACCACCCCACAACCCTACTCCCATCACCACCACACACACACAGCCAACGCACCCCTCTCCCTGCCCAGACTGTGAGCTCTCAGAGGGCTGCAACCATGCCCACAACGGATGTTTAAGAACTGTCTATTGAATAAATGAATGGGTTAGCCATCAAGTAAAAGAAAGTATGTTTTTTTAGCAAACTCACATTGTTTCTTTTTGTAATGAGAGCAAGGATATTGCAAGTGAAAATAGAATTTTTAGAAGGTTTTCCACAGTGTCCATTTGTACATGGGCAAATACTGATGGAACAAAAGAACTAATTTCTTCTCCATCACTAATGCTCTATCCTAGTCTGAACTGATTTATCAGAGCAGAATTTAGCCTGTATCCCAGTAGCATTTCTGATAAGGAAGCTGAGATCTCTTCATTAGAGCAACAAGTGGACACATTCAGACTTGCTAGTGGGAGATCTGGAAAAATATCATGCTGGAAAATAACCGAATGAATCATTTAGCACTTATTAAAGGAACTAAAACCAAAATAAGCCAAGATACATGCACATTTCCTGTTGTGAAGGTAGCTGGGGTAAACCTCAAGGGATTTGACGTTCCCAACCATGTTAGCACAAAATAGTGTCAGAAAGTTTTAAAAGACAAGGACTCATTTGTCAGGTTGCAGATGAAAATATATTCATCTTTATTTCCCCCTAGAACCCAGTGAGGAGTAAAGACTCAATGCACTGCTGTTGAATTGGTTTGCCAAGGTAGTATGCTAAAATATCAAGCCCCAGGGATCGAAGTCAAGTAGCTGGAAAAAATAGAAAACTTCTGGCCTAGGAACAAAAAGAAGGGGCGGTCCCCAGGGACTTGTTTCTTAGCGATGAATTAGAGTGGACCACAAAGGAATTAATACTTGTAAAACACATAGACCAGTGAATGGCATATGACACACTCCACACAAGACTTTTGTGAAATAAGTAAAATAAATAAATCTTTATTTCTTTATTCATTTAAAAAATATCTGTGTAGTACTTACTCTGTGCCACTCACATACTGAGAAAGACTAGTTGACTGATTCACTAAAGGTTTCCAGAGTTTGTTCAATTTAAGCAAAAATAGGTTTAAAGGTATAGTAATAGTCTGACCTCCTTTTCTGCATCAGAAGGGCCTACTGGCTGGCTCTATTCTCTAGCTCCACCACTAACCAGCTGTGTGACCTTAAGTAAGATACCTAAATCACCCAAATCTCAATTTCCTTTTATGTAAAAATGGGGTGATAGAACCTAATTGGTGTTAGTGAGAATTAAATAAGGAAATCAGTATAATGCACTTTGCTTTATATTGTTTGGAACTCATAAGAACTCTTGGCTAATTTTATATTATTATTACTGTGGATTGTTGCTATCCTTGTTTCTGTTCCTCTTTTGACCATACCTTAAATTAGCCTTTAGGAATCCACTGATCTATGTTTGAGGCACAAAAGAGAACAGAACACTTTGTTTCCAATGTCAATTCTCTCTTTTTTTTTAAAGATCTTTTCTTGCAATTATGTAATAAGTTACAGTTTGGAAACGTGCACAAAACATAAATGTATCCTTTTTTTTTTTTTTTTTTTTTGCGGTACGCGGGCCTCTCACTGTTGTGGCCTCTCCCATTGCGGAGCACAGGCTCCGGACGCACAGGCTCAGCGGCCATGGCTCACGGGACCAGCCGCTCCGCGGCATGTGGGATCTTCCCGGACCGGGGCACGAACCCGTGTCCCCTACATCAACAGGCGGACTCTCAACCACTGCACCACCAGGGAAGCCCATAAATGTATTCTTTTACAAATAATAATCTTTGTCCACTTACAACTTCTTCCCTCAAAGACGTAACCACTTTTACAGTAATCATTTCTTCTTTTCTTCTTCTATAGTTTTAACACCTAAATATGCCAACCTAAGCAATATAGTTTATTCTTGCCTATTTGGGAGCTTTAGATAAATGAAATTATGCTAACCAGCTTCCAAGATGGCCCCCAGTGATCCTGGTCTCCTGGTGATCCCTCCCTACATTGAATCAAGACTGGTTTGTGTGACCAAACTCTAAGGCTATCAAAAAAGTTTACTGCAACTTCTGCGTACTTTCAGATTGTTCAATCTGAGGGGACCATGAGGAAACTAGAAGAGGCCCATGTGGACAGGAACTGAGGTCTCCCACCAACAGCCAGCACCAACTAGCCAGCCTTATGATTGAACCACCTTAGAAATGGATCCCCCAGCCCAAGCCAAGCCTTCAGATGACTGTAGCCCCAAAGGGCATTTGGCTACAACTTCATGAGCACCCCTGAGCCAGAAACACTCCAATCCACCCCCAAATCTCTGACCCACAAAAACCATGAGCAATGATAAATAATTTCTGTTGTATTAAACCAAAAAGCTTTGGAGTAATTTGTTATGCAGCAATAGATAAATAATCAGAAATTACACAATGTGAATTCCCTTGTATCTTGATTCTTCTACTCAAAATTCTTTTAAAGATACATCTGTATGATACTGTGTTTCTATTACTGTATGGATACATTTTGCTTTGACTTCTATAAACATTTTTGTCTGGGTCGGGGGTCAGGGGGAGGTTGGGGGGAGGATTCTTAACTTGCAGGGCTTGAGAAGGGATACCTTTTGATTTAGAGGCAGTTTTCTGCCAGTATGGGAGGGGAGGATAAATACCATTTGACACCTTTGAGACCAAGTTTACCATTAGTATTTTAGTAATCCAGATATCTTGAATAACCAAAGAACAAGAAGTTTTTGGAATGATCCTTATCTCTTTTCACTGTAAACACAGTCATCCCGAGTGACAGCCTTACTTGTCCTTCATATCACCAGAGAAGTAGACAGTAGCCTTCTCTGCCTCTCAAATAGACTAGAGGAAAGGATGGGGTGGAGACATACACCCTCCTGGGATATATTTTCCTCTGACTGACAATTAAAGCAAACACACTATCAACCTGCTACATACTCAGAAAATCATGTTTTCTTAATGTTTAAGCTGTTTGATCAAGCAGGAATCTTGCGTACCTTCAATCCACAGCCACCTGGGATGGCTCAGCCCTTTGTACTCTGCTACCATTTCAGTAGGACACACAAACTAACTAAGAAATGGGGACTGCAAATCAGTTACCTGGGAAAAAAGTAAGAATACGAATTCCATTTCTAGGAATCTATACTACAGAAATACTCTCACAAAGATGAGAAGATGTATATACAAGAATTTTTTTTGCAATGTTTTTCATTATTCTGGAAAACTGGGTCCATGGCACAGAGGCTATAGTTAAATTATGATGCATTCTTACAGCTGAACTCTATGCAATTGAGACAGTGAGAATGAGCTCTATGGGCAGACATAGAAAGATGTCCAAAATAAATTTTACATGAAAAAAAGCACACTGCAAACAATATATGTCAATTCTATTTGCATTTAAGGAACAAACTTTGCGTGTGTCTGTGTGTGTGTGTCTGTGTGTGTGTGTGTGGTGTGCGTGTGATGGTGTATACAAATTAAACCATTAACGGCTATTATTGGGGCCGAAGGAGGAATTATAAAGAAATTTCACTCTCAAAATCACACATTTTGTAATGTCTTATTTTGTAACAACATACATACATGGCTTTTGAAAGTAAAGGGGAAAATGGTTATTTTTAAATTTGCCATTTGGGTCAGTAACAAGAATGGCAATGATTACAATGAGAAAAAGTGATAAATTATAGATTTAACCCTTAGGACGCACTTTAGTGCTTGACATAGGACCTTCTTGTATCCACACTTCCCAATTATTTCTACAATTAATCAAAGAGCTGTGAAAACCAGACAGCATAAAAAAGCTGAGCCATAAATGACTACAGTATGTATTTCCTTTATCATACTCCCTTTTTAAAATTTTCACGAGCAATATATATTCATTTTAGAAGACTTGGAAAAGACTACAATAAACAAAAAGAAAAAATTATCTGTAATTGAACCACCGGAGAGAAATACACTTAGTATTTTCCTGGACAGCTGTCCAAATTTATTACTAATGTTACTACACAAACACAAACACACACACACACATGCACGCACACTATTCTCTTCTTTTGTAACCAATTTTTCTTTACATAGTATATTTTGAACAGCCTTTTATATTAAAAATATACTCATCATAATTATTAAGCCTACAGAGTATCCCATTACATCAAGAGTATATAAAGTGGTTTTCATAACAACTCCTGGATTTAGAGGTAAATTTTTACTGAGTTTGCAAATACCCAAAACATTTATGAGAAATTGTATGGACAGTGCATGCACATTTTTCTACAGAGGGAGGCCACATTTCTTCTCAGATTCTCCAAGGATTAACTAATAATTAAAGAAGGAAACAAAAAGAGTTGAGTCACCCTATGATATAGCTGTACAAGAGATGTTATGACTATCTAATCAATGCCTTCTTGATCGTTTTGTTTGTATCCAGTTTTCACTGTTATAAACAGTGCCATAAGTAAATTTAGCAGTTTTCAATTCCGATGTTCAGGAAAACATGAAAGGTATGGAGTACTGCAATATTATTGAGACTCTTTGTGTTGAAAAACAGGTGAATGTGCTGCAGTTCAAACATCTATGCAGAAGACATTTTCTTAGAGTCATCAAAGTAGAGATTAGAAACTCCCAGACACTGGAACCCGACAAGCTCAATTACACAAAGCCTGTCACTGGCTGCCGAACCTAAGACAGTGATCGGCAGAATAAAAGCAGAAAATTCAGAATAGGAAATGAGAGAGAAAAAGACAGGAACAGCTCAGCCATAAAAGAAAAAAGAATGAAATAATGCCATTTGTAGCAACATGGAGGGACCTAGAGATTATCATACTAAGTGAAGTAAGCCAGAAAAAGAAAGACAAATATATGATATTGCATATATATGGAATCTTAAAAAAGAACACATATGAATTCATTTACAAAACAGAAATAGATTCACAGATAGAGAAAACAAACTTATGGTTACCAAACTGGAAAGGGAGGGGGGATAAACTAGGAGTTTGGGATTAACATATACATACTAATATATAAAAGAGATAACCAACAAGGACCTACTGCATAGCACAGGGAAATATACTCAATATCTTGTAATAAGCTACAAGGGAAAAGAATCTGAATCACTTTTCTGTATACCTGAAACTAATACAACACTGTAAACCAACTAGACTTCAAAAAACAAAAAAAAAAAAGGAAGAAAAGAAAAGAAAATGGGAAAAAAGATAGGAACAGGATGGGGAAAAAGAAGGAAATTAGTGTAGTGAACATCAGTTTTTTGATTGAGTCAGCCTTCCTTCCTTTTTTCCTTCTTCTCTTAAGAGCACCTCCCTTCCCCTTTGGGGAACTGCCCCACCTCCATCACATGTGGTATTGGTACATCTGTCAATCAACAGTACCCAACTCCCTCTGGTCAAAGGAGTGAACTGCTGACCCAAGCTACACCAAAAAGCTTCTCTCATCCAGAAAGCTGAATCTCCTACAGAAACCCCAGGAGGGAAGACCATTGGAGCTGAGTCATCTGATAGCAGTACCCTACAAAATCAACCCATGGGTTCCTGCTACAGAGATCTCCCAAGGACCCCTGGTTCCTGCCCTTCCCCAGACATGATTGTTCAACTCTTCCTTCTGGTCTCCAGGTCCTACAATATTATTCCAGTTAGTTCCTTCTTTTTGCTTTACTTGGTGAGAGTCAGTGTCTATTGCTGGCAACAACAAAAACACAAGTCCTAAAACAGTTAGACCTAGACTCATAGGTAGAATGAGAACATACGGCCCACCCCTTGATTTTTGTTTTTGTTTAAAACACACACACACACACACACACACACACACACAAACACACCAGGCCCAATAATGCCAAGATATCTGGCTAAGGTCTCACAACTGCTGGTGACAGAGGCAGGACCAGGCACAGATCTGTGCTCAATAGAATATAAAAATCTTAAGAACAGAAACAGGATCTTGTTTCATGGTGAGAACCCTATCCTTAAAACAGTGGTGTGCACAACCTAGGTATTCAACAAATGATTGCTGTTACCGTTGTGTAGTCATTTTTTTTGTTTCCTGACTTAAAAATAAGGAAACGTGTCCAGGATACACTGTTGAATAAAAAATGCACTTCACAAAATGCTATGTATTGTGTGACCTTACTTTCGTAAATTTAAAATGTACTTTAATATTTATAATTGCATTGTGTAAAAAAAAATGATCTGGAATTAGGTTCCCCATCCTGTTAAGAGTGGTCATCTCTGGCAGAAGAAAAGAAGTAAGCAATTTTTTTATGTTTCAGTGTAATGTGAATTTTTTTGCAGTTTAAATATATCACTTTTGTGATAAGAAAATAATTGTTTAAATTAAGGAAAGGGAATGAAGGGAAAGAAAGAGAGAAAAAAGGATGAAAAAGATATAAAGATAAGGGGGGAAGTAAAAAGGAGGAAGCAGAAGGGGATGAGAAGGCAGAAGTGACACTCCCTGTGGCGCTCTTCCACGGATTCCTTGGTGATCCTCAGGACAGTTCACCAGTATTCCATTTTCCTTCTTCCAGGCACATGGTAAGACTGAACTTCCCATACCCTTGAAGTTAGACTTGGCCATGTGTCTTGGTTTGGCCAAAAAAATGTGAATGAAAGCAAGTCATGTCACATCCAGGCAGAAGCCTTTAATGGTCAGTGATCTGTCACATTTTCTTCCCTTATCTACAGCAATCACTGATGGTAGAGACTCCTTATGGCCTGGGTCCCTGAGTGAGGATGGCAAGAAACACAGCCTCCTGCCAGCTCCGACCCATGATGGACATGGAGCATAAGTGAGAAATAAAGTTTTATTTAAGCCACTGAGATTTAGGGATATGTATTTTTATAACCTCAGCATATCATGGGGTATATCTATCCCAGAGCTAGATACCACTGTCTCAAAAGATCTCTGTTATGGACTGAATGTTTGTGTCCCTCCCCTACCTCAAATTCATATGTTGATACCCTAATCCTATCAGATGTATATTTGAGATGGGGCATTTGGGAAGTAATTAGGTTTATATGAGGTTATGAGGGTGGGGGCCTTATGATGGGATTAGTGCCCTTCTGAGAAGAGACACCAGAGAGCCCTCTCTCCACCTCTCTCCACTATATGAGGATGCAGCGAGAAGGGGGCCATCTGCAAGTCAGGAAGAGAGTCCTGGTCGAAACCCAGCCAGGCTGGCACCCTGATCCTGGACTACCGAAGTCTCCAGAATTGTGAGAAATAAATTTCTGTTGTATAAACCACGTAGTCTATGGTATTTTGTTATGGCATCCCAAGCTGACTATTACAATCTCCTACAGAAAGTCAGTGCTGTGTCAGTGTTAACCAAAGAGCCCAGGACTATTTCTCTAGCATTGTTTATGTGATTCTCTCTCTCACCCCATGCATCACCACCATGGCCACCCCATTCTGCTGAGCTTATACAATTCTATTAGAAGTTGTCTGAGTATTTCATGATGCTACAGCTATATTTTTCACTCTCTTTTGTACGCCACCAGACCCTTTTTTCTCTAAGAAGCTTTCTTGGACTATTCCATCCACCCACATACAAGTCTAACCTAGATCTCTTTCCTAAAAGTTCTCGTCCCACCCAGGGCTTGTCATTTTGCACATTTTTTGTTTGTTTGGTTAGTTGTTTGGTTTTCGAGGATTTTTTTTAGTTAAAAAAAATTTTTTTTTTAACTTTTGGGATAATTTTACATTTACAGAAAAGTTGCAAAGATAGTACCGAGGGTTTCCACATCACATTCACACAGCTTTCCCTTATGTTAACACAGCCATGGTACATTTGTCAAAACTAAGAAATTAATACTATTAATTAAACTATAGTCTTCATTCAGATTTTCCCAGTTTTCCTACTAATGTTCTTTTTCTGTTCCAGCACCTAATCCAGGATACCACACTGAATTTATTCATCAAATATCCTTAATTTCCTAAAGTCTGTGACAGTTTCTCAGCCTTTTTTTTTTAAGACCTTATAACTTTTGAGGAGTACTGGACAGGTTTCTTGTGGGATGTCTCTCAATTTGGGTTTGTCTGCTGTCTTCTCAGAGCTAGTCTTGGATTATGGATTTGGATGGATTTGGGGAAGAATACCACAAGGTGAGGTAAGCTTCTCATCATATCATATCAGGAGTATATAATATCAATACGACTTATCATTAGTGATGTCAACCTTGATTGTTTGGTTAAGCTGATGTCTACCATATATCTCCACCGTATAGTTACTATTTTTCCCTTTCCATATGTTTTTCTTTGGAAGAGGCACCAAGTCCAGCACACACTCTAGAGGAGGAGAATCAAGGTCCACCACCATCTCGGGTGCTCTCTCTCTCTCTGTCTCTCAGCTCTTGGGGGAGTGAGCTGCCACGTCAAGTAAGCAACAAAATGGAGAGGACCATATGGCAAGGGAATGAAACCTCCTGCCAACAGCTACACGAGTGAGTTTGGAAGTGCATTCTCCAGCCCCAGCTGACATCTTGACTGCACACTCATGAGAGATCCTGAGTCACAAATATCCAGCTAAGCCAAGAAACTATGTGAGCTATTAAATGTTGGTCATTTTGGGGTGATTTGTTGTACAATAAGAGATAATGAATTCACCAGACAATACTTTCACCTCTTTTTCTTTGGCTTTTCTATATATATCTTCTTTGTTCTCTCCTCTCTTTTCATGTAATTCCTCAACTTCATGCCCTTGGCTGAAATAGCCACTTATATCTTCCTAGGTAATATCTTCTTGGTTCAGGGCACCTGACCGCCCTGAGAAGCAGTCTGTCAGTTGTAAATTCTAGGGATAGAGAAACCCACTGGCCCTAAATGGGTCATGTGACTGACCACTCTGGTCCAATTAATGTGGATGAAGTCAAGTTGTAGAAACACACCTGCCTGGGGTCCAATCCTCTGCATGTACGGAGAGGGGCAATTGTCAGAGGAAGAGGGTTAAAATGGGCCTGGCAGACACACCACCAGTAACCAAGTCTAAATGCCTCACACACTCAAAGGAGTGAAAGACGTGTTCCGCTGGACCCCATATTCAGGAACTGATGGTGAGATGGAAATGTGGAGAGTTGGGGAACCTCCTCAGGATCTTCCAAAACAGGCTACACCTACATTCATATGGCTGGACTGATTCTACTTAGAAATGGCAGGAAGGATACTATTTTTTTAAACAAGGGGTAACCTTAGAGACAATGTGTAAAAATGTAGCATGTTATGTCATAAACCATGGAGTTCATGGCTATGTAATCCCAGTCTCCATGAACATCCAGGGATATTTTCAGCCCAAAACTCAGTAAGTCTTTGATTTGTCAGTAAGGTGATAACTCTTACAAGGATTGGTTTAATAATAAATACACCATGGGTGAACTCCTCAAGGCAAAGCGTGAACAAAGGAACAAGTGTCAGAATGAGTTAATACTATGCTTGGACGGAGTTTCCTTAAGGTTTCCAGATGTTGAAGACGTCTAGCTCACTTTACTAGTTTGTGTCTAGCAATAGCAGAATGTTAATGGCCAGTCCTGTTGATATGAGGCAATGGAAATGGCAAAAGCTGTGTCACAAAGTAACAGTCTACAAGTAGATATAATTTCTGACACTGCATAAATGAACTAAAATTAGCTTTTACAATGTAAAAACTGCCTGGGATTTTCAATCGCTTTGATATTTTAATCTAGATGTGATTAATACACACACACACACACACACACACACACACACACCGAAGTAACTGACAAAGTAATTACATATGCAAAATTCAGAAACCATCACCAACACAGGTTGTGTGCATTTACTTCAATGCTATTTAAAATATCCTTGAGATTAAGGATGCAAAGTGAATCCCTTTCGAGTGCAAAGTTATCTTGTTCAGTTCACAGCTAGCCTCCTGCTAATCATTCCCTCCAGATTCGGTAGAAAGGGCTGATCACGTCAATAATCAAGATTTGCTCAAACAAACCCCCCACCCCCCAAAATCTTCTGAGTCATCAGGTTGTCGCTGGAAAACATGAGACATGAGCTGCAGAGTTCTATGAGTTTAAAAATATCTCTTTTACTTTTTTTAAGACCGTTCTCTTGAATTTGACCATGGAATTTCAGTGCTCTTCTTCTCATAGCTCTTATCTTTAGAGAGAGAATCACACCTCAAACAGAGGCAATAATACATGTCTACCACAAGGATAAAGCTTCACAGAGAGGGAACACCTAGGAGACACTAGAGATGACATTGCGCAGCTTATACGGTTGGGCCCTTGTTGGTCCTGTGCCTTTTTGCTCTCAGCTCCATTCCTTAGGGAATGACATTCCTCAGACTCGCTCTTTTGACTGCCTCTGGCTTTCAGGCAGTTTGGCCAATGGCAGGCATTGATGCAAGACTGAAGGACAAGAAGAGGGCAGAAGCTGCTTACTTCCTCTTTACTCTCTGCTTCACAGGGTACCTCTGAGATGGTTGTATCTGCTTTGTAGCTTCCCTTCTGCAGGCTAGCCCATCTCTTCCCGACCCCAGTTCCTGCCCAGCAGCTTCGAGCATATGGGCCCAAATACTGGGCTTTGCTAACATATCAAATAACTTATTTGGAAACTTCCTCTCTCCAGTCCTAGGGCTGGGACTAGCTTCCCACTATTTCTAATCTCATGTCCCCTGTATCACTTTTCAGCTTTTTCATCACCTGTGTAACCAACCCTCTATATTAATTCCTCCGTTTGAGACACCTAGAGTAATTGCAGTTTTCTTGTCTGGACCCTAAATGACACACAAAACCAACACACACGCATTCAAAAGTCAAAAGTAACAAAACTGTATGATTAGATGAGTAAATTGAATAGTCCAAAAAGTGTTTACAGAAGGCAGAAATCAGAGAAGCCTAGAGATTAAGTTTTTCTATGGTTCATCACAGTTCCCAGTGTGACCTTTCTTCTACATCCTGACCTTACAGCTTTAGTGTCTACAAAGAATAGCTTTTCCTCTTAGTATCATCCAGCCAAATTTCTGAGGACTTATCAAGTTATGTCATCCTTGACATAGGATGCTGGTTTCCCTTACTTACGGTCCAGTCAGCCCTGGCCCCAAAGGACTGAACACAACAATAATGCTAGCTGATATGCACTGAACATTAATTCTGGGTAAGAAAACTTTTATCAGTTATCTCATTTATTTTACAACACAACTTCATAAGGTAGGTGCTATTATTATTTCCCTTTTTAAGATGGGAACTTTCAGGCTTAGAAATTAAACATGCTGTCTCTGAACATGGTTGCCTACTGCTGCATCTTCTGTGAGGATTGCATCTTCACTGGCTCTGTTCCTCCTAGAAGGCCCAAGGAGGAAAGGTTCTAGTAGATACTGAGAACAGTGGAGGATCCAGAGGAAGGAGCCTGGCTGTGGATAATCTTGCAAATCAGGTCCAGGAGGAACATTTAAACATTCATTAGATACTCTGTTAAGGGAATGATATTAATATAAAGCATAACCTTTGTGGTTAGTGGCAACTGATTCAGTTTGGATTTTTTTAAAGAAAGGCCTTGGCCTGCTTCTAGAGGGATCTGAACACCTTCTCTTACTTAAAATGAACAGTATCAATATTGTGTTCAGAGTCTCTACATGAGCACAATTTTTTGAAGCCCACTGATAATTCCTATCATTAAAAAAAAAAAGGCAGAGTTAACAAATTTAGAAATTGAATAATCACACCCTCCCAAAGTAAACTCATTACCATCTACCTCCACCTCCATATAAAAGGTATAGAAAAACAATTTGAGTTATTTTTACTGGATGCCTAACCACAGCCCAATGCATTCCAGTGATCTTTCCTGCATATCACGTTGAAAAGAGTAAATATGCAATTTTCACACAGAGTGATGGATAATATCATCTTCCTGTACAGATATCTGCTAAGGTTTTTTAAAAAATTTAATTACACCTGTTCAAAGTTAGGACCTCTGGGCTTTTTACTGAGTCAGCAAAAAGCAAAATTGAGCCCACAATCCACAATCTCCTAGACACAGATGCACACACACACACACACACACACACACACACACATCCATTTACACAGGTGTATGCACTGATTTGACTCCCTTGTTGGAAGGGAGAAAGTGTAAACCTGTACATCTACCCAAGGATGAGGATCTGATCTGCAGAATGAAGGATGAAATGAAGAATTTAAAAATACCCCCATGGGCTTCCCTGGTGGCGCAGTGGTTGAGAGTCTGCCTGCCGATGCAGGGGACATGGGTTCGTGCCCCGGTCCGGGAAGATCCCACATGCCACGGAGCAGCCGGGCCTGTAAGCCATGGCCACTGAGCCCGTGCGTCCGGAGCCTGTGCTCCGCAACGGGAGAGGCCCGCGTACCGCAAAAAAAATAAATAAATAAATAAATAAATAGATAGATAGATAGATAAAAATAAAAATACGCCTAATGAGAACAGCAACCTCTTATCAACCTTGGCTGTGCAGAGCTACAGATCGTCCAATGAAGCAGATTAAGGAGGAAGTCACGTGGCCACCACTGACATTAAGCCTCTAGAGACCTGCCAGCTCCAGGGAGCAGAGCATTCTTGCAGAAGGATGGAGTTCCAGGTTGGAAAATAGGGAAACACACTTTAATACTTGGTGTATATAAAAAAAGACAGGAAAAAGTACCTTTTCTCACCCCCTGTAAACAGGAAGTCTAATTAAAGTGTCAGGTGTCAATTTGAGCATCTTTGGTTTAGAATTTGAATGCAATAATGTGCCATTTTATACCATGAGGAGGAATTCTGAGAAAGGTAGAAAGTGCATCTGAATCTGGTTTACTTTCAAAATTCAAATTAATTTCCAAATTTTATGGTGTTGTGAACAGAACACTATTGGAAAATCTAGGCTTACCTCTAACTCTGCAGCCTTGGGCACATTAGTTGATTTCAATTTATCAAATGGGCATATTAACCCTTGCCTTATAGACAGGGAAAGTGCTCAGTCGTTATATTCTGGTATACACCAGTGTGGCTATACCAAATATTAAAATATTTAGATATTTTTTCAGTGACTTGTACAGAACTACATCCCTTGACTCATGCCTGATAACTGTCCCCAAACTGCTGTCCTAGACACCCAGATTTATTTCTCAGAATCTCCTGGACTGGACCTAGACCTCTTCAGCAGCTAAGGAGTTGAAGGCTGACCCTGCAGAGAGTGCCTGAGGCCCTGCTCCACTGCCAAGGCCAGTGTGGGCCTTGACTGGTCAGTGGTGCTCATAACAATACTGGTTATCAAGTATTTTGAACACGACCTTCACAGGGTGGCATGGAAATGGGATGGCATCATGCATCAGGATATGCATTAGAAATCATTCAACTCTCTGCACGTGTTACTGTCCTAGAGAAAAGCTACTTGTTGCACAAGCTCACACTCAAGAGTATCTGCTACATTAGAAGAATAACTTGGACTTTTAACTTCCAACCCAGTGACATCTACGGATAAGGCATTATTCATTTCGTAAAGTCATATAAGACACAATCATAACCTTCAAGGTTATGAGTAGTCTAGTCCCGAGACTAATTTGAAGACAGGACATAGGAGCCGATCTGAAAGAGCTCCCAATGGCCAAAGTTAAAACAACTGAGCAACAAGATAAGTAACAACAGCACTGGATTATAACCCAAAGAGTAACATAAATATTTATGTGTCCATAATGATATGAAAAAAATGAGAAATAAATAAGTAAATTAGGGAGAAGCAATACATCTTCCTTACAGCAGAATCCTAAGTAATATATATTAATATCCCCTTCTCAACTAATACCGCTCCCCTAGATTGTCCACTTTGGAGACTATTTTACGCTAGGATGATGGTTATTTGGGTGCTGTTGAGTATTCAATCTCTCCCTCTTTCACTTCATCACACACACTTTCTGAGTAGTATTTTGACCTCTCCTGTGGAGGGATTCTCCATTATTTGTAATTGTGGGGCTGGTAGAAAAGGATGGCTATTCCCAGAAGCTACCTTTCACTGCTGTTTCCTAAAACAGAAACAGAAGAGATCAAACGTTGCCCTCCCCACCACATATACACGACCTATCTCACACTTTGAATCTCACACGCATGATGCAAAGATGGTGGAAACCACTGGAGGTTGAAAATCTGGTGGTGTCTTGACCAGACCTAAGCTACAGCTCCTGCTGCCAAGCCTCTGAAATTTCCTTGCTTTCTGTTTTCCAAGACTGTTCTTATAGCCTGCTTTTAATTCTGTAAGCCCTTGATCTCCTTCCAATTGATTCATTCCCTTTTTACTTAAGATAGCTGCTGTCCATGTCTGTTGTCTGCAAGCAAGAAGCTGACAAACAAAGTTCTTTTATTTGTGTTTATGCATCCAGCTAGCACAGTTGTTCTAAACTTCAGTGTGTCTCAGAATCACTAGGAGTGCTCATTAAAAATGCTCCACTCCCAGAGAGCTCATCTGGTAGGTCTGAAGCGGTGCCCAGGAATCTGATTTGAGTAAGCATTGAAAGCACAATGTTTTTACTTGCTGGTCTCTACTGCAGTGTTTTGAGCACTGTATATGGGATTCACTGACCTATCCTCTTGCCTAATACAGAGCCTGGCTGGCACAGAGTAGGATCACAGGAAAGTACTTTTAGATACAACATTCATCCTCGTCCCACCAGCACTCCCAGGTGAATGCAAAACCACCTTCACTTTTAACTGCTCCCTCATCTTAATGGTAGACAGTATAATCTCAGAATTTAAAGCCTACTGTGTAATTTTTAGGTTATGATAGCCACATAAATAAAGGTAAAATGAAAAAGGTGAAATTAAATTTAACAATCTATTTGTTTAATCCAATATATCTAAATTATTACCATTTCAAGATGTAATCAATAGAAAACCTTTGTTAACGAGATACTTTACTTTCTCTTCTCTACGGCAGTGTGTGTTTTCCACTTTCAGCCTATCTCAACTCAGATCTCAACTCAGGTCTCAATAGCCATGTGACAAATGGCTGCCAATTGGACAGCACAGCCCTATATACAGTATACCTCTCTTAGGTATACATAGAACACATTAGCTCATTAAAAGCTCTGAGAAATTCTATCTTAAGAATCTATCCTAAGAAGACGTACTTAACTTGCCTTATCTCATTATTTCTCAAACCCATCTGACCACGGAGCACACACACAGACATACACACAGACACACACTCACACACTGATTTTGGAACACCTATTTAAATCCTACAGAATTAGTCCTTCCGAAAACATTTGTTATAAAAAATAATATATGTATAACTGAATCACTTTGCTGTGTACCTGAAACTAACACATTGTAAATCAACTAGTGCAATATAAAATAAAATTTTTTAAAAAATTAAAAAAACACTTTCTTTTGACCATTCCAAAAGGAAATCACTACTTAGATATAAACTTATGCAGTAGAATCTAGATAACATGGTGAGGGTGTGCATATGAGGAAATGTACGTATGAGGGTGTACGTGTGGTGTCTAAGCGTATTTGTGAGTTTATATGGGTGAGAGTGTTCATGTTGTATTGTGAGAGTGTGTGTGCTTGCTGGAAATTGTCAAAAGAATTTTTTAAGAGTAAAACTGAAATGTGTTATTTTTTCTGTCATGATAGTTTCTAAGGTAAAATGTTATTTAATCTCTTTATTTCCTCATGAAAATTACATTCTTTAGATGAATATTTTAAATTTTTAGTATATTTTTTCTTAACTCTTAAAGATGAACCAAAGAACAACTATTTGGGGGAAGGAGGAATTGTAGCATGACTTTCTTTCTGCTTTTTGTAGTTGGAGTAAAATTAATATAGTTAAGGTTAGCGGGAGAAATTTCAGGAGTTACACATTTGACAAAAATAATAGTTAAGAAGCATATACTGAAATTCCTTATATTTCATGGTTAGAATGATACAGTATCTTTAAGAACTGGGTTTCAGTCAAATGTTCCTTCTTATTTTTAATATTTAAACAAAAAAAAACCCCAAAGTGCTACCACTTCTCAGACAAATCCTGAATCATCTTCCCAAATGCAGAATGTTATGAACTCAACTGTTTTTTTTATTACATAGAGTTAGGAATATACTCCCCCCCCCCAAAATATGATGAAGCAACTCCCAGGGGAAGGAAGGACTTTGAGTATCCCATGTGGAGTACGTCCTTAGCTCAGTACATACGATGGGAATGAAGGTCCCTGAGATATTCATTAGTGCTAATGGGAGGGTTGTGGCCAAGGCACGTAAAAAGTGTGCAGCTTTGGAAGTGTCGGATTATTTGGAGAGGACAGCTAGCATCTGAGTGATCAACACCTTTAGCATTTGTCGTTTGGGGACCTCTTCTTTTTCAGAGAGTGTCTTCCTGTCGTTTTCAGTTGGTCTTCACATCACTTTTTTGAAAGCAGAATACTTTTCCAGAGATGGATAAAATGGTAGATTATTTTACTATAATTACCAGACTGGCCAAAAGAACTGAAAGTTCTCGAGTCTTTTCCTTATTCCTTTCAGATTCAGAAGGTAGGTTTGGAAACAATATGTGGTGTCATTAAGGAACCAATAGCAGAGTCATTTGGACTTTGCTTTAGAAAGTCGATGACAAAGACGACTCTCTGCCAAGTACCTTGATTGATCTCTAGAGTCTAGATTTGGTGGAGACCGCTGCTGGCAACACGAGGTTGGACCAGATGACACATATGATGGGACACAAAAGTACACATTAAGCCAAGTGTTCATGTTCCGATACTGCCTCATGACTCATGATGTGACCTTGAATAACTTCTCTAACATAGCTGCCCTAATGGGTAACATGATAACAAATTCATCCTTCACAGAGTATTGAAGCTCTGTGAATTAGTATATATAAGCCAAACCTAGAATTGTCCTGGTGCTGTTTATTACTCAGATATTCAGATTTGGAAGCAGGGAAAGACACTCCATCCCACCACATATTTAATAACACGACAGAGAATCTTAAGCACTTTGTAAGTACCTCCAACCACGATGACTGTTTAGAGTCTTATGTGTTTTGACAGTTGTGTCAATGACCTTAGCCTTTAATGGGGATCAACTACAACAGATATGTCTAAATGACCAATGGTTGGCCCTCGATGGAACAAAGGATGCTTTTCAATAACCTAACTGATTTGGCCTGTGTAGTTCTGTACACATGATGACACAAATGAATTCAAAATAGGAAGATTCTTACATCTTGAGTTTGAGGAAAAAAGCAACTAGAGACTGAAACTGTATTATCTAACATTGGAAATAAGTCTGTTTCTTTGATGGCATAGCAGATGAAGCAACTAACTTTTAGGGGCTCTTTTGTGCAAACATCTTTCTTTGAAGTAAAGGGAACTGCTCATTTTTTGTTTGTTGGGTGGATATGTGTGTGTCTCTGTGTGTGTCTGTGTTTGCAGTGTACACTGATTGAGTTTGCTTATGCTACAACTCTGCTATAAAAACCTGGAGGTCAAGAACTGTGTTTTTAATACCCACGACATAGGAATAAGTATTTAGAGGGTGCTTTTTCTTTTTTTCAAACATAGACTTTTTTTAATTTATTTTTTTATACAGCAGGTTCTTATTAGTTATCCATTTTATACATATTAGTGTATATATGTGCTTATTAATTGTTTTTGTTGTTAGTGCGGTAACGAATTGTAGCTTTTAATGTAATTACTGATTAGAACAGCTTTGAGCCATTGAACAGAAATATGTTGGATCAGTGCTCTGGAGTCCTGGACAAATACTTAGAAGGGTTCCTATCACGGTCTTCCTAGATCTTGATTCTGAGTTCTTCCTCTCATCTCACTGCCCAAATTCAGGCTAACAAAGTTCCTATCCCTCTCTCCCCATCCAGCCCTGGCCAGTGGCCATGATGAGTCTGTTGGGAGGCAGACACCAGCAACCTAGTCTGTCTGCTACTGCCTAAAGTCTGGTCTGGTCCACACTGCAATTCCTCACTCTTCCTTTGTGACTCCATGGTCACACCTGTGATTTCAGGTATCTAGTTCCACAGGCCATTGTGAAACCTACTCAGCTCTCTTCATTTGCCAAGGTGGGGTGTGCTGACCATGGGAATGTGAACCACAGACCTCCAACTGCATGGAGGACTATTCACTAAGCCTCAGCTGCTATGTCTGACGTGCATCACTGTGCTTGGGCTAAGGCCACGCTTCCAGTGGCCAGGGACTGACTGTAGATGGATACTGAGGTAGGCCCATTCCTGGAGGGCACAGAGCTCCTCTGATGGGTGACTTCAGCTTGAGAACTCTTGATGGCCTTGCCAAAGTTTCCTTAGAACTGCACTTAGAACTTTTCTCTCTTTTTCATTGGGAACAGATTTGCAATGAGGTAGGGGAGAGGGTCACCCAGCCTCTCCATTTTCTCTCACAGCCATTTCCCCTAATCAATTTTGTACAGTTAATCCTGTGTTAGCATTTGTTTCTGAAAGGACCCAAACTAACATATTGAAGCTGGACTTTTATACTAGGAATGGCAAATTGTATACAGGGATATCAATCCTATGAGGAATTCTGAAACTGGAACAGCCCTTCAGAGTTGTCCCACTGCCCCAGTGGTATGGCTCTTAGAGCCCTGTGTTGAGAAGGATTCTGAAGTAACAGGGTTTAGGCAAATGTGCTGCCACTCCTCCTTTCTGTGCCCATGACAGACATTGCTAATTGATCATACCTATGTATGGAATAGAGCAGTGCTGAGTTAGCAATCAGCCATCAGCACAAGCGTTTACGGATGCCAGGCACTTGTCATTATGTTTCAGACCTGCCTGCAGAACGTAAGTGTGAAAGTGTTGTACCATGATGGTTTGATTTTAGGAAGTTCAGTCTTTTATCAGGATTCCTTTGTCAAGGTTTTCTAGCAACTCCCAGGGAATGTTTGCATGTTCTATGCGTCTGTGCTGGTTGATGCATGCCATCTCCATCAGTCATCCAGCTCTGCATCTTTGCACTCCCCACTTGTCACTATCACGATGGAGCAGGCCATTTTCTACCACTTCTAACTTTTTTATTAAATAACTTAAAAAAACTTTATTATTATAAATGCTTTATTTATTTATTTTTTTAACATAGAGGAAGCTTGGTGGTGAATATGTAGCCATTTGATGTTTTTATGACTAAGAGTTAAAGCTCAGGCTCTCTTTCTTATAGAATGTAAATGTGCACCAACACATGTATCTGTAATTGTTATCAAAATTATACTTAGTCACTAAAAGAAGATTCGCTATCTGAATTTTCTTCTGTATTTTTTTCACCTTCACCATCAGGCACTGGACCATCTGGCCTCTCAAGAAAACCTGGGTCTAGTCCTTCCGATATCATTTTGTTTCTTATTGCTGTCACTGGAACACCCACTTGAACCATTTTGAGGTATCTGGCATATCTTGGATCCTTGACTACAGTTAAGATATTTTCTGGTGTTACTTCACTTTCCTGTGTCCAGAGTCTTGTAAACTGCTGTGATTGCTCTGAAGTGGTTTCACAATGTGTTTCATTTGTGATCCTAGTTACACTTATAAGAGATACTTCAAATGTGACATCATCTAGCCCTGGGATAGATGTCAACTTTGCATCTAAAATATTGAGAGTTGTTTCAATTTTCTGGATACGAAGAGAAAGGTCTGCCAGTTTCTCCTCACAAACTGTAGAGAAGTGGTTGAGGAACCATACAGTATGCACCACAAATTGGTTTAGAAATGCCACCATTCACCATTCTTTTTTTTTTTTTTTTTGCGGTACGCAGGCCTCTTACTATTGCGGCCTCTCCCATTGCGGAGCACAGGCTCCGGACGCGCAGGCTCAGCCGCCATGGCTCACGGGTCCAGCCGCTCCGCGGCATGTGGGATCTTCCCGGACCTGGGCACGAACCCATGTCCCCTGCATTGGCAGGCGGACTCTCAACCACTGTGCCACCAGGGAAGCCCCGCCACCATTCTTTTTATGCCTGACCCCATGAGAGGAAGCCCATCCTCATTCATCTCCTCAGCGGGCGGGGGACCCCATAAATTTTGTACTTAGTGAACACATGCACATAACCTTAAAACTCTAACATAAGCAGTCCTTAAAGGTTTATAATTTTAAAAGTTATTCCTTGCACTGACCATCATTTCTGTCCCCCAGAAGCAATGCCTCCTTAACTCTTCTAGCTACCTCCCCCAGTATTGACTTCATTATTTCTAAAATTTTGCATATACTAAGGTATCCACTGACTTCTCTACATGCTGCATAAGGACTTAGACCATCGCCATGTCCCACCATTTTCCTTTTTCTCCATAACACTCCAACATAGTCATGTTTTACTAAATCAATACTCCATGTTTACATTTTTATGATTTTGCAAATACTATTCAATTCACTAGAATTATGCTTCCTTTTGTGTCCAAACATATATATCTGCTGGAGTTAATACTTTATTAATAATGAGTATTAATTTTCTTGGTTCCTAGAGCCCTCCCTCCAGGAGCCCTCTGTCCTCCTCATCCTGCCTGGGCTGATTTCTCTCTTAGCTTGCTGAAAGACAGCATTCCTAGGGCTGGCCCTTGGTCAATCTTCAGGATAACATGCCATATTTTCCTACACCTCATATCTCCCTCTTCCTTGGTTTACCCCTTTGTTTTGGTCTACTATCAATACTCAGTTTGCTGCTATTCCTCCTTGCATCATTTTACTCCAGTCTTTTCCAAAGAAAGATTGAGAAAGATACTGATGTACTGAGTACTTGTGCACATGAAACATTCTTTATGCCATCCTTGCACTTATTTTGAAAGTTATGTATTACTAGGATAAAATCTAGAGTCTAGAAGTAAATCTAAATCTAGGACAAAAATATTTAAAAGGTGCTTTTTAAGATTTCAATACTGCTGCTGTGTTGAGAAAACTAATGTCATTTTGCTTCCAGTTCTGTTATAGTTGATCTACTGTTTTTCCTCCCTGGAAGATTTTACGATCATGTTTTTTTCCTTTGAGTTATGAAGCGTTACCACAATATGCCTTGGTTTGGTCTCAGCTTGGGTCCAGAGACGGAGATTGATGTGCAAGAAGCTTACTGGGGACTGCTCTTGAAAACAGCGCTGTGAGGGAGAGGGCTGGCAGGACTGGGCAGAGGCAGAAGCTGAGCTGCCACAGAGACTCCAGCCAGTTCTATGAAGAGACTTCAAAGCTATCCCACCTTAGGCAGGTAGGCTGAGCCTTTATGCACCCTTCTCCTGTTGAGTAGTCAGGGATTTGAGCCATTCCCAAGAAGGGACTGATCGTGGATGAGGCAACGCCCTTGAGACAGTGTTAAACACCCAAGAGGGAATCATCTGAGAATTGTCCACTATCAACAAAGCTGGGTCATGTGCAAATGAGTGCTTCAGTCCTGTAGGAAAATCTGGGTGGCACACAACATTATCCACTATAATATGGGTCTTATTGTAATAACTGTGTTGAGCTCTTGCTGGACTTATTCAGTCTGAACACCTAAGTCCTTCAATTTGGGGAAAATTTTCTTGTGTTTATTATTTGATAGTTTCCTCTCTTCCTTTTTCTTGTTATCTTCTTTTTTTTCCTGTGAGTCATATTTTGCTTCTGTAGAACTGACCTTCTAATCCTCGTCTTTCTTTTTCTATTGACTGTCTCTGATCTTTTCATCCCAAGATGTTTCTTCAACTTTATTTTCCAATATGCTTGTTGTGGTCATCTAATAGCATGATGAATCCGAGACATATGAATAGGGCACCAATAGCATCTACTATATGGATTAATAACTTACTTATCGCTTCAGTGGCATTTTGTGGAATTTTGGGAGGGGGAATACATAAACCCAGGTGGTCTATCTGCCATTTTGAACCAGGAAGCATCAGTTACACACTGTCTTTACTCAGTCTGCCACTGTTCCTCTTCGAATCACCTCACTTCAAGCATAATCAAAGAGAATCTACTCAACTCAATGGGAGGCTGAGATCAGGCTATAATGTTCAGCAAGACTTTACCAAAGACCTCAGACCAATTGAAGTTCATTACCACACAGGAAAATTTTAAATTAGCCGTTAAATATGTCTTCTCTCAGAGTCCATAGGTCCAATTCATTTCAAGAGGCATCAGTTGCATGTGTAATTAATCCAAACTTTGCCCCATGTTTCAGGGAACAGCTCACATCTCCTCTTTGGGACACCTTGAGTACACCTCTTCTGCCTGTGTCTGTAAAAACCAAACAGATGAAGCAGGTCTCCTTTTACCCCTGAAGTCTTAGGCTTTCCAATGAAGTCCTTATTTTGGGGTCAGGACTGGCCTCTTTCCAGGATGACTTGTGGTGGGAATTACCATTCTCTCCATAGCTCTAAGGCTTTCAACAGGGCCATGTTTTTCCCAAGAGTGATCTCAGGGCTTCCAAAGAAGTGCTGTCGGACATCAAGAGTTTAGGGAAAGCACAGATGACCAAGGAATTACTCTGGTTCATTTTGATAATCAGGTCTACACATCCTCCTGCTATTTTATTTTCTTGGCTCTCTTTCTCCAGCATACAACTGTTTAAATACACACACACACACACACACACACACACACTCCAAAACCAAGCAATAATATATAGGCATTGTAGGAATCATAGTCTGCAGAGATGAAGACTTTCATTGACTAAAATAGTTTTATGTGCTCCCCTGCAGAGCATTTAAACTCCTCAAGCCACAGTTCCTCCAGCAAGAATCTTCTGTCACATTTGTATAATCATTGCTTTCCCCTAACCAAGGGACATTTAGCCCCAGAATAATGGCAAGTGTCCATCTCCTGCAAACAGAAAATTGCTCCATTAGGGAGATTTGTAATTACAGAATTTGTTTTTCCATGTACTAGAGCCTAATATTTACAGCCTATGACTGTGAAGTCAGTCAGTAATGGGTTGAAATTCCAGCTCTGTAACTTCCAAACAATGAGTCCTTGAGACAGTTATTTCATTTCTTGTGCTTCAGCTTTCTCATCTGCAAAATGGAATAGTTAAGAGAACCCACCTCACAGAGATGTTGCTTAAGTTGGGTGAGGAGATTCATGTCAAAGATCTTCAAGCAGTGCTTAGTGAAAAAAAATTCAATAAATATTAACTGCCATTATTATTAATTAAGAGTGTGGCTCCTTTTTCTGCTTCACAGTTACAATATGTTGAGTGATTTGTTAGGTATTAAGACAGGACACAGTGATGTAAACTGGAAAATCCAGGCTGTTATATGGAGACTACCAATTAAAAAACCATGGATGTCAGAGGTCAGAGTAGATGTTTAGCCTCAGCTAGTAAGATGACCCCCTTATGTGGCTTGAATCCCATTTCAGAGAATTCAAGAAAGGGGCCCCAAACTCTGCAGCTTTTTTTTCTTCTCCTCCTGACATGAGGGAGAGGCTTCAGAAATCCTTGGCCAATTTAAGGCTTGACCAATTTAAAGCTGACAATTGCCTGCCAGTCTGCACTGTTCAAAAGATGAGTGATAATGAGGAGTTTCCTAATTACCAGGGTTTCAGGCTTCTCTCATTATAAATCTCCTCGTGGGGTGTAGCTAATTGGTACTGTCAAGGAGAGAAATTTAGAAAGACTTAGATAATAAGCAGATATTGAATTCAGTTAGGATGACTATTTTCTACTATTTCTGTTCATAGCCCTCTTATATAATAAATCTCCCATCTCTCTGCTCACTTGTTGGAAGAAACGGGGTTCTGTCCCTCCTCTTTCTACCTCAGTGGTGCATTGGTAAGAAGAGAAGTTTGTGGAATATTACTCCTACTCGTCACTGGAGGGTTTAAAAAATCTAAACCTGAAATCATTAGATAGCATCTCACTAGATTAGTTTTTAAGGCTCAAGTACCATGTCTTGTGAAAGGAACTTGGATTTCTAAAAATGGAAGACAAAGTTCCAAATCTCATCTTGCTACTTTATAACACATGGGAACAGAAAAGGCTTACGCCACTACTCAGAGACTCGGCTTCCTCATCTGTAAGACAAAGAAAAGAACATCCACTTCACAGAAGTTTCAGTAAGGTAAATTAGATAAAAATGTAAGCATAGTGGCTGCCCATAGAAGATAGTTGGTAACTTTTTAAATTAAAAAAGTAGGACTCTTATTAGATAGATTTTTTAAAAATACAATTTTCAGGCACTTCTTTTTTCCTATGCCTGACTGCCACTTCAAACCCAAACAAGTAAACTTGAAAAAAACAAGATATTTAAAGAGAATGTTTCATTCAAATTCTTATCACTATCATAAGAAATTAATGTGAAGCTCTCTGAAATGCACCCCTTAGATTTACATATGTCAGCAAACATGTAAGTACAAGTGTGTGTGTGCATGTGTGTGTGTGAGACACACACACACGTACATACACATATCACTGATGAGTAGCCCAACCACCCTTCAACAGGATATAATACTGTGAAGAAGTAGTGCGCAGGAAAAATAATACTATGCACACAATAAAACTAATTAGATAATTCTGTACTTCAGATGTCATACATGATCTCAAATATAATATTGTTAAGTGAAAAATAGCAAGTGTGTATGGTTTTCTAGTTTTGATATAAAAAAGAAAAGGGTAGATGGGCACAAATACTTGTATATGCTATCTCTGGAAGGATGTACCCAAAATTAGCATCTCTGAACTCCAGGGGAGAGGCAAATGGTGGACTTTGGGTCACGAGCCAGAAGGAAACTTTCTTCTGTAAAGTTTGAATTTTGACAGATGCGCGCATATTTTATTGCAAAGAGAAAGAAAGAGATGAAGAGTGCTGAGATAATTTGTAATCACCTGCAACAGGAACTCTAATCCTAGCAATTTAGGAGAATCACCTACAGAGCTTATTAAGCATACAGATTCTGGGGCCGCATCCCAGAGCTTCTGATAGAGAATTGAGGTGTGTGGCAGCAAATGAGGAATTCACATTTAAATGTAATATCCTTTCTTTCTGACAAGCAGACAGGTTTGAAAATCACTGGCCGAGGGCAAAAATCTCTCTGTGCTTTTCAAACTAAGCAATTCAAACTGTCTTCAGGTATCAAGGCAGTGTCTGGGGCCTATGGTTGGAACTGGTAGGGGTGGCAGTGGCTGGGGGAGAATGGAAGTGAGGCCAAGGGCAGTGGGTAGTAGACAAGGATGGAGACACACACATACAAAAGCCCTGCTTTCAACTACTACATATTCTGGGAGATTACCAGAAATTTCTTTTGAGAAAGGGATTCTGCTGCTAAAAATATTCCAAAATTATTGTTCCATCTGAAGGAAATTATTCCTATGGCATCACTTCCAAGCAATGGGTCATCCCCAAGTGGAAAAAGAGCCGATTTGTTTTCCTCCTATTCTTATTCTCCAAAATACATGTATGCATAAATATATGTGCACTTGTATTCACATACACAACATACAATATGTGCACATGTAGATCTCTTGCCATAGGAACAAAGACTTCTTCATGTGTATATCCTCCACCACAAAGGACAGTAAGCTTTTCCCATAAAGGACAAAGGAGTAAATAATTTAAGCTTTGCAGATCACATAGTCTCTGTGTAATCGACTCAGCTCTGTCGTTGACATGTGAAAACAGCCATAGACAATACATAAATGAATGGGTATGGCTGTGTGCCAATAAAACTTTATTTATGGACACTGAAATCTGAACTTAATATAATTGTTTTAAAGACAATTTTTCAGAGCAAAATTGAGAGGAGGGTACAGAGACTTCCCACATACCCCCTTTTCCCACACATGCAGATCTTCCTCCCCCATTATCAACATCTCCCACCAGAAAGGTCCATTTTTCACCAAGGGTGAACCTGCATTGACACATCATAATCACCCAAACTCCGTAGTTTGCCTTAGGGTTCACTCTTTTTTTTTTAGGGTTGTCTCGGACAAATGCATTACACGTATAATGATTATCCATCATTACAATCTTATACAAAGGATCTTCCCTAAAAATCCTCTGTGCCCTGGCTATTCATCTCAGCCACCACCCCTCCACACACATACTCCACCCCGGCAAGCACTGATCTTTTTATTGTCTCCATAATTTTGCGTTTTCCAGAACGTCACAGAGTTGGAATCATACAGTATGTAGCATTTTCAGATTGGCTTCTTTCACTTAGTAGTGTGCTTTTAAGTTTCCGCCATGTCTTTACATGGCTTATAAGCTCACTTTTCTTTTTAGTGCTGAATGATATTCCATTGTCTGGATGTACACAGTTATTATTTTTCCATTCACCTACTGAAAGACATCTTGGTTGCTTCCAAGTTTTGGCAATTATGAATAAACAGCTGTAAACAGCTGTGTGCAGCTTTTCAAGTAGAAATAAGTTTTCATCTCCTTTGGGTAAATACCAAGGAGCCTGACTGCTGGATCATATGGTAAGGGTATGTGTACTTTTACAAGAAACTACCAAACTATCTTCCAAAGTAGCAACTTCATATAATTTTCACGTATCATGAAATCACGGTCACCTTTTCATTTCTTTTCTACCATTTAAAATATAAAAACCATTCCTAACTTGTGTAACATACAAAAACAAGTGGTGGGCTGGATTTTTAGTAATTGGTTGACTGTTTCTTTGTCATCCAATTTTTTTTTTTCTGTACGCAGGCCTCTCACTGTTGTGGCCTCTCCCGTTGCGGAGCACAGGCTCCGGACATGCAGGCTCAGCGGCCATGGTTCATGGGTCCAGCCGCTCCGCGGCGTGTGGGATTTTCCCGGACCGGGGCACGAACCTGTGTCCCCTGCATCGGCAGGTGGACTCTCAACCACTGCGCCACCAGGGAAGCCCTGTCATCCAATTTAAATAACATTTTTTCCCCTTCTTTGGCATTCGACAAACTTATTCATCTCTCTCTTAGCATCAGAGTTCTCATCTTTAAAATGGAGTGGTTAGTGGGCCCAATATAACAGAACTACTTGAGAATTATGTTGAAACATCTACGTCTGGTACTCCTCCATCTCCATACACTAATGCATTCACATTTTCTTGGTGTTTTATTAGTCAGGATACATTCAAATGCAAATAATAAAAATCCAATTCACACTGGCTTCAACAGTAAAGGATATTTTTTTAGCTTATACATAACAAAAAGCTCAGATATAGTTGCATCCAGAGGTTTAGGCAGTGTCACTGGGAACAGCTCCCCCTCCATTCCTCCATGCTGTTTTCTACCTTGTTGACCATACTGTCAAACAACTTCTCTTCCAAGGATAGTATCTGGTAGCTCCAGGTTTACATCATCTGAAGTTTATGGTCAGTCGAAAAGGAGCATATCTCTTTTTCAGGTGCTCAAGCAAAACATCAGAATTAGCTTAGATTGAACCAGATTGGCTTGGCTTAGGGTAAATATCCATCTTTGAATATATCGCATGGTTTCATGAATGTGATATTCTGCTGATTGGGTCTTTGTCACACACCTACTGCTGCAGCAGAGGGTAAAGGGGAGGTGAAAGCCATGCCATTCAAAGATATGAACTAAGGGACTTGCCCAGTGGTCCAGTGGTTAAGAATCCATCCTGCAATGCCGGGGATGCCAGTTCAATCCCTGGTCGGGGAACTAAGATCCCACATGATGCAGGGCAACTAAGTCCACGCGCCACAACAAGAGAGAAGCCTGTGCACCTCAACAAAAGATCCCACGTGCTGCAACTAAGGCCTGATGCAGCCGAAAATAAATAAATAAATATATTTTTAAAAAGAAACCAAAAGAATTACATTATTAAAAAGATATGAACTAAGAGTGGGAGAAAGATGCTCCTCCAAAACGAAATCCCCACGCTGTTATCTGATTAAAAAAAGAATGGAGTTGGGCAGCAAAACTCACAAATGTAAACTTCAGAGTTCTTACTCACAGAATCTGATACCATTGAGAGTCTGGCCTGATTTCTTGCCAACTCCATGGCAATGGAATGAGAGATATTTGCATAACTGATGATTTTGTTTTTGCAGTTGTTGATTTTATTGAATGTTTTACAATGTTTCAAAGAACTGTGCCTTTTCAGTCTTTATGTTGTTTGCCTCTCCAGAGAGAAATGACTTCAGAGAATTAGATCACTAAGGTTTAATCTCTCCCAAGAGGCCTAATGTGGATAGCAATCTCCTTTCTTGTACCATTTCGTTATTCTCAACAAATTCCTTCCTTCCAATGATTCTACTAGACGCTGAAAACCCAACCACAGAAAGTTTAAGCTTTCTTATCAACCACCAGGCATTCAGTGGGCGTACCTCAGAATTCTGTCTTATCCACTGCTTTTAGTAAAGACACAGATCATTCAAGACAGCCTAATCTTTTTCTTCAGAGATTTCACTAGTGACAGTCCAGGAGCAGTGTCTGAGTTTTAATAAAAACATAAAAATATACTCCATAAACTATAACTATTCATTGTAGTAGGGCTGACTTGCCCTTTTATGGCCATTAAAATGCACCCTACCTTTGTTCTTTTCCTGTCATTCCAATTGGTCTGGTTCTTCTTCTCTGATCCTCTCATTCCTGCTTTCTATCTCTCTGTGAATCATTTTCTTTCTTCTAGTCCCTACTTGTCTTCTCCAGGCTCAGAGCTCTTCTCTTACTATACCTACTCCTTTATTTATTTCATTTGTTCTCACATTTCAATGATCACTTTATCCTGAGTAGTACCAGCTACTGTTTGTTGAGTGTATTCTGTATATTTGCTGCTCTCAATGGCTCTGAGAGGTAGCTGGCATTACTTACATCTCACAGTAAGGATCAGTGACTTACTAAAGGTCACACAGATAGTGATTGGGAGAGTTGGAGTTCAAGACTGGTCTATCTGACTTCAGAGTCCACTCCCTTTCCACTACACTTCACTATATTAATTGTCTTGTTCTATTATTCAGCCCAGATCTCTTGAGCACCTGCTGTGAACACAAAAGACCCAGTGCCTGTCTTCAAAGAGCTCACAGTCTAGCAAGGGAGTTAAGCAGTCAATTTAATTACAATATAACTGCTATGACAGAAGCATGCATACTTTACATCTATATCCCAGACCTCTTGCCTGAGTTCCATGCCCATATCACCAAGGACCTGTTGAACATTTTCATTTGGACATTGTTTTTATTATGTATTGCTGCCTAACAAAAACCCAAAGCGTACTGGCTTAAAATAACAATGATTTATTATTTCTCATCAATTTTCAGATTGACTGAGCTCAGCTGAGTAGTTACTCTGCTGCAGTTACTTCCCTGCCTACACTCAGCTAGTAGTCTGGCTGAGGCTGGAACATGCAAGATGTACTCTCAATAGCCCTGTATCTCTCTGCCCAAGTCCTCTCAACATTCTGTGGTTTAGCCTGAGCTTCCTTATATCATGGTGGCTGGTTCCAAGAGGACAAGACTCAATGCACTGACACTCATGAAGCCTCTTCCTGCACTATGTTAATGTCTCATCAGCCAAATAAGTCACATGGCTAAACACAGAGTCAATGTGGGAGGGAACTATACAACAGCATGACTACTAGAGTCATAGATCACTAGGGACCACCAAAGAGACGGTCCACCATAGGGGTCCATTTTTCATCTCCATACCTTAAACTGAAATCACCATGTGCCTTCAAAACAAACTCATATTGCAATATTTACTTCTGGTATCACCATTCTCAAAATTTAGGAGTTATTGTTGACTCCAAAATCTATCCTAACTACATCTAATTCTTTTCCAGTTTTTTCTGTAAAATATCTCACATTCTTTCCTTTCTTTTTCACATACACCACCACTACTTATTTTGTTCAGGACAGTCTATTAACTTAGGGGATTCCAGCTGTGCGCTGGTACTCACTACCATGCTATGAAAAGGTTATAAGGTATGAGGATAGGGTGATCATCATTTGAAGATCTTGGGGTGAACGCCTAGGGCAGCTGGTCTCTGGACTGGTCACTCCCGACCAGGAGCTGTATTGTCTAATTGCCACAGTGAGCAATACATTCATCTTTTTTCATATGTGCCATAAAATGAAAATTTTGGAAAACACTGTTGTAATTGAATCTTCTGCTTTCTATCCATTGTTCTTACCATCACCAGGCTAATCTTTTTTACCATCACAAAGCTAATGGTTTCCCACTTAGGAAACCACTTCATATTTTACTCTTCTCTCAATATCATAAGTTGCCAATTGCACACAGTCCAAAAGTTCCCGCCATCTGACTTAACCCTGCTTTTCAGTTTTCTGTCCAGTACTCTCCAAAAAATACATTTCTGCCTAACTGATCTGCTTAGCATCTCCCAAGAATGTCTTATTATTTTCTGCCTCCTTGTCTCAGGGCAATTCCACCCTCTTAGAAAACTTCCAGACCCCAATTATTCTTCAAATCCATGTCAAGTTCCTCATCCTCCATGAAGGCTACCAGATTATCCTGGCCCACAGTTATGTCTCTGTTGCCTCTCACCTCCAAGAAGACACTGTTTATAATTCTACCCTGTCCAGTAGGGTAGATGCTAGCCTCATGTGCCTATTTAAATTTATATAAAACTAAAATTCAGTTTCTCATTCACACTGGCCTCATTTCTAGTGCTCAGTAACCACAGTGACTAGTGGCCACTATATAGGACAGCACAGACATAGAGCACTTCCATCACTGCAGAAAATTCTTTTGGAAAGCTAAGTCTATGCCAGTTATTTGGCATTTAATCACTATTTTTGACTTTGGGTTGGCTTTTCCATAGCCAATTTCCAACACCCTTACTGCTTTGTTGCCTATTACAGATCCTGAAAAACTCAGATACTTCTATTTCCAGACTCCCTTGCAAGTAAGCTTGTCCAGATCTGGCCAATGCAATATAAGAGTATGCTTGTCGGGAGGGCTAAAGTTCTTTTGTATGATCAAAGAGAGAAGTCTTCAAGGAGATCTCTCATTGGATACAGCATTCATTGCCTTTGGACACAGCCATGTGCAGATTCTAAACGTGTAGCAGGTGTCTCATGATCCTAAGGAAAATACCAGGGCTATCTCAGAAATTCCTATCCCTGAAATGGTTAAATCACTCAATCAATCCTAAGAATACTAAGCCCCAAAAATCTTGGTATGTAGTCAATTACATTATTTTACTGTTTAAGCCTCTAGTAGTTATAATACTAGTCATGAGTCTTAATTCTTAGGCACTAACTGCACCCTTAGTAAACGTGCCTATATTTAGGCCCTGCCTCTTCAATGACACTGAAAATACATTAAGACAAGAACATCTTTATAACGTCTCTCTGACTCATCCATAGCACATAGTAGGTAGTAAACTCAGGGGAACTGAATGATTTCTTCCTTCTCCTGGGCTGGACCATGGGCTTACAAATTTCTCTTCTGAAACTCTCTAAACTTAGCCCATGTGAAAAAGTGTGTCATTTTAACAACAGCAACACTTCAATTTATATTTGTACCTGAAAGTTACACTAGAAAGGTGAGAAAGGAAGAAATATAGTTCTTCATTTTTACCTCCAAGATACACCCAAGACACATCAATTTAAAAAAATTAATCTGATAGCATGATGTCAGCAACAATTTAAAAGGAAGCTTTTGAATCTCATTGAAAGCTTTGCCAGGTAATTTAGTCACACATAGCTTCAAGAATCATTTGCAGTGTATGGTGTATGTAGTGTGATGTGTGTGTGTGCGTGAGTTTTGTATGTGTTCACCTCAGTGGCTTATTATCAAAGACATGTGAACTAAAATAGGATATTATTGAGTCCACTTTATCTGTTTCTTTAAGCCTTTTGTTTTCTAACCCATGTTAAAGTTCTAGGTCTTGACCCAATAGGAATTCTCATTTCAATCATTCATTTAACATCCATCACTGAGTACCCAACAGACACCAACGATCCAAAAATGCAAAAGACACAAACTCTGGTTCATTAACATTTTTATAGTGCTTCCACTTAGAAATTTATCTCCTTTGATGGATTCTTCAACCCCAGGAGGAGGCATCCTTCATGCCCTCAGGTATGGAGCTAGCTAGCACTACGGCCAGCTCTAAGGCTGGAAGTGACTGGACAACAAGGCTGCCAGAGTGAGTCCCAGAACTGAGACTGAGCTTGATTTTCCAAGCCCTGGTTTTTCCTCCCTTCCATGCTGGGAGTCATTATGGGAAAAGGTTTTAGGACACTGGCTTTGGTATCAGAGTCAAATTCCTACATCTGCCTTGTGCTAAGCGTGATGATGCATTACACGACTGCTCTAGGCCTCCATTTCTTTCTCTACAAAATGGATATCATAATAATACCTATAATAGTACCTATCCCACAGAGTTAGTGGGATTATATAGGTATACTCTTTTTGATTAGCATGTATTAAGTGCTCAGTAAATGCTAGATTGTATAGCAAACCATTTAAAATCATCAGTTAATGTGAACCAAATGTGTGGTGCAATGAGCAAAAATGTCTGGAGGTGATTGTGTGTATTCACTCCAGATTAAGTGGACAACGGGCTAGCTGGGATCACATCAGAGGTGCACCTGTCTTCTACAAGGGGGGGCTGCACTCAAGTTCAGCTTCCCATGGAACCAGGGCCTCCCTTTCCCTTCTGCGAAAGGTTGCAACATCACATAGGCTCCAAGGTCTCCAGGTGCTGAGCACCTGGTATTGCCAGAAAACGCCTTCTGAAGAGCTGATCCCCAAATTGAGACCACCTAGTACCAAGAAACCTGTGACTTCCAACCCACTCCCCCCACACCACCACAGGAGAGAATGCGGTGGAATACCCTGATCTGGTGTGGACTTCTGTGGAATAATGAGAGAATGGGGACTCAGGCCTTCTCTTCACCTTTGGGGAATGGGTAAGTGTGAGGGCTCTGAAGCCAGACAGAGCTCAAAGTTCAGGTTCATCACTTGCCAGCAAAGTAGGTAATCTCTCTGCGCCTTAGTTTCTTCAGCTGTAAGAATGGAGCTGGTAATAATAATACATTCAGCCACTACAAGGATTCAATGAATTAACTCATGAAAGCATTGAGAAAGTTGGCCAGCACACAGAAAGCACTCAACAAATGTTGGGAGAAGGAACGGAGCAGCATGATTCTTTTTTTAACATCTTTATTGGAGTATAATTGCTTTACAATGGTGTGTTAGTTTCTGCCCTATAACAGAGAAAATCAGCTATATGTATACACACGTCCCCATGTCCCCTCCCTCTTGCATCTCCCCCCCACCCTCCCTATCCCGCCTCTCTAGGTGGTCACAGAGCACCGAACAGCATGATTCTTGACTCTCGTTTTTCTTCTGGTTCTGGATCAACGTGCACTTGGGATGAAATGAGTGTTTTACGCTCTGTTCCTACTACCAGATAGTAGGGATGTAAGAGCTGACTCCAGGACTTCCTTCAAGAATCAGGTTCAGAAGTTCATCTTTCTTTCTCTGTTCCAGGAAGAGGGTAAAGTAGTAATTCCATGAATACAAATTCTTGCTTGGGTGACATGTATAAAGGTCTACGTTTGGGTAGAACACTTATGAGGTCCAGAAGTGGCTGCAGATCAGGCTACTTTCTTCAACTGACTTTTACCAACAACAACAACAAATATGTACTTAGATCTACTTCTTTCTCATGTGAGTCCATCTTTTCCTTGCTTATGAACTGGGGAGGCGGGTAGGAAGGTAGTGCTATTCATTGGTCTCTTTCAAACACCAATGAAGTCAACTCTGTAATTTAGGACAAACCAACTCCAAATGTAGCGCTCTCTTAATGGTTGAAGTCAGAGACTTTCTGTTTCCCTGCCACGTTGCAGGGCAGAGGTATCATTGCCGTGGCCAGAGGTCCAGGGTACAGCCTCCCTGGTGCCCCCCTAGCGCCATTCCCTTCTGAGGTCTTGCCAGCCCCAGACTCCCTACCCAGGGCATGGCCAGCCAGTGGGACGGGTCCTCGTGGTACTGGTGGGACACAGAGACCTCTGGCCCTTTCCTAATGTTGAAAATACTATTCCTTCTCTCTTTTCACTTTTTTAATATACTCCTAGCACCTAGCATCATCAATTAGTCATAACCTAACTGTTTTTCCCTGCTGTGTCTGGCTGCTTTTACCCCCCATGTGATTTTATCACACACCTTTTGCTTCTGTCCCAATCGAACCTTCTTCTTCTTTCCCAGAGCATGAATTCGGCAGTTAGACAGTCTAAGTTAAAATCTGAGATCTATCCCTTACTGACAGTGTGACATAGGCAAGTTACTTAACCTCTCTGTGCCTCAGTATCCTGATCTATAAAGATAACAATAGTACCCACCTAATAGGGTGCTTGTAAGGATAGTAAGTTAATATATACGAAGTGCTGGGGACACCCTGGTATGTAACCAGTTGCTGATTACCATCACTCAGCCTTCACCAAAACCCCAAGAGGCTGGGTTTCCCTGGTGGCACAGTGGTTGAGAGTCCGCCTGCTGATGCAGGGGACACGGGTTCGTGCCCCGGTCCAGGAGGATCCCACGTGCCGCGGAGCGGCTGGGCCCGTGAGCCATGGCCGCTGAGCCTGCACGTCCGGAGCCTGTGCTCCGCAACCCGAGAGGCCACAGCGGTGAGAGGCCCACGTACTGCAAAAAAAAAAAAAAAAAAAAAAAAACACAAAAGGAAAAAAAAAAAAAAAAATTTTTTTGCAAAGCACGTATCTGACAAAGGACTAGTATCTAGAACACGTAAAGAATTCTCAAAACTCATCGGTAATAAAACCAAGAATCCAATTCGAAATTTGGAAGAGGACATGAAGAGACTTCACCAAAGAGGATAAAGCAGACAGCAAATAAGCACGTGAAAAGATATACTAAAAAAAAAAAAAAAAAAAAAAAAAAAACCCAAGAGGTAAAATACTAATTTTATAGACTGGGGTGAGGCTACACTGCTACTCTGGGAATTGTGTAGACATTGATTTCATTTATATTAGGTACAATATTCCCATAGGGGTTTTTAAAAAAGGACTGACTTAGGCAATATCCAAGTTTATTTTTAAAGCTGGAGCAAATTATTCTCTAAGTATAATTAAGTCCTTTTGAGAGTCCAGTAGGAAATGATTATTCACTACTAAATGGTAATCTCTGTAATTCAAGATAATTAAAAAAAATCTCCCTCTGACTGATCCTCAGGGAGAGACAGCTTTTTCAAGCAGTTGGGAGATAATTCTATAAATCTCAGGTAATGTTATTCCTGTAATTCATTATTTATTTACACATAGGCAGGTGCTAACTCAACTGGCAGGAGATGGGTCATTACTTCATTAATGTCTCATTATTAATCTCATTATTCCCAATACCTCTATATTGGTGAGAGGTCCCCAGATCTTCTGGGACAGCTCTAATTTTAAAGATCCTATTGTGTTCCCCCTCAAATCATCAAAATCTCTCTCAAGGAAGTGCCATTATTAGAGCATCTCAACTCATCTCCCAGATCAACAGTGGCATACACAAGTAGAATCGTCTTTTCGTAGTGTGTATGCATGTATTTCAACTTGGAAAAAATATCGCCCCCAAGCCCCATAGATTTTTTTTCCCCATAGATTATTGAGGCAGTAAATTTCAGAGTACAACCATGAAAAATGTCCCAGTGTTAGGAGAGTCTGGATTATGGAAGCGAGGGTCTAGGGTGAGACCCTCCCTTTGCCACATAGCTGTGGGACCATAGGCAAATTGCTTAATTCAAGTTTTCTACTTGGAAAATAAATGTCTGTAGGCCCCTGTCACTTGCCCTTCTTCTACTTTAAAGCTAAATGTGCAGGTTCATCTATAAACTGGTAACAGAGAACAAAATGCTGTCTTTTCATCTTGGGCTGAGTCAGGAGTTCTTATTTAAGATAGAGCTGATATTTATCTGGTATGCGCTGGTAAATAACAGCTGTCTTCCTTTCTGGTTAGGCCAGCAGCTATTCTGTCTGCTCAATCTCACCCTGCACTGAATTTTATATATTTTGGCAACATCCCTTTCCCCCTCCTCCCCTCCCTAATTAAGAGAGTTAAGGTGTGTGTGAGTTCTGGGGTCAGAAAGACCTGGGTCTGAATCCTGACTCTGCCTCCCACCAGCTCTGTGATCTCAGACAAGTTACTTAAGCTCTACTGCCTCAGCTTCTTTAAAACGGGAACAATAGTAGGCACTACTGGATATTAAATGAGCACCAAGCTCAGGGTCTGGCATAATGTACGCACCCAATACATGTTTGCTATTATCATTAAAGTAAAAAAAATAACCCTGAAAGTCTTCAGCTATAAAATGGTAATTAAAAACCTGTCCAATAGGAGGATTAAAGGAAAATCTGACAATTGTGGAGAAAACCTACAATTATAAAAAGGAAAATTATACCAAAAAGAAGACGAAGAAATGTAACCAAAATTTAAAGTTTGCCTCATCAGTAGATAATATTTAGTTCAGCATATCAAGGTAATTAGAGAATATCAGTTTAACTAAATACATTGTAATAGATCTATATGGGGAGGGTGAGTGAGGGGAAGGAAAATTTTAAGAGTAAAGTTCACATGTACTATAAGAGGCAGTCATTAAATACCAAATTGATTAATCAAGAAAAAGCAGCAGGGCTTCCCTGGTGGCGCAGTGGTTAAGAATCCACCTGCCAGTGCAGGTGACACAGGTTCAAGCCCTGGTCCGGGAAGATCCCACGTGCCACGGAGCAACTAAGCCTGTGCACCACAACTACTGAGCCTGCGCTCTACAGCCTGCAAGCCACAGCTACTGAGCCCACGTGCCACAACCACTGAGCCCGTGTGCCACAACTACTGAAGCCCACGTGCCTAGAGCCTGTGCTCCACAACAAGGGAAGCCACTGCAATGAGAAGCCTGCACACCGCAACGAAGAGTAGCCCCCGCTCACTGCAGCTAGAGAAAGCCTGTGCGCAGCAGCAACAAAGACCCAACACAGCCAAAAATAAATAAATAAATTTTATAAAAAAGAAAAAGCAGCAAGAGCAAATCATTTAGAAATGTGGATGGAAACATGGGAAGAAACAGCAGGAAGTGTTGCACATGGCTGGGGAGCTGGACACAGGCCAGGAAACTACTATTTTTTTCATCGTAAGCCTTATAGCACTATATTAGTTAGGGTTGTACTAGGCTGCAAGTAACACCAACAGCAACAAAATGTATGCAAGTAACAATTGCTTAAATATAAGAAAGTCTATTTCTCGCTCAGAAGAAATTCCATAGGGGTGTAGTCAGTTCTGGCGTGGGAGCTCCATTCCATGAATAGAACTCAGGAGGACAAAACTCCTCCCAGCTCACAACCCCTAGGAAGTAGCCTTTGCAATCCAAAGCCACCTTCCTCCCAACAAGGTGGGGAAGGGACAAAGAAGAAAGCAAGTCAGGCTGGGACTAGCAGTCTTTTCAGGAAGTCTCCTTGAAGCCACACAACACTCCTGCTTGCATCCTATTGGCCAGAACCTATCCCATGCCCACATCTGGCTGCAAAGGGAGATTAAAGTACAGTGTTTATTTGGGACAGACACACGCCTGGCTACAGATTTCTTGCTGTGGAAGAACAGGAGATTGGATATGGAATACAACTAGTTGTTCCCATAAGCACTTATTGATTACTTTAAATTTCTGAAACTTTAATCAAAATAAAATCTAAAAGCAAACCAAATACAACACCTTGTGTTATGTGGTAGTTAAGAGTTCAAGCTCTAGGATCAGAGGGCTGGGGATTGAATCCTGTATCGTGCACTTAGCACTACATTTCCTTATCTGAGTTAACAATTAAAGGAGGTGATCCTAAAAAGTACTTATAATAGTTGCTGGCATATGATAAATATTCATTTAGCGTTTGTTTGTTGATGTCATAAACATTCTACAATTATGAAAATAAACCAGTACCTAAGCCTCGGATATCTGAGGAAAACCAATAAATGGAAGAGCCAAGATAAACAAATAAAACAACAGAATCTCCAAGAAACATTTAGAGAATCATAATACTGAAGGCATAAAAAATACTGAATGCATAAAAAATAAATAAATGCATAAAAAGGGGCAACAAGACAGTATAAGATACAACAAATACAACTAAGGTACAGCCTCAGATTCTCCAAGCTTCCCCAGTTTCACAGACGCACAGCGGCATTCTGGGCCTCAGCCCACCTAACATTGCAACGACTGCCAGGCAATTACATCATGTGAGGCCAACCAGTTACACCCCATAGTTTCTGGCTTCTCTCACCATTTCTGGAAATGGTGTGCATTTTGGCTTCCCCCAGAAGGGATGGATGATATAACTAGCATTGGAGGTGAATTAATTCCAGTGGGGCAAACTTTGACCAGTGAGTGATAAGAGATAGGAGGAAGGTGGACCACAAATATGTGAACAATAAGTATGCAATAAATGAGTTCATGAATTTTCTCTTCTTCTGAGTATGAAAAAGTTAGCAAATGTGTTTTAAATTTTATATATTAAAAATGGAAACTTACATGTACTATTAATCAAAGCCCCAAAATTAATCAGTAGGAAAGAAAACTGAAAAGGTCGAGTTAACAAAAATTGGGACTTTTGGGGTAATAACAAGCTAGCAAGGAGAAAATAGCTATGCTGTGAAGAACTAACAGCATAAATACAATATGGAAGTTTAGTGGTAAATGCCAGGGAAAAAACCCCAAATATGATATTGGCAATTCTTTCTAGGTAGTAAGACCAGAAGAGACATAACTTTTCATAATATTATTCTATACTGTTTAATAAATCTTATAATATTCAGATATTATGTTTATATAGCTTCAGATATAGATAATTACTATTTTAATTATTAAAGACTACATAAGACTCTTACATTGGTTGACATGGCAGGGAGAGGTTTTGTCTTAGTTCTGTTACATTTTATATACCTTTGGTTGTTTGAATATTGATTTTGATCATGTATGACATTTATGAATAAAGTTATTTTGGGGGGGAAATTGATACGACAATACAGACAATGCCCAGCATGGAGTGAGCAAATAGGTAAGGATTAAATGACATGACGTATATAAAGCATTTAGTACAGTGCTTGGCGCCACTCAGTAAACAAGGTTATTACTATTATCTTGATATTGCTGATCTCTGAGTTTCTAGCTTTCAATTAACTGAATTACATCCCACATGAAACTTCCATAAACAAATCTAAAGATTCCTTCCTTCTATCAACTCAGGGTCCAAAGATTTTCCAAAGACTTTATGGCAAATCCTGGTTCCCACCTTCACTTGTTATGAGATTCTGAGCCTCAGCATCCCCATCTGAGAAATGGGGACAACAAGATGAAGTTCAGAGACTGTAAATGCAACAATGCAACTAGTACATGGCACAGAGTAAAGTCTCAATATGTGAAAGCTGCTGTTGTTGCTGTTGTTACGAAGAGCCAAATCTAGCTAACATCTTGAATACATAAGAAATACCTTGACAAGCACTCAGGTCAAAGACAGATTCCTTGAGACCCTCATCTGTAACTGGGAAGCACAAGGCCTTCATCGTCCAAATTCCCCAAGGCTACCATCATCACTAGGATCTGCTGCCTCCCTGTGGAGTTTCATAGACACAGTCAATAGACCGGTGAAGCTTCAGAGCCAGGATTTCATCAGCAAGCCAATCAGAAAGTGTCCCTGTGGTCCTAACTGTTTTGTTCGTGGATTATTAATATTCAAGTCTTTATACAACTGTCAGCTTCTCAATGAGTCCTACGCAGTCTCCTCTGTTTAAAACAGCAACTCACACCCCCTGCTCCTAATCTTTCACACTGTTCTAGTGTTTCCCTTTTTCGTTGCCTTTATCACCTTTCAATATATTACCTAATTTATTTATTCTTATGCATGTTATTTATTTTCTGTACTTTCCTTTTACTGCACAAGAGCAGAGGTGTTGGGGGTTTGTTTGTTTGGTTGGTCTAATTTGATTCCAAGTGCCTAAAAGAGTGCCTGATGCACAGAGAGAACTCAGTAAGTATTTCTTGATTGAATGAATGCTTTCTCCTGGCCCATGACATGAAATGCTAGGGAACCTTGAAGCTATTAAGGGTTTTGGTTGCAATGAATATATGTGCATGGAGAGCCACAGTCCCTGGTGCCAGATGTAGCTTTTATTCTAATACAATTCATACTCTATAATGATCAGCAATAGAAATGCAGTGACACATATGCAACTCCAGTTTGTACTCTCCCAAGTAGACTCTGCTCTGTGTGTGTGTGTGTGTGTGTGTGTGTGTGTGTCCCCCACATAGGAAGAATTAATTTCTTCTCTGGTAATTGGTAATTAGGTAAAAAGAGGGAATTTCGTAAATCTTCAAGACTTTTGTCTTATACTTTTATCCAATGAGAAAAACATTTGAAATTGGGTTTTAGAAAGCACAATCCGAAAGGGGAGGGGCAGATCTGAGTGAGATGTGTGTCCCCTTCTAGTCTAACATAAGCCCAGTCCAGGATGTGTGTAGTGCAAGGCTTCAAAGGCAGGGCTGGGCTGAAATCTCACCTCTGAGACCTCAGACAATTTACTTTCACTCTCCTGAACTTCAGCCTCCTCATCCATCAAATGGGCATCACCATTTAATCACCGAGAACTACGTGAGATAACGAATTTACAAGTCAACTACTGGTAAAACCCAAACCCCAAAGCACAGCTCTCTGAGTCACTTTCCCTTATATAAAAAAAAAAAAAACTGGCTAAATCTATCTTCCCATCTACACTGTGAAATCCAGGGGTCCCTGGATTGTTTTCAAGTGGGAGGAGGTTACTTTTCTGCTAGTAGCTTCTTACTCTGGGGTTCCCTGTGTCCTCTGAACTGTGACTCCTCCTTGGCCGCTGCTTTCCTTTCTCTGCCCTGTGTTGAAGGAAATGTGGACTATTTCTTTAACCATCCCCGGCAAGAGTTAATTAGCACAAGACAATTGTGTGGCCCATGCCCAGTAGCACAGGTGACTTCCGTCCCAGCAAAATACAGCTGTCTAGTAAACTTAGCTGCTCTCAAAGCTTTATTAAACATCCCCCATGGAAATCTGTCACTGAATGTGTTTTGCCGGGGATACCAAATGCCCCCACCACACTTCCAGGCCTCATCCACCTTTTCTTTCTCACAGTCGCCTATAACCTCTTCCTGAATGTTTGCGTTTTTAGCTCTTCGTGACTCCACCTTAAACTGAGCCTACAGCTGCATATCCAAAATTCTTTAAAGGGTTCTGCTCTACAAGAGGCCATCTACTGGAGGGCCTTTAACTTCTCAAATAGCAAAGCAGCCACAGAACCTGTGACATACATCCGTTCTTTAACATGATTACAAAAAGCTCAGGTGTGCCTCACCATCCTCTCTGCTCTCAGTATGAGGAAGAAGGGAGACACACTTATCCCCATACTGATATAACTTAGGCTAGCGCCATTAGAAGAAAAGTTTTTTATAGTTATATCTTTTTGCCTCTGCACCTTACCTAGCACATAGTAAACGGAGCCCTTATGATGATGCTTTCCTTGGGGTGAGATATTTGCAGTTCTGAGAGCAGAAGGCAGAAAGCAAAGCCTAAGACAGAGAAATCAGATGCCGTCTTAGTTGGGTTTTCCCAAAGCAGGACCTGAGACAAGGACTTGGATGTTGGCAGTTTATGCGGGAGCCAGGAAGCAGGGAGAGGCAGGGAGAGGCAGGGAGAAGGAGTGAGACGGGAAAGGGAGAAAAGCTGATAATGGGCGTGGAATAAGTGGGTGAGCACTCGAGGCCAAGGGAGAACCTTGGAGGAACCAGGACAGAGAGTGCAGGGGCCATTTGTCCATTGACTGCTAACCTTCACTGATTGGAGTTTGCCTCTGGGGCATATTAATCCACCCTTCACACTGCACTTACAGGTTTGTCTTGCTGAAGTGGAGTCATTGCCATGGTATATAGAGAAAGTCTTAAGGCACACGGAGAGCAGGGCCATTCCCACACTTAAATTGGGAGCTCTTGTTCTACCCCAGCCACAGGTGAACACAGAGGTGGCCACAGGGAGGTGAAGCAGGCTGAGAACAGCATCCGTGCTGGGGTAAAGGCAAAAGCACTGGATCTCAGTCCTGACGTGGACAGTAAATATTGTTTAACTAAGAACTTAGGTCTTCTGTGCCTTTAACCATTTCTTTCCTACATTTCTTTCCTATTATAGGAAAGGGGAAAGAACGACTTTCATTGTGAGCACATACTGGGTGTAGATGAATCCCCTGGGAATTTCCAAGGGGGATCTGGAACTTTGCAAGTATCAAGACAAGAGATATTTTTCTCTATTGACAGACAAGAAAACTAAGACCAGGAGAACTAAAGGTATATATATGCCCAAGGTCACTCGGCTACTAATGAAAAAAATTAAGCTTTCAGGCCAGGCCTTTAAAATTCCCAAACCCTTGCTCTTCCTATCACCCAAGATGAAATGGGGAAACCCATCACAATCCAATCACAACCCAATCATACAGGGCAGCGCTTCTTGTAGAACATTGCAACACTGGGCAAGCAAAAGTCCTCTCAAAATGATGAAGACTTGTTGCTGTGCTCAGTAACGTGTGTGCCCTTCTTTCTTTCCTTCCTTCCTTCCTTATTAACTACGCTGCTCACAGCCTCAGTTCATCTTTGCTACTTGTGACACCTGCAGCCAGGAAGCAGGTGGTGTTTAAGTCCACGCTGCCCTGAAGCCCTTCACGCTGTGGAGGCCCAGGGAGCGCCCGGCAGGAGGTGCGTAAGTCATTTACTAAGTCTTGGGAAGCTCCACATTTGACACACACACACACACACACACACACACACACACACGCGCCATCTGCCTAACAATTTCCAACCCAACGGAGTGAGTTGGGCTGCAAGCAGGGTTGGCAATTCTCTCCTGTGTCTGAGACTCGATAGGCCACAAGAAACCTTCTGCTGGACCAGATCCTGAACTAGTAGAATTCATATTATTTGGATGTTTCTCTGTTTTTCTGTTAACTTTCCTTTTCAAGGGATATTTTTATGAGTCATTTGCTGGCTTGTCTTCTCTCAAGTCATCTGATTTCCATTTAGATGCTGCTCCAGCTTCAAGATGCATTTTCTTTTATAGTCATTTCAGTTGGACTTAATAGTTCTGGTACAGTCTCTTGCTGAAGTTTTGTTTCTGTTCGTTTTATGGGTGCTGGATTTCTGAGATTCATTTGGCTTAGCCAGGTCCATATTTTCTTGTGTACTTTCTTACCTTTCACTCCTTTCTCCCCTATTGTGTTGCAACCAAGTAACTTTAAATCTTCACAGGTATCTCACTTGGCTTTATTTTTCCTAGTTGAGTTTTACTGTTTTATAACTGTTTATTTCTCATTTATTTATCAGTATACTTTGTTTGTTCCTCTCCTGCTTTGGGACTTTGCTGAGGGAGTAATGGCTTTTCAGCCTCCTGGTAAGAGATTCTATGAATTGGGTGACCATACGTCCTCATTTGTCTTGGGCAGCGCTTGTGTGGCCTGTCATTCTAGTGTCCAGTCCAAGTATTCTTTTGAGAATGTACCAGATGGGGGATAAATTACATGGTCACCCTACCTGAAAGTGGGTTTGTTCCGCTTTAATCTGCAGACCAGGGCTGAACACGCTTGGATCCTATGGATCCAGCGACTGAAGACACATCCTTTTACATCTTACTCTGTATGGGTTAACTATAGTCTGAGAAAGTTCCCTTTCTTTTCCTGAGGGTATATAACAGGGTAAAGTTGTTGACTTACCTTGTGGTTAGATTTAAACTTGTGATTGGGCATGTGTAGAACACATGAAAATAGGGAACCCTGGGGTCCCTCCCTCCATTCATGTATTTGAAAGAGCTTTGGATGTCTGACCTGAATTTGAATCCCAGCTTCCTCCCTCCCTAATTGTCCAATCTCCTACAATACTAACACTTTTCTAGCCTTCTTCTGCTACTTGAAAATGCAAATAATAGTCGATCTTTCAGAATGCTGTGAGGATTAAAGATAACATATATGTGGAACCAGGTAGTGGTGGTGGTTGCACAACACTGTGAATATACTAAATGCCACTGAATTGTAGGCTTTAAAATGGTTGATTTTTATGTCAATTCCACCTCAATAGAAATTTTAATTTTTAAAAAAGATAATGGGGCTTCCCTGGTGGCACAGTGGTTGAGAGTCCGCCTGCCGATGCAGGGGACACGGGTTCGTGCCCAGGTCCGGGAAGATCCCACATGCCGCGGAGCGGCTGGGCCCATGGGCCATGGCCGCTGGGCCTGCGCGTCCGGAGCCTGTGCTCCGCAACGGGAGAGGCCACAGCAGTGAGAAGCCCGCATACCACAGCGAAGTGTAGCCTCTGCTCGCAGCAACTGGAGAAAGCCCAAGAGCAGCAATGAAGACCCAATGCAGACAAATAATAATAATAATAAATAAATAGAATAAAATAAAGTAAAATAAAATAAAATAGAATTCCCTGAGTCAACTCATGAAAATGACAAATATACAGGTTCCACTCCCGGAAAATCTAATTCAATAATTCTGGGGTGGGGCTCCTGAATTTTCATTTTCGAACTCCCTCCCTGGGTGAATATTATATGTGTGAGAATTAACAGTTTAGACTCTTTCATCACCCTGTGATCTCTGAACCATAGTTCAGTGAGCACAGTCAAATCTGTCGGCTAGTACTTTAACTAGGATACCAATAAAAATGCCTTATAATTGTACTTTATACTCACTCAGTCCTCACAGGCCTTCTCTCCAGTTGGCTGGGCAGGACTTACTGATCCCATTTTGCAGATGTGGAAACTGAGATGAAGCATTTCATCCAAGTCACACAGCTCTCCAGGGATGGACCCAGGGCTGGATCCCTGACCTCCTGACATTCATCCACTGAGACTTTCCTTCCTCTGAAGATAATATTATTATCTTCCAATGCACGTTTTCTTCTTTGTTTCTTCTTGTTGGGATTTTTTCCCCACATTCCTTCTATCTCTCCTCCTTTCTTTTTTCTTTCTCTCTTTAAAGTGTTGGCTTCCTCCTCAAATATCACCATTATTCCTCTTCATTTATAATACTTTTTTTCTGTAACAGAGCATTCAGAGGGGGTGGTTATATGAGTGACCATACAACTTTACAATGAATGCATATGCAATCACTAAAAAGAGAGGGAGGGGAAAGGACTGCTTAATACATTGAACAGGAGAAAAGCAGGTCACGAAGGAGTGTGTGTGTGTGTGTGTGTGTGTGTGTGTGTGTGTGTGTGTGAACAAAGTTATGGAAGTACATTTATATATCCACGGAAAAGATACAAAACAAACTTATCTGTGATGTGCCTTCTGGGTAGGGTGAACAACCATCCCAGTGTGCTGGTTCCTGGAAAATAAGACTTTTGTTTCAAAACTGGGAAAGTCTCAGGCCAAGAGGGATGAATTGGTCACCTTACCTCTGGGCCATGATGGGATTGGAGGTGGGGTGGGAGAGGGGAAGATGGACACAGAACTGTGGCCCTTCTACTGTTTTCATTAAACAATGCCTACTGTTTTCATTAAACAACATCTACAGACTTCAGGGAGTTCCATTAGTTGCTGTGCACATAGCTTTGAATCCAGCTGCCTGGGTCCAGCTTAGATGCTGGGTGATCTTACCCAAGGCAACTCCCAACTCAGGGCATCAGTTGCCCCATTTGCTAAAATGGGATTAGTAATGACAACCATTTCCATAGAATTCAGAAAATTGAATAAATAAATATGCTTAGAATATTATTTAATTTATAGGAAGTACTCAAAAAGTGCTAGGTATACCACATATCTTTGCTATTGGAATATTTTATAAATGTCACTTATTAACTGCATCATTTAAATCACAAAGTTGTTGTGTGTTTTTTAACTTCAGGAAAATAAGACTTAAAAAAAGGAAAAACCCTCTGATTATCCTGGCACCATTTTATGGTCTATGCTGCAACTATAGCTATGTGTGTGATTCTCTGTGTATCATCTTCTAAATATTTTCCACAGCTGTTCTTTTTTACTCTGTTATTAAATAAATCTGTTTGACCTCAATCTATTTCAGTTCTCAAAATATAAAGCAGAGGCTCTCTTTTGTCAAACGCAGGAATGGGTCCAGTCCTACTTATTTGCTTATTTAAAGAGTGTTTGTTTCCTTCTTTAACCAATAGCATGGGATGGCCAAAACAAGCAAATTTCATTTTATTTAACTGCCAGCTGTGGCACTTTCTTTGTCTGAAAAACTGTTTCTCACCCAGAGGTGCTTTGACCAAGACTCAACAATGGAAGACAATTCACTCATTCATGCCTCAGTGTCCTGTTTATCTTTCCATTGTCCGTAAAAGACCTGTTTGCTTAACCAGAGGTCCTTGGGTTAAGCCTGTTAGTAAAAAAAAAATGCCTGCTGGGAGATCACAAATACGTAACAATTGTGTGTCTGGGGTTTCCTTAAAGATTTCTGCTTCCAAATCTCTCAAGATTTTTGGTAGGACGGAGGGATTTAAACTTAGGAAAGTACAACTACTTATTCAAGCTGACAAACATTTTTTCCTCATGACGGGACTGCAAACAGAACTTGATTTTAAGAGTTTGCTGCTCCTTCCAACGTTGCCTTGAAGGCAGAACCTGTTACATACTTGTACTCTTAAAAAAGCAAGTTCTTTTTTTTAGCCAATACAAATGCCACCTGTGCAAATTGCCCAACTCCTTTCTTATCTTTTCATTACTTGTTTTTAATGACCATTAAGCGGAAGGCCACAGAGCTGAAAGGTTGAGAATTCAGGCTTTGGAAACAGGCTGCCTGAACTCGTATCCTGGCCTGGCAACACCAGGCAAGTTCTTTCACCTGCCTCATTTGTAAAGATAGTAATACTTTAATCATACAGGGTCTTTGGAGGAACAAATGACATAATACACACAAGCGACTTAAAACTGGGTTTGGCACTTAGTGAATAAATAAGTGCTGATTTCTGCTGTACACATGGACATATTTATACCAGATGGAGTAGGGATTTTGAAACTATCTGAAGCAGAGGTAGGCTACTGTGCAGCCAACAGGTGTTTATGTCTGCTCTGCTCCTTCTCTGGTAACAACTTCATTCTTTGTGAGAATTGCTTCTGGTGGGCCTGCCCACTCCAGCATCCAGGGCCTGGCAGAGTTCACTGGCCCACACTTGGCCAATCAAGTCCTTCCTCTGGATTTAACAAATAGACACTATGATCATGATAATGATGATGACAGCAATGATTAAAATAGCAAACCTTATAAAAAGCACTTACTGTGTGTCAGGCTCAGCTCTAAGTGCTTTATATATATTAACCATCATGACAACCCAAGGAGGTAGACACTACTGAGATAGGTTGGAACCTGGGACCATTTACCAGGGTGCTTGCACCTCAACAAATGTCTCCTGCAGCAACAGAATACAAAGAAACTGTACGGGACTAAAAATAACTGCACGCATGCAACATTTGGGGCAGTTATGAACAATAACATACAAATCCACAAACCAACTGCCACTTCTGAGGTGCTGGGAGCAAAAGCAGGGTACCATGCACACAGCACCACCAAGGGGGTGGGCAGACCATCCAAGCCACGCCTCCTATCCAACCATGGACCTGCCCCTATTGTCACCCCTTTTTAGGACCCAGTCAGCTCCTCTCCGGGAGGGAGCAAGGGCACTTGTTGCTTGTTTTCGCTCCCTCATGCTGCAGCAGGAGCCCCACTAAAGCCTTGCCTGCAATTCTTATCTGGACTCTTAGCAATTTCTATTGATTAAAGAGCCCAAGGGTCTAGGTTGGTAACACTATGATTATTCCTATTCTACAGATGAGGAAACGGAAACTCATAGAGCTTAAGTAGCTTGTTCAAGATCACACAGCTGATAGAAGTAGGGGTGCTACGAGGTCTTTTTCTTACTGCTACCCAGTACTATCTGGCCAGGTGAAGAGATTCTCTCTTTCACCTGGGGTCCCTCAGTTGGTGATGGAAGCCTGGATCTCTGTCAGGCTGCATGCTACCCTCTTTTTCTGCCACATAGTGGAAGACAACCTGTAATAGGAGAGAATCAGGCCAATATTCCAAGGAGAGCAAAGATGAAAGCGGGAGGGAGGGGAGCAAGCAGAGAGACAGAGAGAACGAGGATGCACCCTGACAGCACTGTCCGAGTCCTCTACCTTTGGGCTTCCCAGTTTTGTCAGGTAATGAATTCACTCCCGCACAAGTTCCCTTTTTAAAACCAATCTGATTTGCCACAGTCCCTTGCCAAAAAAAAGAATCCTGACTAATTCAGGTAACAAACATGGGTTTGGTTTATGTTTTCTACTGTGGTAAAATAGACATAACACAAAATTTTCCATTAGCGACATTCAGTGCACTCACAGTATTGTGCAACCATCACACTACTTCATACCAGAACATTTTCACCACCCCAAAGGGAAACTGTATCCATTAAACAGCAAACCCCCATTCCTCCCTCACCCCAGCTGCTGGCAACCACTAATCTACTTTATGTCTCTATGGATTTGCCTACTCCGGGTATTTCACATAAATAGAATCACATAATAAAAAGACTTTATGAAATCATTGGCTTCATGCAAAGAAAGGCTTTGGGGTACTCACAGCACACACGTACATGCATGAGGCAGAGTTTAACGTTTGAGCATCTTCCTCTACAAAGCTCTCACCCAAGCTTGGCAGGTGATATAAAAGAGGAATAATATTCACTTTCAGACTTCGAAAAGCACGTGATATAATACAGGCTGTCATTAAATTGCCACATTTAGGTCACAATTTGTTGTATATATAGACCATTTCGTATGGTACAACCTAATACATAAGCAATGATAAAAGTTCACTTGTGATTTGAAGTCTCAGGTGGTGTGTTATTTTCCTGGAATTTTATTGCTTAATACATGTATTTAATGAACACTTATTAATTAGTTAATAAAGAAATGCCCTCAAAATGTGCCAAGTATGGTGTAAGATGCTAAGAATACAGGTCCTGATGAGCGTACTGAGCCTAGGACAAATCTGGAGCAGCACCCCAGCCCCAAGAATATTCATTTAGTGAGAAGAAGGGAATTATGCTAAAATGTTGAGCATCTCTTTCTAGGTTATTGGATTATGGGTCACTTTTATTACCCTTTTTTTTTTTACTCTCATATTTTCTAAGTTTTTCTATAATGAACTTGCATTGCTTTGATAGTTAGAAAAATAAACTTATAAATAAATCTATTCTCTTAGGCAAGCTATAGAGAGAGCAAAAATCCAAATGATTTGTGGTGTAGATAAATGGACATTTTTATCATTGAGATGCTCTTTCATAAATAAGGGTGAACGTTTTAAGTTTTTGTTTTGTTTTGTTCAGCCCAAATCTAACTGCTACCTTTTTTAACAGTTAAAACTCTTTGTAAGTGTCCCCAAGCTATGGCAGTGATATGTCTCAATTTCAAACATTTGTTTTATCGTCCCCATATATTCATATTTTGCCCTCTTCTAATTGTGATCCTTACGAGATTATTGCTTTGAGGAATATGATTACTCCAATTAAAACCCTTGGAAAAAGTTAGACTGCGTAGTTCAAGTTTCAAGTTAAAATAAACAACATTAATAAAAAAAAATTTGCTCTGGGAAATGCGTGCTTTATGTAGTTTCGCAGATTTCTGTTCCTTGAGGGGGAAAGCAATTAAGAAGTTAAAGAAGTAGTTTCGGGTAGTATATTTCAGCATAAATGCATTCAAACATATGTGCTTTCTTCATACATCCAGTTACTATTTATTGAGGGGTTCCTGTGTGCCAGGCACAGTACATTGGTTAATTTGTGCAACCCTCATAACAATGCAACAAACCAGGATTTAGTTCCCGACATTTCAGAGGAGAAACTGAAGTCTTCAGCAAGCTGTTAATTCCCTAAGATCATACGGATGGTATGAAGAAGTGAGGTTTAAAATCAACTCTTTTGGGTTTCCAAGCCCATGCTTTTTCCTCTATATTGTACTTTCTTTCATGGAGTAATGAATAAAAAAATATATTTAAAACCAGATCAGGATTTCTTGATTGACACTATTGACATTTTGAACCAGACAATTCTTCGTTGAAGGAGCTGTCCTGTGTATTGTAGGATGTTTTGCAGCTTCTCTGGCCTCCCTCTACTAGATGCCGGTATCATCCCGCAGTTATAATAACCAAAAATGTTTCCAGATATTGTTAAAGTCCGCTGGGGTGCAAAATAATTCCTGGCTAAGAATCGTGTTCTAAATCATATCCACATTATTCAGAGGAAAAATGATCACTTTTCAGAAAGATAGAATGTAAAGGAATTCCCAAAGTCTGCTTGAAGGAGTCCATGATTATGTCAACATGAAACAAATAGAAGCAGATATTGGAGATTTGACAATAACTGGTCTGGTGCAGACAGCTCAGTGAGGTAACTGACACTCCAGAGCAGCCACCTGCCAACTTCCCCCTTCATTCACCACCCTGTCTCTGGGATAATAGCACTAAACAGTACGGGTTATGTCATATTTATGCAAGGAAAGAAGGCTTTTTGTTATAAAACAAAGGAGAGCATAGTCCTTCAGAAACATTAAATCAAGTGAGATAAAAACCCAGAAAAGCAGTCAGGCAATTAACAACTGTTTTAGAAATGCCAACTCCATGATGGTCATTGTTCTAGACCCCAGGGATTCCTCAGGAAAAAAAAAATAGACAACAGACTCCTTCATGGAGTTTGCAGTCTAGTAAGGAAGACAGACATTAGGCAAAACATGTCACTCATAATTAATTAAATAATCACATAGATGCATGGGCTGCAAAGGATGAATCCTTGCTCTTTTTTGATGCCAGGCCAAAAAAGTACATGATCACCATTTATGCTAGGTATCAAGCTGTTATAGGAGCTCCAGATCCATTTCTTTACATTCTTTACATTCTGCCTTTACATGCCTTTACATTCTTTACAATCTGCCTTCTGTACACAAACTACATTTCCCAGATGCCTCTATCAGGTGCCTTCCTGTTGGACTCTGTTAAAAAGAAGCATGGAGGGAGCTCTGAAGGCAGGAAGAAGTGAAAAGAAAGTAGGCGGAACTGGAGAAGGGACTCCCTTCTCCCTATTTGCTTAGTGTTTCTGTCAAAGTTGCCCCACCAGTGGCCCTTCAGCCCTGAGCAGCAGCTGGTTCCAGCCTCCAGTTCCTTCTGGCATCCCCAGGACAACTTCATGCCCTCCAGAGAAGCCAACAGTAGATGGGATGTGTCCTTCCTCAGAGCTCTCCAGGGCTCCTCCTCCAAGCTCCTCAATTCTGATAACCCCAAACTTTTCCCTTTTGTTTCACCAGCTCTAGGGGAAAATTCACTGGATTAGCTCAGTGCATACTTTTTCCCCTCCTCTTCAATCCCTCCAACCTCTATGTACCAATACCCTCTACTAAATCTCCTCTGCTAAAATACCTCGTGTGTTTTCTGTTTTCCTGACGAGTCAAGCTTCATCCACAAAATAGAACCATAGCTGTTCTTCCTGTGAACCAAGGCAAGGAGAAGACAATGGCTTCGAGTCTTCTCTATTCAGCAGGGCAACTTCTTAAGACACAATCAGTGGGAAATGGCACTGGCACTGAGCAGTGAATGGGACAAAGTCCCTGCCCCCATGGAGCTTGTGATCTAGCAGAAAGAGCTAGACAGCAGATAAGTTACAAATGAGTCACATGATTTGGCAGGAATATTAGTTTCCTGGGGCTGCTGTAAAGAAGTTCCACAAGCCAGGTGGTTTACAGCAATAGAAATCTGTTCTCTCACAGTTCTGGAAGCCAGAATTCCAAAATCAAGGGTCTGGGAGGGCCATGCTCCCTGCGAAGGCTCTAGGAGAGGCTACTTCCTTGTCTCTTCCAGCTTCTGGTGGTGCCAGGCATCCCTTGGCTTGTGGTCGTATAACTCCTATCTCTGCCTCCATCTCCACATCACATTTTCTCCTCTGTGTCTTTTATAAGGACACTTGTCATTGGATTTACCGCCCACCTGCATAAGCCAGGATGATCTCATCTCAAGATCCTTACCTTAATTACATCTGCAAAAACTCTTTTTCCAAAGTTAGTCACATTCATAAGTTCCAGAGCCACCATTCAACCCACTACATGGGTAAAGGAAGTAGAGGGGGATGGGGCCAGAGAAAGGGAGGGAGTTTTAGATAACATCAGGATAAGACCTCAGTGAGCACAAGGCACGACCGTGGAAAGCTGAGGGAAGAGCTTTCCAGACAAAGGAAAGAACAGGTGGGAAGTGTGGGGTCTTCCGCCTCTCCCTTCCTTTCTTTCCCTGTGTACCCTAAACACATAATTTGTTTCTGCTTCATGACCTTTTAATGTTCCACATGTTTGGAACTCTTTCCCCAGGATCTGCCCCCATGTAGCAGAAACCTATTGTACCATGCTCCGCTTCCCATCCCCTCGGCCCCCCGTGCCTTCAGCCTCCGCTGCAGTAGACACTTCTGTGAGCTCAGATTCACCTTGTGTTCACAGCGTCATGCCCCAAGCTCCCAGTCTCTCCTTCCTCTTTGTGCTTCAGCACACCTCTGACTCTGTAGGAGCTTCTTAGTCAGCATCCAAGCAGAGACCAGAAGTGTGAGGAGTTAATGCCCCTGGAGTCTGGAGCCGGCTGATAAACGCTCCATATCCTCTAAGTGGACGTTCTGGCAGGTATTTTATATTCCTCTGTCTCCTCCCACAGGAATGTAAGCACCGGGAGGGCAGGGACTTTCTGACTCCACATATCCAATTACCGTCTATTGAGTGATTTCTGTGTGCACTGGTGATTTCAATGAGTCTTCATAACTTAGGGATTAAAATCCCCATTTTATGAGAAATCATCTCAATACTATTTAACCTTTGCTATCCTGAAATATACAAAAAGTGCTATCTACTATATTCTGGAAAATAAATTAGAATTTCAATGTAAGTTACAGTAATCACACCTCCTCCTAATCTTTATCAAAATAACCTAGAGAAAAGTGGAATAAGACTAATGTTATTTCTATCAAATTAATTTATTTTTAAAATAAAATCCAAAGATTAATTTAAAAAATGCCCTATAAAGCTGAAGAATTGGAATCTTAGGCAGTTTGTTAATTCCCTGATTGTACTCCAAGATCTTCTCCAAACAGTGAAATTTTTTTTTCTGGCTGCGCCGTGTGGCATGTGGGATCTTACTTCCCCCACCAGGGATCGAACCTGTGTCCCCTGCACTGGCAGCGTGAAGTCTTAAACCCTGGACCTCCAGAGATGCCTTAAAAAGTGAAATTTAAAATCAAGTTTTCTAGGGCTTCCCTGATGGCGCAGTGGTTGAGAGTCCGCCTGCCGATGCAGGGGACACGGGTTCGTGCCCCGGTTCGGGAAGATCCCACGTGCCGCGGAGCGGCTGGGCCCGTGAGCCATGGCCGCTGAGACTGCGCGTCCGGAGCCGGTGCTCCACGACAGGAGAGGCCACCGCAGTGAGAGGCGTACCGCTTAAAAAAAAAAAAAAAAAAAAAAGTTTTCCAGATTTCCAAATCAATACCTTTTTCACGATATTACGCTTGCTTTCCCTGAGTAATGAAACAGAACTTTGGACAACAATGGCCATCAGGTAAAACCTGATTAGTTCAGTGGGGGCTGAATTCCCTTTATTAAACTGTGTTTTTCCTAGATTAAATAGGGATGGGAACTAATGTTTATTAAGCATCTACCTCAGCATTATTTGATTTCCTCATTAATCACATAATGGAAGATGTACTCTATAAACCCTTAGAGTAATATGGAAGCCCTCGATTTGACATAGAAGCACTTCCTTCTGCTAGAAAGCTGGGATTGCTGGTAAAACAAAAAACAAAAAACAAAAAACAAAAAAAACCCTCATCAAAGGTCACAGCTCAGTTGCCTTCAGTCAAATCAGGCCCAGTTATGATAATGGCAGTAACATCGTTAGATCAATTACAGGAGGTACCATGTGGCCAGATGAGAAGAATGCTACCAGTCATTAGGCAACTCAAAAAAGTCCACTAATACAAATTACATTTACTCTGGCTTTTATTTTTAATAATAATGTTAATCCCCATTCTGATCTCCTCATCCAAAGTAATATTTACAGGCACCTGGCATTCTGTCCCTGATATTTACCTACTGTAATCTATCCCCACAGCCACCTCGAAGGTGTGTACCATAAATCCTCATTTAACAGCAGGATCACATAAAGTCTTAACTATTTGGGGGATAGGAAAATTTATAGGCTACTCTGAAAATCTGATGAAAGCTTAGGGACACTTTGGGAACAAAAATGTATATAATCAGATGACACGCACTCACACACACACACACATACAACATATATACTTTCAAGGGTATACATGGAACCCCGTAGGTCCAAATATAAAGTTACACAAGAACTTGAAGTTAAGAAATTCTGAGTAGGAGACTGAGGCTCAGAGAGCCCCCGGCAGCAGTAACTTGCATGAAGTCACTGAAACATGAAAGCACTAGGCATGTGGAGACACACATCTGTTTAAACCCAGAGACTGCTTCAAAGCCAACACCATGTAATTTCCCAAGAAGTGTCACTCAATTCAAACCCAAGCACATTTAGATTAAACTAGAAAGCATAAGGAAGAGCATCACAAATATTAGTAACTTCATTAACCTCGGGCAAAGGGCACTCGCCTTCTAACTCAGGGAAGATCTGAAAGTGGGAGCCCATTTGGCTGGGCGCATCCCACAGCAGGACAGTCCACTTGGCCATCGGGCACGTCCTGGTTTTGCCTCACCACTGCTGGTCTGCAGACCCTACCCAGGAGCAGCCAGCTTCCTTTGCTGTTGATCAACTCAATTCCCGTGGCCCAAACATCCGCAAAGTGCTGGGCTGCTGTGGACTGTGTCTGAAGGAGATGCAAAATAGGACATGCTAAAGATAATAGTTACCAATGGGCTTTTGATTAAGCTGAGCAAAGGCAAGTCTTTTATGTTAGACTTGTCCGTTTTTATCATCTCCACATGAAACGAAGAGGGAGCGCTCTGATGGGCACTTGACTGAGAAAGTTAAACTAATTTAGCCCTAATCTGGGAAACTGCAGAGAGCCTGGGGCTCTGGGCTCTTTAATTTGCTTATTTAGCCCGGTGAAGATGATGAAATGATAATGATCTTTCCTTAAATGAGAAATTTAAAAAAACAAAAAAAACAAAACAAAAAAACACTGAGATTGGCATTTCTTCACTTTTATAGGGAAATCACTCACTCAGTTCTTTTGGTACCTTGACATTTTATTTATATTACCTTACTATTCAAACATAACTCTAATTTGGATCCCAGGTTTTACTTGAATTTGAATAGCAAGAATTTTGAGCCCTGAATTACAGTTTTGAGTCGTCCAAAGTTGCATTTTAGAAAATTACCAGCAGATGGCAGTATCTGACAACGTTTTGATATTTTCTCCCCTCTACCCTCCCAAACCTCCAAGTACAAAAAGTTGCTTTCAAAAGCCATGGCAAATAGATGCAAAAATGTAGGCAATGCCTTACAAATGCACACTGCAGCTGAAACTAGTTTTTCAACCCTTTGCAAAAGTAAAAAAAATAATTATTTGAATCTTTTTCTCTAAATATCCCAAATAATGGGTTCACTACCATTAACTGTGAGATTAATTTACGGTAATATAAATGAATTTGCATCAATAAGAATGATTTTTTTAAAATAATACTGCTTTAATGGAGATGTTCCATCTTTTTTGGCCTCATGAATTTCTAATAACAATATCATTAGATTTTGCTATTATTCCAATTCAATTTATTATTAATGTGTGCCAAGCACTAAATTACAATCAAGCTGCTAGATATCTCCCTTTCCTGTAAGCACCAAGAAATAATAAACAAAATAATAATAATCAAACGTTAGGAGAAAGGAATTTGGAATTTAGAGTCGGCCAGTTCTGGTTAGAACCCCAGTTTTACTTAACCTGAAAATAGCATTTTACTATTACAACCTTTTTTTCACAGTATTCTCCCTTTCTGTCTGTCTGTTTGAAACTGTATCTCAGGAACTGTGCTTTACAATGAAAATGACACTATTTTATTCAACAACTAGGCCAGAAATTGAGGATACAGTGGTAAGTAAGCCAAGTCCTTCCTATACGAAGCTTGCATTCTGGTGAGCAGAGACAAAGAGTAAAGATGTATACAGGGACTTCCCTGGTGGTCCAGTGGTAAAGAATCCACCTTCCAATGCAGGGGACGTGGGTTCGATCCCTAGTCGGCGAACTAAGATCCCACATGCCGTGGGGCAACTAAGCCCACGTGCCCAGCTACTGAGCTCATGCACCTCAACTAGAGAGCCTGCATGCTGCAAACTACAGAGCCCTTGCACTCTGGAGCCCGTGCCACAACTAGAAAAGAGAAAACCTGCACGCCACAACTAGAGAGAAGCCCGCATGCCGCAACAAGCGCCTCAATGAAAGATCCCATGTGCTGCAACAAAGATCCCACGTGCCACGGCAAAGACCTGATGCAGCCAAATAAATATTTTTTAAGAAAGATGTATACTAATAATGTATGAGTTTTAGAAGTGATAATTGGTACCAAGAAAATTAAGCAGGGTAAGGAAATGCACAGTGGAAATGGAGGTGGTCTGGCAGGACCTTTAAGAGTTGTCAACTTCTAAGGTGAGTCCTGAATAATGAAAGTGGTGAAACAATCTGGGGGAAGAACATTCTAGGCTGAGGAACAGCAAATGCAAGGGCACTGAGGCCGGAAGGAACTGAGTATAATTAAGCAACTGTAAGGAAGCCCATGTGACTCAGCAAACTGAGTGGGAGAGAGTGACAGGAAATGGAGCTAGAGAGCGAGGCTGAGGTCAGATCATGAAGCACCTGGAGACCTAGGGTCAAGGAATCTGAATCTAATTCTAAGTGTATGGGTTGTCACTGAAGGTTTAAAGCAGGGGGGTGATAGGATCTGAGTTACCTTTTTATAAGAGGATCTGAGTTACCTTTTTATAAGATTTCTCCAGCAACTATCATTATTCTTATTTTATAGTTAAAGAGATTGAGGTGTAGAATGATTAAGCAATTTGCTAAAGATCACCTAGCTAGGAAGGAACGGCTTAACATGGCCAAGAGCTTCACTCATACATGCAACAAGCACTTACTAAAAGCCACTTTTGAGATCTGTATTGATAGTTATGAAGAATACTAAGAGATGTTACCCTTGCCTTTTAGTTTGAAATCTAACTGAAGAAATGAGAGAGATTTAGAAAGAGGGCACAATTTGAATAAAAACTATTATATATCAGTTGATAGAAATAACATAAAGAAATAACTGGATTAACCAGGATGCAACCATCAATTAACCAGATTTGGACTCTACCAAAGAAAACAAAGGCACGCCTAGAAATTTAGAAGTGTACTCTGGTGGACTCACCCCAAGATGATCCCCATAAATGCATGCTTTGTATAATTCCCTCTCCTTGAGCAAGTCCAGGACCTGTGACTTGCTTCTAACCAAGAGAGTATGGTAAATGTGATGGGGTGTCACACCTGTGATTACATTTCTTTATAAAAGAGTCTATCTTAGCAAAAAGGGTAGAGCCTCTCCCTTGAGCTGTCCTTGAAGAAGCATGCTGCCATGATTTCTACAGCTGCAAGGCAATGAACTCAACATTGTGAATAAGCTTGGAAGAGAATTCTTCCCCAATTGAGCCTCTGATGAGACCTCAGCCCCAGCCAACCCCTCAACTGCACTAAGGCAAAGAACCCAGTTAAGCCATGCCCAGAGTTGTGACACACAAATGATGAGATAATAAATAGGTTATTTTAAGCCATTAAATTTGTGGTAATTTGTTACACAGCATAGAAAACTAATACATGCACCAATGTTCAGGAAACATCCTAGGGTTCTTGTAGCTTTATCCCAGCCTTGTCTGCATCTCTTGATGCTTGACTATAACCCAACAATCCTCAAGATAGGAAGACCCAGATGTCACCCAACAAATATAAAACTCACTGGTATTCGAGGGAGGAGAGCAATACCGTTGGAAAAGATTATCCAAAAACAAATATGAAAACAAATGAACTAAAAGGTTTTCTGTTTAAGCCTGAGCTCACCAGGACTTCAGACAACATGAGCTCTCTATTTTCAAAGCATTATGCAATGGAGATTGTTATTCAAAGTACAGAAGAGCGTTTCCCAAATTGTGTTAGTCAGAGAAATGTCCCCAAAGATCTGAGTAAAGAAGGCAAAAATGCTTCATGTTATAGTCTTTGTCAAAGATTCCCAATGCATATAAGCATGTTAAAGGCCTGACAAAATATACCTCATAACATGGGTTTAATCAAGAATTTCCCAACTCAAATGTGGAATATCCACCTCCTCCCTCTTCAGTATTTCCTCTTAATATTCAACAGAACTAGTGTTACTTGGAACATATCTTGGGAAATGCTGGTAATAGGCATGGGTATGGCCTGCCTGACTGCACATAGAAGAAGTTTAGGTAACAGGAGCAAGAGAAAGGGTTCAGTAATATTTAGTTTGAAACAAACATCCCCATGAAGTAGGAGATGACACAAAATGTGCTGAGATTATTCTTTGTACCTTCCTTAAAGGGTCAAATAGTTGAGCATTAGGCTATGCATGCTATGATGATAAGTTGGTTAGTAGTAAGGTAGATTCAGCTCCACAAAGAACTAATTTTGTGATTACTTATCACTACATAGAGCTTAGCACGTGCCAGATGCTACTCAAAGTATACTACAAACATTTATTTTCCTATCTTACAGATCAAAAAACAGCAGCAACACACTAGCTGAGGTATGTGTGTCAATTTCCCATGCTTATGTATCTGGAAGGTGGCAAAACTGGGATTTGAACCTGTGTAGTGCAGATATAGAATCCAGCCCTGAAGCTCCTTTGTGAAACTGCCTCTGCCATGCTGCTGTCTCCTAAGAAGCTGTTAAGATGATGCTGGATTTGCAGAAAGTGCCAACTTCCAGGTACCAAGAAAGAATAAAGTGAAAAAAAATTAGAATGAAACACTGTATATTCTATTTTTATTTTTAAAAGATATATATATATAAAATATATATCTGAGACACTGACTCTTTTTCTTGATTACTTACATTTTCCAAATTTGTCTTTAATGAGCATATACTGATTTTAAAAACATTCTAATTTTTGTACCAGAGAAAAAAATGTTAGTTTATGTACAGTGAACACTGCAGTAAACACCCAGTCTAGTCATCATTCAGAACTAATGTCATCCCCATCGTCATATTTGCTACAGATTCTTTGATAGAATTAACATCTAGTACAGCTCCATTATATTGGGTTGGCCAAAAGGTTCGTTCAGTTTTTTCTGTAAGATGGCTCTAGTAGCACTTAGTTGTCTTTAACGTCATTCAAAACAAATTTGTTAGATTGTATGAGACAGCTGTCATACCAGTGTGCATTTTAAAAAAGGCTTACAAAAATTGGTGAATTTTTGTGTAGCCATTTTAATATTGAAGATGGAAAAGAAATAGCAACATTTCCAGCATATTGTGTCTTACTATTTCAAGAAAGGTAAAAATGCACCTGAAAGGCAAAAAAAGATTTGTGCAGTGTATGGAGAAGGTGCTGTGACTGATTACACGTGTCAGAAGTGGTTTGCAAAGTTTCGTGCTAGAGATTTCTTGCTGGACGATGCTCCACGGTCGGGTAGACCAGTGGAAGTTGATAGCGATCAAATGGAGACATTAATTGAAAACAATCAACATTATACCTTGCGAGAGATAGCGGACATACTCAAAATATCCAAATCAAGTGTTGAAAATCATTTGTACCAGCTTGGTTATGTGAATCGCTTTGATGTTTGGGTTCCACATAAGTTAAGCAAAAAAAACCTTCTTCGTATTTCGGCAGGCAATTCTCTACTTAAACGTAAAAACGTTCCATTTTTAAAACAAATTGTGACGATGAAACGTGGATACTGTACAATAATGTGGAACGGAAGAGATCGTGGGGCAAGTGAAATGAACCACCGCCAACCACACCAAAGGCTGGTCTTCATCCAAAGAAGGTGATGTTGTGTATATGATGAGATTGGAAGGCAGTCCTCTATTACGAACTCCTTCTGGAAAACCAAACGATTAATTCCAACAAGTACTACTCCCAAGTAGACCAACTGAAAGCAGTACTCCACGAAAAGCGTCCAGAATTAGTCAACAAAAAACGCATAATCTTCTATCAGGGTAACCCAAGACTGCAACATACTCAAAATATCCAAATCAAGTGTTGAAAATCATTTGTACCAGCTTGGTTATGTGAATCGCTTTGATGTTTGGGTTCCACATAAGTTAAGCAAAAAAAAACCTTCTTCGTATTTCGGCAGGCGATTCTCTACTTAAACGTAAAAACGTTCCATTTTTAAAACAAATTGTGACGATGAAACGTGGATACTGTACAATAATGTGGAACGGAAGAGATCGTGGGGCAAGTGAAATGAACCACCGCCAACCACACCAAAGGCTGGTCTTCATCCAAAGAAGGTGATGTTGTGTATATGATGAGATTGGAAGGCAGTCCTCTATTACGAACTCCTTCTGGAAAACCAAACGATTAATTCCAACAAGTACTACTCCCAAGTAGACCAACTGAAAGCAGTACTCCACGAAAAGCGTCCAGAATTAGTCAACAAAAAACGCATAATCTTCTATCAGGGTAACCCAAGACTGCATGTTTCTCTGATGAACAGGCAAAAATTGTTACGGATTGTCTGGGAAGTTCTGATTCATCCATCTTATTCACCAGACATTGCACCGTCAGTTTTCCATTAATTTAGGTCCTTACAAAATTCTCTTAATGGAAAAAAATTTCAATTCCCTGGAAGACTGTAAAAGACATCTGGAACAGTTCTTTGCTCAAAAAGATAAAAAGTTTTGGGAAGATGGAATTATGAAGTTGCCTGGAAAATGGCAGAAGGTAGTAGAACAAAAGGGTGAATACATTGTTCAATAAAGTTCTTGGTGAAAATGAAAAATGTGTCTTTTGCTTTTACTTAAAAACTGAAGGCACTTTTTGGCCTACCCAATACAAATATTACATTAATTACAGAAAAAAAGAAAATATAGGAAATCAAGAACAAAAATTAAAAGGAAAAAATCTATTTTAATCAAACTTCTCATAGGTAACCACTGTTTTTATTTTGGCACGTTACTTTCCCAATCTTTTTCTATGCATATATCCATGTATTAAAAAAGCAAAAGGTAAATACTGTTATGTCAATTATTTTAAAAGTCTTATTATATTTTGAAATCTTTCCTCTTTGATACTAAAGGAAAAATACAAGTTTTTGAAGAAACAAATAAAAATAACAAGTTGCTTTTAACTCTTAGACCTGCACTGTCCACGGTAGTCACTAGCCATATGTAGCTCTTGAGCACTTGAAATGTGGATAGTGTGAATTGAGTTGTGCTGTGTCAAATACACTCTGTATTTCAAAGACTCAGTACAAAAACAAAATGTAAAATATCTCATTAATAGTTTTTCATGTCGATTACATGATGAAATAATATTTTTATATATGGGGTTAAATAGTACACTATTAAAATTATTAAAATTAATTTCACCCTATTTCTCTGGGTTAAATAACGTATTATCATATATTAATATATTACTAATATTATTTTCACCCTCTTCCTTCTTACTTTGTTCAAAGTAGCTGCTAGAACACTTGCAATGCCGTATGTGGCCCACATTCTATTTCTGTTGGATGGCCCTCTGCTTTCTACACCCATGTGCTCTCTCATGCACATGCATGGCACCCTCAGTTCTGGGTCTTCCTCTCAGTTCCTGTTCAGCAGTAAAAAAAAAATAATGCAGACATAATAACCCCATTTCCTGATTTGGAATCTGCCTATGCTACTTCGGCAGATCTTGACCTTGAGGTGTAGCAGATTTGTGAGAAAACTCTAAACCTGGAATCTTCCAAAAGGTCTAGCAAACTAACAGAAAGCTTTCTGGCATCCTGGCTCCTAACCATGGACCACACGGCACCACGATGAACCCTTCCAGCTCAGCATCTAAGCCCAATCAAATAATACTAGGGTGAGACATGGAATATCAGCTTATATTTGGGTAGCATTTGGGGTCTTACTGTCTTTTTCTGGCTAATCCCCCAGCCCAGGAAGGCTGTGCCAATGTGCAGGGAAGCCTGGAGCTCATTAACCCACCCTAGCGCATTATCAGGATTTATACTTTCCTGCAATTCACACCATTTCCTCTCCACACCCAACAAACTTCCTACAGTGCCAATGGCAGGTGACAGCCAACCTCACCTCCTTCCTGCAATGTGTCCTCATTTCCCAGGAGCCAGAGGCAAAGAGCCTTGATGTTTGCTGGGAAACTAGCTCCAGGGAGCAGACAGAGGGCCCCCGAGTGTGCTAAATCTTGATTAACATCCCTACAGCAGCCACTGTCTCCCTCACTGTCTCCCTCAGACATAATACAAATAAGCACTTCATGCACTGAGAGCCCTCACAAAGGCGCACCAGTGGTTTCCAGGCGGCAGTTGGAGCGGATTTCTGTTACCTCTGAATGAATAAGGAAAGAAAAAAAAAAAGAACATGATGAATTTTCCCTAAGTCAAAATTTAATCCTTTGAAAGCCTTGTCCTTTATCCCTTTATTTTTAATACTAAGATGTCCTTGCTTTTATGAAATAATGATCATAATAAATAGCATGGATTTGTATGTTTAATGTCTTGATAGCCTCATATTAGCCCCCCAAATATGGGAAGTGTCATAACTGGTCCAAAGACAAGTGTCTGGGAATCACTGGTCCAGGCTGACATTGAGGGGCAGCTTCCATCCCTAATATGCATAAAATCTGTTTTCTATAATAAAGACAAGTCCTTAGATTTCCATAACAACATTATCAAATTATTGCAAATAGAGATTGCCCTTTCCCTCCACCCATCTTACACCCACAGGGTGGCTAGAACAGTGCTAGGTACATAAAGGTCCTCAGTAAATGCATATGAACTTGTGTAATGCAGTAAGAATAATTGCTGATGCTTTAAAACTCTATTTGATGCCCTGATTTTCCTCTGATTCTATATAATATTTTTACAGAGATCCCAGAAAAGGAAGATTTAGTGTATAGAAGTAATAACAATTCCTTTTATAGATAACTTTTGAATATCAGTTGCCTTTACTAAGATTCTATGTGTGTGTAAATAACCAAAAACAGATATGAAATATATAAATAACAAAAGCCCTTGAGCAGTTTTCAGTCCGTGTTTTTAACTCTTTACTGACGCTGAAGAGGAGCCACCCAAATCTTCATTAAGGGCCTAACCAGGAAACATTCTAGGCTCCTGGAATGGAGCTGACAAGAGCTCAGCCTTGCGAAGTTGTAAGTCTCTAAGGACGAAGCAAATATTAACCAGGGGATAAAAGTAGTGAGATGAACTAGATCTGAATTCAGAAATCCTGGACAAAGTTATCTAGTAAAAACAAGGGTGGGGGGATGGGGTTGTTCAAGTAAATATCTAATTAGTTCCCAGGTGAGTATAGAGGGGATAAAAAGAAATTTTGAGGTGGGGGAGCAGGGTCTCTAAAAAAGGGGGGACTAGAGATTAGCGAGGTCTTCATTTGTATCTTATGGCTCTCTTGATTGGAAACTTGCTGGGGGAACACGGGGTTATTTTGAGATTTCAGTTTTGAAACCCTGAGTGAACGAAGAGGCTGCCCAGATGTGGGTGCATACATCTGTACAAACATTTGGAAGAAAAGGAGACTAGGCCAGACCAGTTGTGGGTAGCGTCCCTCATAATAAATGGCAATGATGGTCACTTCTTTGCACCCCAGGGAAAGAGACACATGACTTTAAGGCAACTTGAGTCACCAGCTCATTTCCAAGAAAGCATCATTGAGGAGACTTCATTTGGCAAAACACATTTTAAAAAGACGCCAACATATTGGATAACATAAGGATTGTTTTGTCTTGTTTAGGTTAATTTAATTTTCCTGCATTCATACTCAGTAACAATGATGTTTGGGAAATAACAGAATGATATAGGCATAAGGCAACTTCTTGGACCTACTTAGTAACATTCATGAGAAACTTCGATGTCTCCTGGTTTCTATCAGACAGCTGCTGGAGTTTTTAAAATTACTTTTCTTATTCTCATCATAGTGATGGTCTAATGAAAAGAGGAGGAAGAAATAATGGATTCTGCTGTCTTGATCAATGGGTCCCCTGAAAGCCTGCCTTGAAGGTGTTAGGAGTCTAAGCGCTTTAGGGGAGGAGGTCTGTTGTACCTATTTATTTTAAATTGGAGTAAAGTTGACATTATATTACAAAACATCATGTCATTTTCCATGTTCATGGAGCAATTAACCAGGTAAATAAGCCAGAAAAAGTGAAAATGTAAACTGCTGGAAGCTGGCTGGGAAGGAGGGGATTGGACTTTTGTGAGCTAGTGTGCAACAACGGGCTGCGTTTGGTTCCATGGCTCTACATACTGCCAGTGGTATGATATTGGACAAAGACTCTCTCTGGGCCTCAGTTTGCTCATCTACAACATGGGTATGAAAACCCCATCTCCCTCCTGGGTCACTGTGAGGAGTAAATTTAATAGGTACATGGTGTTCCTAATGGCGCCTGATAATAGTAAGCACTCCATAAATGATTTTTATAGCATCATTATTATCATCATCATCATGCAGTTCACTGACTTTTATCCTGTGTTACCAGAACCTCAGAGACTTCAGAGGGAACGATCACCCCACCCTCCCTGCATACCTCTCTGGTGGGGAAGGGTCACTGCTGTCTTTAATCTTCCCTTTCAAACCATGCAGCTGTGTTTATATCTGTTTTAGATACCAAAGTTCTGTAGAAGAGCTCATTTTAAAAAAGGTATTTTCTGTTACCAAAATTTTTAAAGTTTGAAAAAGCACTGATCTAGCATAACCCTCTCAATTACAAGTGAAGAAATTGCATGAAGGAGTTAGGTCTTTGAGCTTCTCTTAGCCCTGACTTTGCACCTCTCTTTTCAACTTTTTCTAATGAAGAATTGTGAATAAATACAAAAGTTGGCAGAATAATGAATGCCCATGTTCCCATCACCTAGCTTCTACAGTATTTTATTTTGTCATAATTTTAAAGTAAATCCCACACAGCATATCACATCATTTCATAAATACTACAGCATCTACCTCTAAAAGATTATGGACTTTTAAATACACAACGAAGGGACTTCCCTGGTGGCACAGTGGATATAACTCCATGCTCTCAATGCAGGGGGCCTGGGTTCGATCCCTGTCAGAGAACTAGATCCCACATGCATGCCGCAACTCAGATTTTGCATGCCACAACTAAGGAGACTGTGTGTCGCAACTAAGGAGCACACCTGCCACAACTAAGACCCAGTGCCAAATAAGTAAATATTAAAAAATAAAAAGTAAATACACAACCAAAACGGCATTACCTCAATAATAAAATTAACAATATTTCCTTAATATCATCAAATATCTAGTCAATGTTTAAACTTCCAGTGGTCCCATTATAGTAATTTTTTTAAAAATTTGAATCAGGATCTAAAGGTAATCTACATATTAAGTTTGGTTAATAAGTCTAAGTTTTTAAAAATCTGTGGTTTCCCCCATCTCTTTTTCCCCCTCACAATTTATTTATTAAAGAACCATCTCTTTTGACTTGGAGTGCAATGATAATAATTTTTAATGTCTGTTATGATTATAGAACATTTTCATATATTTTAATAATTATAGTGGTGGTTTGCAAATTTCATGCTGTGCCTCAGCGTTAAAAATAGCAGCAACCTAATTTACCTTTTATTGAACGTCGATTATACGCCAGGTATTTACTTGGATTCATGTAAATCAGTATGAGGAAAATGCTGTTATTATCCTAATTTCACAGATGAGGAAACTAAGGAATAGAATGGTTAAATCACTTGCCCAACAGGTAAGGGAGGGATCCAAGCACAGTGACTTTAGAACTTGGGTCCCTAACACAAAGAGAGACCACCTTTTATATTTCCAGGTGCTCTGGGGGCATAGAAAGACTTCTGGGTGTTTTGGTTTTGTTGCTAGCTTTTGCTTATCCTGACTTTTCACTGAGGGATCCATTTCTCCCTCGGTCTGACCCTGAGCAGAATTTATAACCCAGGACTCAGACAGTGAGCACTGGAAACAGAGATCAAAAGTGGGTATGTCATACAGACGGCTAACAGGCACGTGAAAATATGCCTAAAATCACTAGTTATTAGAGAAATGAAAATTGAAACTACAATGAGGTACCACCTCACACCAGTCAGAATGGCCATTATTAAAAAGTCTACAAAATAACAAATAATAAATGCTGGAGAGGGTGTGGGAATGTAAGCTGGTACAGCCACTGTGGAAAATAGTATGGAGGTTCCTCAAAAAAAACTAAAAGCAGGGCTTCCCTGGTGGCGCAGTGGTTGAGAGTCCACCTGCCGATGCAGGGGACACGGGTTCGTGCCCCGGTCCGGGAAGATCCCACATGCCGCGGAGCGGCTGGGCCCGTGAGCCATGGCCGCTGAGCCTGTGCGTCCGGAGCCTGTGCTCCGCAACGGAAGAGGCCACAACAGTGAGAGGCCCGCGTACCGCAAAAAAAAAAAAAAAACTAAAAGCAGAGCTACCATATTATCCAGTAATCCCACTCCTGGGCATATATCCAGATGAAAACTATAATTGAAAAAGATACATGCACCCTATGTTCATAGCAGTGCTATTCACAATAGCCAAGACATAGAAACAACCTAAATGTCCATCGACAGAAGAATGGATAAAGATGTGGTACGTATACACAATGGAATACTACTCGGCCATAAAAAAGAATGAAATAATGCCATTTTCAGCAACATGGATGGAACTAGAGATTATCATATTAAGTGAAGTAAGTCAGACAGAGAAAGACAAATACCATATAAAACCACTTACATTGTGGTATCTAAAATATGACACAAATGAACCTACCGACAAAACAGACACAGACTCACAAACATAGAGAACAGACTTGTGGTTGCCAAGGGGGAGGGTAGGTGGGGGAGGGATGGATTGGGAGTTTGGGATTAGCAGATGCAAACTATTATATATAGAATAGATAAACAACAAGTTCCTACAGGAAACTATGTTCAGTATCTTGTGATGGACCATGGTAGAGAGGAATATGAAAAAGAATGTATATGTATAGGTGGGTCACTTTGCTATGCAGCAGAAATTAACACAACATTGTAAATTAACTATACTTCAATTAAAAAAAAAAGTGGGTATGTTACCCAAGCTGGTCCATACGATGAATCCTAAGAATTTTATGGAAATGTTGGGAAAGTCTTTCTTTTCCTCGGCATTTGAAATTACTGTCTTTATTTTGCAATCTCACGTAGGCTGAGAAAGAAAGAAACACACAGAGGACGTTTAAGCCAAGACATGGAGAGAAATTAGATCCTGGTCACTTTGTTTAAGCCCTGAGCAAGCCATGCCTGCAAAAAGACTGGCCTTGGTCTTTTGAGTTGCGTGATTCAGTAACTTCCCTCTTGGCTTAAAACAGTTTGGTTGAAGGAATATAAATAAAATAAAATAAAATGTACTCTGACAGAGAACACCGCACAATTAAAAACAGAAAAGTCGTCATCCCTCCTTTCACGTGGCCAGTCTTTCAGTTGCTGGCTAGTAGAATTACATAAAATTTTGACCTTAACAGGATATGGTTAAAGGCAAAGACTAAAAGATCTGTAGGCGAATAGCTCATCACACCAAAAACACAGTCAAAGGACATGTGCCAAATCACAAGTCCATTATTACCTTTATCTTGTTGCTACATTGAGATATGACTTTAATATGTTCTCCCCACGAACTGAATTTTTTTCACTGTGTGGCTAATCATTCTGAACTTCGTGAAGTCAATATAACACAATTTGCCTCTTGCAGTAGGTCTTAATGCAATCTGTCCTGTGTGAACTCAACCACAATTCAGAGTTGTTTGTTTGCTAAGTGTTGCTTGTATGTATCCTGACCAAGGCACATTTTCATTTTGGCTGTTTTTTAAAAAAAATACACTTGCTAGGCCACATTGTGATTTTCATGGACCCTAGACAATTTTGCTTCATGAGCTGCTTCCTCCATAAAAAATACTTAAAATTCTTTGTTATCACTACATTGGTATTAAGACGAATATAGTCCACACTGGATAACATTCATTTTTAAACCTGATTTAAAAATAAACGATAACATTTTTGTGGACCCCTAAAAATGTATCGTAGGGCATAGGCACTGTACCTAACCAAGTCTGCCCTGAGTAATTATCAAGTACTAATCAAGGTATTTTAGAATTAGCACAGGTGGAAAGCCCAGGGTCTAAACTTGAAACCAGCCCCCTCTATGTCTTTTCCACTATCACTATTCGGCAAAAAATTTCTCTTTTCTTGCTGTAAATGATCAGGAGCTTTAAAGCCAGATGGGACTGGGTTCCAAATACCAGCTCCCATACTTTCCAACTGTGTCAGTCAAACTTGTCTGGGCCTCATTGAATCAAGTGTAAAAATCAAGATCACAAAGTTTGAGAGCTTAGCGGAAAGAATGCATATAAGAGCGCTTATCACAGCGTCCGGCCCATAGAAGTGCTTCATGATAACGTTAGTAATGTAATACCCCTTGTGATCATTCCATGCAGAGGCAGCATGGCATGGAGGCTAAGAGTGTGGGCTTAGGAATCAGGTCTCTGGGGCTTGAATTTGGTCTCTGCTCCTAACTAGCAGAGTGACTTTAGGCAAATAACTTAACCTCTGTCAGCCTGTTATCTCCTCTTTAAAGAAGCCACAATAATATCTGTCTAGATGATTCTCCTAAAGATAAGAAATAAGGTACATACAGTGCTTGGTACTTAGTAAGTGGAAAGTAACATTGTTATTTATCTTACCATTTTTTGTACTATTTAAAAACCATTCTGTTTCCCTTATTTATTTAAGCTTTTTAAAAATAACTTTTAAAAAAGATACTTGAAAACTTAAAATAAAGTTCCAGAATAGTACAAAAATGTCCTGAATTTCCTTTTCTTGGATTCCCTAATTGTTAATATTTTACATCTACTCCATCATCCATGTTCTTTATACATATTCCCACTACTATTAGTCATGATAATGATAGACATGATATTCCATTATCCCTGAACAGTCTAGTGTGTCTCCAAAAATAACGACATTCTCTTGCAAAATCAGCATCTAAAGCTCCCAATCAGCACAGCTCAGATCCAATGCACAGATCCCTTTCAAATTTGCCAGCTTCACAATAATGTCTCTTTTCCTTCTGGTCCAGAAATATGTTTTGCATTTAATTATCATTTAGTTGTCACTCAGACTCCTCCAATTTGGAAGTCTTTTCCTGTATTTTACGTCAGTTATACTTAGAAGTGTAAAGGGATTGCAGGCTTTTCATTCTGTAGAATGACTTCCAATCTGGGCCCACCCAACGTTTTCTTATGATCAAACCTTGTTCATGCATTCTCGTCAGGAGTACCCCAGGAATGATGCTCTTTTCTGTGCATCACAAAAGAGAGTGCATCATGTTGACTCGTCCCCTCACTGATGATGTTAACCTTGATTACCTGATCAAGTTCGTGTCTAAGGTTTTTACACCTTAAATTCACTTGTTTCTCTTTGTTAATTGATTAGTATTTTGTGGGGATGTTTTTAAAAACTATACCCAAATCTTATTTCTTACCGAATCTCCACTCCCATCATTAGCATCCATTAATGACTCCCACCTGAACCTACCACCTCTATTCCCCCATCATTATTTATTTATTTATTTATTTATTTATTTATTTATTTATTTATGTCAGTATTGCGTCATAGATTCCCAGTCTATTCAATGGATTTGTAATTTGGTAGCATCTCTATTTTTATGCTCAAAATTGCCCCTATTTGGCAAGTGGGAGCTCCTTCAAGCTGGCTCTTGTATTTTCTTACATTCTGGCACAATAAGATATTTCAGATTCATCTTGAACATTTCCTGTCCCAAAACCTTGGAATCAGCCATTTCTCCAAGAAGCCCTGCTTCATTTTAGAAAGGATGATATTTAAAAACCAAGATCTGAGAACTCAGTGTGCTCATTGCTACTGGGGTGTCATTGCTTTTTGGCTCTCAAGAGACAGAGATAGAAAATATATGTATATATACACATACACATATGTGTATATACACACACATTTATAAATGTTTATATCCCTCTGTGTATATGTATATTATAAAACCATAAGTTTATACTGCTATCTTCTAATTCTAATCCAACACCACTGGGTTCTTTCTAGCCTTCCTTCTTCCGCATTTGTAAATATCTTCTCTGGCAGTGAGAAATTTGGCTACCATTATCCTCAATATACTTATTTGCTCAGCCACCATGCTGATTCCAAGCCAGAGAGGGAAGGAAAAGGAAAGCAAGAGGAAGGAAAAGAAAAATAGAAGAGGAAGAATTCTTCTTCTTATTTAAAAATAAATACTGAGGGGCTTCCCTGGTGGCTCAGTGGTTAAGAATCTGCCTTCCAATGCATGGGACACAGGTTTGAGCCCCGGTCCGGGAAGATTCCCACATGCCGCGGAGCAACCAAGCCCATGCACCACAACTACTGAGCCTGCGCTCTAGAGCCCGCAAGCCACAACTACTGAAGCCTGCGTACCTAGAGCCTGTGCTCTGCAACAAGAGAAGCCACCGCAATGAGAAGCCCGCACACCACAAAGAAGAGTAACCCCCGCTTGCCGCAACTAGAGAAAGCCCGCGCACAGCAACAAAGACCCAACGCAGCCAAAAATAAAAATAAATAAATAAATGAATTTATAAAAAAAAAAAATACTGAGTTCTGGCTTCTTAAATTCAAACTTAAGTCCTAAAGTTCTACATGAAACTTGAGGGTAATTCTATCCTACCTAGTTTAAAATTCTGCTTTGGAAATTTCTAAGTAAGAGAGGCATTCTTCACAAACATAAGTAATTAAGTAATTATCTTAAGCAAGGAAGTGAAAGAATAAGCTGATTCACATCAGCCAACATAGGAAAGACATTTTCATCAGTGTATGTATAATCGGTTTCATATTTCCCAGGAAATACTTTGAGAAAATCTGATTAAGTTCAACAGAAATGAACCTGATATACCTAAGAGTACACTAAAGGTTCACTGAAATTTTTTTTTTTAACAAAGAGAGCTTCTTTTATTTCAGAGAAAAGTCTGAATATCCTTAATTGGTGTTGTTTTTAACCTTCTCTTATATACCTTCCCTGCAGATATTACAAAAATTGTTTGGAATATTAGCACAGCAATGATAGTAATCACCAAGAAATGGATTTGTCCTGAAATGATTATCTCAAGGCCCTTGCTTGAAGTGCCCACTGGCCCCAAGGTACAGATTGGGCACTGTACATCTTTAGGGAAGCATCATTCACAAAAACTCTTATTAAGTCTCTAATGTAAATGGTCCCCTTAACCCCAGAAGAAGTACAGAGTGCAGAAGTACAGAGCTGCACACAGTGGTCCAGATGTTGATCATTATACTTCCCTCTCAATGCCTTTGATGTTTGTTGAGCATGTATTACGTGTGTGTGCGCGCGCGCGCGTGCGCGCTCTTCTCTCCTTGCCTTTCCATGAAGCCTCCCTAGACACCTCTGGCTCATGTTAATAGTCAGCCCTCCATATCTGCAGGTTCCGCACCATCAGATTCAACCAACCAGGGACAAAAGTATTTTTCCAGAAAGTTCCAAAAAGCAAAACTTGAATTTGCCACAAGTCAACAACTATTTACATAGCATTTACATTGTATTTATAACTATGTACATAGCATTTATGTTGTATTAGATATTATAAGTAAACTAGAGATGATTTAAAGTATATAGGAGGATGTGTGTTGGTTATGTGCAAATATCATACTATGTCATTTTATATAAAGGACTTGAGCATCCTCAGATTTTGGTTTCCATTGGGGTTCTCGAACCAGTCCTCCACAGGTACAGAGGGAGGCCTGTATTTTGTTCTCACACCTCATGTCCTACAGCACTAATGCCCAACTTAGCATACATTACCTTATATTTTTTATTTAACTTTAAACCTATGTGGTAGTGGTTCTCATCAGGCCAAGGCTGTAATTCAGGTATGTTGGGTGCAAGTCTGAAGACTTTGTAAGACAGGCCTAACAGAAACCTACTGATGTGAGTAACTGAGAAATTTTCTCCTAGAAAACTTGTCCTAAGTGGAAAAGGAACAAGAACATGGTTCTCAAGGGTAAGCTTGGGTCTTGCCTTGAAATGAACTATCTTAGCCTTAAGCCAGTCACTTTGGCTTTCCATGAAATGAAGAAGTTGAATCTCATCATTTGAAGATATTTTCAAAATCTAACATTCTTTTAAAATAGTTTCTATAAAAATAATGCATATTATTTAAAAATTCAGAAAACACAGAAAAATTTAACAAATTTATATTCATGTAAACCTACTACCCATAGAGAATCACTGTTAACATTATGGCATATAGCCATCCAGACTATTTTATTAATTTTATTCTTCGATTCTAAATGTACATACATCTATTTTGGGTGTTAGGGAATAAATGGGGTAATCACCAATGGAGCCACATTATATGCACTCTTTCATATATATGTATATGCATGCATATGTACAAAATTATATATATATAAATCATACACATACATGTTATATATATGTATAGTACATATATCATTTTTAGGTCTTTTGCATCTTTTAAAAATTAATATATCTTGGAGATCTTGTATAACAGTACATACACTGTTTTATAGCATACTCTCCGCCTTAAAGTATTTCATGTTTATCATTCCATATTAATATATATTTCCAAATAATAATTTTTAATTGCATCATAGTATTTCATTGTATAGGTGGACCTTAATTTATTCAATCAATCCCAATCAATGGACATTAAAATTTTCAATGTTATAATTATCAATGAATGGACATTGTTATGCATAATATATAAAAGCATCATTATATATATATAATATGTAAATTAACTTTAATGTGTAATACATTAACAATATATAATGTAATAACATCTCAATCTTTGTAACCAAAAAACTTTAGCAACTTAAAAGATTATGCGATACATATATGTATTGATTACTTCTGCTCTTATCTTACATTTTCTTTTGTATTAGGTCCTAGAAGTAGAATTGCTGTAGCAACGGCAATTCCATTTTTCTAGTGGACTTTCAATAAACGTTTTCTGAGGATGACAGGCTTTCACAGTAATAGACTTCCCAAGGAACAATACTATTGCATTGTGAAGGTGACCTGTGGTTTGTTAACTAAGGAAGTCGTGTGAAAAAAAAAGAAAAGCATTTTGGGAAAAACAGAAGAGTTTTGAGTTGTGTCCAATCTCATGTTTTTGATAATCTCTAGAAGATACATTTCTAAAAGAAAAAGAACAAAGAAAAATTAAAAATAAAGGATAGCTAGTGATTTAATTTAAATCTATACATTTTAAAGAACCAATACTCTCCCATGTGGGTTTACCTGTAAATATAGTTAGTAATAAAACATCAAGATTCAACTGTGTTTATGTTTCAAGAACATGTACCATTAGAACGTAAAACTCCAAACAAATCAACTGTAAAAAGACATTGGTAATATAAAGAGAAAAATTTGAAGAAAAAAACTGACTAGAAATTAGATGATATTAAGAAATCATTATTAAATGTTTTTAGGTGTGAATAATGATATTGTGCTTATATGGGGGGAAGAAGACACTTATTGAAATGATATGACATCGGGATTTACTTTAATATAATCCAGAGAATTGGGAGGGAGACTTGGCAGAAGAAGGAATTAATAAACAAAAAGGCCTATATGTCCTTAATTGTTGAACGGGATAATGGTATACAGGCACTCATTATACTTTTCTCACAACTATTCTGCATGTTTGCAATTTTTCTTATTAAAATTTTGAAAAACTAATGTAAACCCCATAGAGGCAGGGATCCCACAAGCTCTGTTCACTCTCACGTCTAGCACAATGAATAAATGTTTATAATTGGTATATAAGTACTAGAAATGTTACTCTATTTTTTATTGTGTTTTTATCTTAGTTACATGGTACATAGAAGTTTTAGGTATTCAAACCTGGCAATTACAGCACAATAGAGAGATCCTCGTTGGTGGAAGTATTCAAATACAGATAAAACCTCTTAGTTGGGTGTATTTTTATGGGAATCAAGGATTAGGTAAAGAGTATGAGTAGCTTGACGTTAAGTTCACTGTCGATTTCGGAAGTCTATTATAAAATGTTTCTCTATCCAGATTTAGATTTACATTTTAGCATTTTTTTAGAACTGAATGGAAGGAAAAAAATCTATGTTTTTCTCAAGCTGGAAGTCACCTCTCTTTGGCACTGGATTTCTTGCTGGAGTTTCATGTCTGTTCTGATCTTTGAGTGTAAGCACCAGAGACTCACACGTTACTCCAAATAATTGGGTTAACTTGAAAGTAATGGAAATAAAGGTAAGCATCAAAAGAGGTAAGAGTCCCAAAGGTGGAATAGGATTTCCTAGAGGGCGAGGTTAGGGTCAAGAGCAGTAGGCTGGACTATCAGCAGTGGGAACTCATGGATTCCCTGCCATTATGCTGAACCCCCTTCTTTTTCCATCACTCCATATCTTCTGCTAACTCATATCTTTGCTTCCCTCACAACCCCATATTTTTTATGGCCTTTCTCTGGACATCTCTGTAGCTTCTACTCCTAAAAGTAACTACCAGCTAGCCCTCTCCACACATCTTAGTACTTTACATCATTTGAACACTGAGAGGGGTCTGGGGCGTCGCTAAAATAAAAAGAATGGGGGCTTCCCTGGTGGTTGAGAGTCCGCCTGCCGATGCAGGGGACATGGGTTCGTGCCCTGGTCTGGGAAGATCCTACATGCCGCGGAGCGGCTGGGCCCGTGAGCCATGGCCACTGAGCCTGTGCGTCCGGAGCCTGTGCTCCGCAACGGGAGAGGCCACGGCAGTAAGAAGCCTGCGTACCGCAAAAAAAAAAAAAAAGAAAAGAAATTTCTGAGTAACCATCATAACTGTCTGGCTAATGCTTTCAACACAGCACACCTCACAGGCTACTCTTAGGTGAACTGTTCATTCCCAGTCTGTGGTTAAGATTATCTGGTTATACTATGGTTTTGAACTCGTTTGTAAGGAATAGCTGGGGTGGGGATCTCCTAGAAGGGAGAGATGGTAGGGCAGACATCCTATCCCCAAGTCCAATACAGACTGGCAATGAGAAAGGGGCCAAAAGAAAGGTGGAGGCCTAAGGAGGGAGAAAACCCATGGATCAGCGGCCTAGATAAGGATGTCAGACAGCAGCCATGGTTAACCAGAGGTCCTAGTGCTGTTCTCTGGACACTGGAGAGAGAGGTAAATTGTACTTATAATCTCATCTCGGATATGAATCCCAGATCTATCTCATACTAGCTGTACAACCTTGAGGCAAGTTCTGTGTCTCTGAACTGCAATCTTGTAGACTGTGAAAAGGGCATAAAAATGCCTTCTTTGCTGGGCAGGCAAAAAGGTTAAATGAGGTAATGAGTGCAAAGCATTTACATAATAGGCACCTAATAAATGATCTTGTTCTTATGCCAGTCCTTTGAATGTTCTCTGTGAATTTCAGCCTTCTGAAGCTGAATTAGAATCTGAAACTCAGCAATATTCAGGGAAAGTTGTTGAGAGGCAGGATTCTTGCAGTTTACTGTATAAGGTAAAAGGGCTCAACTGAACTTCGCTAGAGGCTCTCCTCCTTAAAAACGCCACACATTAGCCCTCCAGAGGTGAGCTGTCATCAGCAGATAAAAGGAGTCTGCAGGAGGCCAGGCCCAAGAGCCTCTAGATCTACTTGGATTTCCAGTTTTCTACAATCCCTTCAGCTCTGAGCATCCTTCTGCCCTTTTTATTGCTCCATACCCCCCACACATACACACACCATTTTCCCAACATGCAAGAAGAAAAAACAAAGGGTATTTTTTAAATAGGGGAGAAATAATGTCATGCGGGTCTTGAGGATGAGATGTCCTTATTAAGATGGAGCCTGACCAGCACTCTGTATCCTTTAGGCTTGCTTTTTGGAGGGCTTTATCTAGATTCCTTCTGAAAATGAGCATTTCCTCAGGAAATGTTAGTAAACTATGGGGATTTAGAGCTAATTAGATCTGGGCTTAAACATCACCCCTATTGTGTGTGGACCTTGGGCAACTTGCTCCATCTCTCTGAGCCTCAGTTTCCTCATCTGAAAAATAGAAAAATAGCGCTACCCAGACCCACCCACAGGATACTTCAATGCTTAAAGGAGAGAATGTATGAACAGTTTCCAGCACCGTGCCTGGCAAGAGTGAGCCCTCAGTACACAGTAGCTTTTATTATTCGCTAAGCTTTTTATCCCTATTTTTTTTTTTTTTTTGGCTGCGTTGGGTCTTGGCTGCTGTGCGTGGGCTTTCTCTAGCTGCAGCGAGCGGGGGCTACTCTTCGTTACAGTGTGCAGGCTTCTCATTGCGGTGGCTTCTCTTGTTGCGGAACACGGGCTCTAGGTGCGCAGGCTTCAGTAGTTGTGCCTCGCGGGCTCTAGAGCTCAGGCTCAGTAGTTGTGGCCCACAGGCTTAGTTGCTCCGTGTCATATGGGATCTTCCCGGACCAGGGCTCGAACCCATGTCCCCTGCATTGGCAGGCGGATTCTTAACCACTGCGCCACCAGGGAAGTCTCCCCACCCCACCCCCCCGCATTGTTTTTATAGTGGCCGTAAAAAAACCATAAGGTGCACTTTACAGTGACCTCAGAATCCTCAGGTGATATTGTTATTAAAATATGAGGCTTTAGAATCAGATAGTCCTGGGTTTACATGCTGGCTCTGACACTTACTAGTCATGTGACATGGGCAAAGTCATTTAAGCTCTGTGAGCTGTAGTTTCTTTAACCATATTGTAGGGATGATCACACTTACCTCAAAGGGTTATCTGAGGTAAATGGTACCCGATATAGCACCTGGAACATATTAAAGGCTCATTAAATAGTAACTCAGGTGATGATGACAACATTGATGAAGAGGAAGATGTCAAAAATGATGCTGTTCATGTTGCATAAGAAACAATGGAATTTCATTTCTGGTTCTATCATGTTCTAGAGATTGCAAGCTCTTGAAGGCAGAGACAATATCAGATTTACTTTCATTTTGTTCTTCGTACTTAGCAACTAGCATATAATAGGTGCTCTATAAATATTTATTGAATGAATCAGTGAGCTGATAAATAAATGAATGCTTTGGTGATGCAAAAAGAAATTATTTCACATATCAACAACTCTGGCTTTGGAGTCAGACAAATACGAGTTTGTATCTTGACTTAATCATTTAAGATGTGAATTTAGCTAAGTTACTTATTTCTCTCTGTCTCACATTCCCTACCTGTAAAACAGGAATAACAGAATCTACTGCATAGGGATGTGAGAGTTAAATGAGAAAATGTATGAAGAGCTTAGCACTGTCCCTGAAACATAGTCTGCGCTCAAAGAAAGTTAGCCACTATGTGCTGCATGGACGGAGGGCCATTTGACCCGAACTACCCACAAAGGAGGCTAATGTAACTTGGCTCATTTGAAGTCATGCCATGTTTTCCTAATGTGCCAAAATAGTCTCCCAAGTTGGAGGGACACAAATGTTTAGAAAGCCTCATCATCTTCTAATACCCATCAAGATAGCAAAAATAAATGTGGAGGCCAATTACCTTCCGTGAAGTTGTCATAACCCCTGCTCAGTAACTTGGTCTCAATGCACCATTACAATTAAACATGCAAATGGCAGGCCTTTTGTTTCTTATCATTTCTGCCAAGGATGAGCATTTTCAATCTGGTGCATTTGCACCCATTTAGATAATGATAATGATGCCAACAGATCCCTTTCCATTCCACTCTGCCTTTCATTCAAAGAGTCAGGCCCAGAGGTGCTTTTAGAGACTACATTTATAGATTAATTCTAACATGATGGAGCTGCAGGAATCCCTGGGGTAGCAAGAAGCGCATATTAACTTTTGCCAATGTCACTGCACAAACATCAGATTATGAAACCGAATGGCAAATAACTCACCCCGTTGAAAATGTAAGGAAAATTTATGAGGCCGGAAAGAAAGACAAAGCCACAACCAGTGGCACTGTAATTGAGCTACAGGTTTCAAATAACAAGGAATCCACAAACTAATGTCACTTCCCCAGCACTCTAAATGTCATGGAGGGATTGTTTGAGGGAATGACTCAACAGGAAGGAAAACAAATTCACCTCATTTCTCACCACCCATACTCCCTGTCATTCCAAAATTCCACAATGAACAAGAGAGTGGATGAACTAAGCTCTGGGCTTGCACTGCATGCTACTTAGGTTCACATCCTTCCAGCCACTGATACTTTGAGCATCCCCCACTCTTAAGATGGAAACAAAACAGTCTGGTTGACTTCATTCTTCAAGGACCCTTGTGCCCACTTGTATATCTCTCAAAAGCCCCCACTGTCCTTGGATTTGTCTTTTTGTTTGTTTGTGTCATGCAGTAGAGAAAAGATGGACCTTAGTTTACTGAAGAGATTGAATTATAGCAGTAACCCTACTGTGACATCACAAATGGGAATATGATGGACACATGGACCAGCTACTCAGATAAAAGTGCACAAATATCCACACTCAGATTCAATCACAATTTAACATTCATTTTAGACGAAATTCACTGAACCCCTGCAGTTTCTCTGCAAATCCCTGGTCAAAAAACACCTATACCAATTTATTTCTAAGATTGTGTCTCTATTCATTGATTCATTTATTCGTTCATTCAAGATTTGGGCTTCCCTGGTGGTGCAGTGGTTAAGAATCCACCTGCCAATTCAGGGGACACGGGTTTGAGCCCTGGTCTGGGAAGATCCCGCATACCGCAGAGCAACTAAGCCTGTGCGCCACAACTACTGAAGCCCGCACACCTAGAGCCCGTGCAATAAGACAAGCCACCGCAATGAGAAGCCTGTGTACCCAACAAAGAGTAGCCCCTGCTCGCTGCAACTAGAGCAAGCCCGTGAACAGGAACAAAGACCCTACTCAGCCATAAATTAATTAATTAATTAATTTAGAAAAAAGATTTATAGAGCCACCATGTTCCAAGCACCATGCTAGGTCCTGGAGTTACAAAGGAAAATAAAGTATTGCCTCTGCTTTTGATGCCTTCACAGCCTGAGAGAGGGTGGTAATGTATGATAACTGACTCAATCAAAGTATAAAAATATACTGAGGGAACGTAAGAGGAAGGTGTGACTAAGCATAGTCAGGAAGTCAAAGAAGGCACTACCGAGGAAGTGATATTGGATAGCAGTGTTCAAGATGTAACCCATCGGAGGGTTGGGAACAATGACAGGCATTCCTGGCAGAGACCACAGCAGGGTCAAAGGCTTGGAGTTGTGAAAAAGCCTGGCATGACTAAGTAATGCTAAGAGTTGGGTTGACTAGAACATACAGTATGTAAAGGAGAGAAATGTTGGGAGAAGCTGCCAAGAACATACAGATGTTGTAAGTCATGCTTACGTGAAATTTAAACTTCACCCTCTGGGCAACAGGGAGCCCCTGAAGGATTTTAAGGATGCATGAGCAAAAAAAAATCATATTTATGTCATACAAAGATGATTCTATGATCTGTATAGGAAAAACAAGCCCAAGCGTTTCTGATGTCAATGAAACTATTATCATCCTCCATTTTCCACTGCTAGTGACACAAAATAAAAGCAGGCATTTAAACCAGTTTTCAGACTACTCAAAAAGCCCAGTGGAAAAGGAAGTATATTTGCAGAGTAATGTCTGGTACCCAGTGGGGATGGACATGCAATATTAACAGATGATGATGGCAGCAACACAAATTCAAACGAAGAAAAAACAGCTGCTACCTTGAACTAGTCATGAATAATATTTAAACACTAGCCGATAGCACTTTGTGGATACCGGGCCACCACTGAAAAGTGTCCAAAGTAAGTTGTTATAAACACGTGGAATTTTAGCTTACCATGGTGGTGGTGGGAGGCAGAGGGGAGATGTTGCCTAAAGCAAAAAATGGTTACAGCCCAAATTACCCTGGGAATTTCCTTAAACTGCCCATAAAGTACAGTTAAGACACATGCAGTATAGATCTGGAATATTATTTATAAATGCTATCTGTACACAATAAGGTTTCTAAAAGGGCACATATTAAAATGTAATTTTGCAGGAATTTTGCTATACCAATGGATATTTGAATCTGCGTAAGTTAAATGCATGCATAATGTGAATGCTGCTGTAACACTTAAACAGTGAAACTGGCAAATAAATGTAATTTTAAAATATAAATTAGAAAAGCTTCAAGGTTGTCCCCACAGTAATATAACGGTCCTGCATGCTGATATGCTGTCCTGAGTGGAAAACAGCACAGCCGGAAATTGGAAATACACAGGGAACTTACATTGCTCATAATTCCTTTAGACTGTAATGAGGTTAATAGTTATTATGGAGATCAGAGATTATTGTGGGCTTTTATTTCCCATCAAAATATTTTGGGATTCCATCAAAATTTGGGTAAATCCATTGAGTGGTGCATTGTATTGGAACAACATGTGTCAATTATCCGGAAGACAGTAGCTGAAAACTATTGATAAATTGGGGCTTGGTCTACAGACTTCCACACAGGGCAGGTAGAGTGGGAAATTCTGCAGTTGATACTGGAATCCCAGATAACAGTAGGTCAACACACGCGTTTCCATGTGAAAACTCATGTGAGCCGCCCAGATGTCACCCTCTGGAGCCAGCCCCTTCCCTCGGCCCTCCAGCTGCGTGGTGACAGGTGGCTGCTGTCCACCCAATGCCTGGTGGGGGCTGGCGGATCTCCTCCCCGCTGCCAGGACCGCCCGTGGGAGATGTCATTTCAATTTCAGGGTAGAATATCTTTTTCGGGAACTCAGGAGGCTGACCTCAAGGGCTAGTTTTGTATAAATCTGAGTTCAGCAGTGACGAGAAGCCAACTTTGAAAGACTGTAATGAAAAGTGTTTTTACCTCTTACTATAATTCCTACTATTGCTAAGGGCAAAGTGTCAAGCTGCTGAGACCTGTCATCTCCAGGAAGATTGATGCACCCTTAAAACCACATCACTATCTTCCTCCCCCTCTCTCCTTCTCTCCCCCTCAACTTTTCCCTCTACATTCTTTCTCCTTTGTTCTACATACACACTCACACTGCATAGTGATTAAAAGCCTGAACTTTGGATTCAACACACCTGTATTCTAATCCCAGCTGCATCCTGAATAAGTTATTTACATTTCACTTTGCTCAGTTGTAAATTGGGACTAATATAACAGTTCCTACTTCCTAGGGTTGTTTTGGGGAGAGAATAACAAAACACACATACCATACTCAGCACAGTGCCGGTCACACGGGAATTGCTCAACAAATCCTATTAATATTTATTCCTATTATTATTTTTATTGTAATTTTACACTGCCTTGTAGCGTGTCAACATTTAATTATAACATACACTGTGAACATTTTCTCATATCAATAATGTTCTTCTAAAGTATGAGATTGAATGGTGGCATGGAAAGCCATTGTACAGATAATATAATTTATGTCTTCTTAATCTTATTTTTATTAGTAAGCAAGAAGAAATGTTATTAAGGCTCCTAAATGCTTAGCCATATGCACCTAACATGGATTTGTTTTCCCTTCATTTCAATTAGAGAAAAAAGCAGAAATTATTTTTTGCTAGATTACTTTCCTCTATAGATCAGTACAGATTCAGCATAAAGTATATAGTTCTTATACCTCTCATGGAGTTTCAATATCCTAATTATCACATGAAACTTTTAATAAATCATTTCACCTCTGAAGTGGTCCTGCCACAGGCTCTTAGCTTTGCAGTTAAAAGTGGGTACAACTTTGCCATTTCCTTTTTTTAAAAACTAAATTTATTTTTGGCTGCGTTGGGTCTTCGAGGCTGTGCGTGGGCTTTCTGTAGTTGTGGTGAGCGGGGGCTACTCTTTGTTGCAGTGCGTGGCCTTCTCACTGCGATGGCTTCCCTTGCTGCGGAGCGTGGCTCTAGGAGTGTGGGCTTCAGTAGTTGTGGCACACCTGCTTAGTTGTTCCACGGCATGTGGGATCTTTGTGGACCAGGGCTTGAACCCATATTCTCTGCACTGGCAGGTGTATTCTTAACCACTGCACCACCAGGGAAGTCCCAGCTTTGCCATTTCACAGAGAGCTTCAGTGGATGACTTGAAAAGACAATAATCATCTGAGCCCTGTGAAACTGTTTAAACTGCTTAGTAATGATGATCATGCTGATAATAAGAGAAAAAACCCAGCTAATATGATTGAGGATTCATTATATGCCAAGCCCTGTTTCAAGCATTTTACATGTATGAATTTATTTATCTTTCCCAAGAACACTTTGAGGTACATACAATATGTCTTCACAGTTAACAGATGAAGAAACAGATACTATTTCCTCATCTGTAAAAGACAGATGCTACCGTCCACTGGTGAACATCACAGGGCTGAGTGAAAACGAAATGCAGTAACACTTTAGGATATTATTCACATCTCATGACGTGAATAAGTCAATGATTACAACCTTCATTTTGTACACAAAAAAGACTTTTTTTTTAATAGATCTTTGTTGGAGTATAATTGCTTCACAATATACTGTTATGTTAGTTTCTGTTGCACAACAGGGCGAATCAGCCCTATGCATACACATGTCCCCATATCCCCTCCCTCTTGAGCCTCCCTCCCATCCTCCCTACCCCACTCCTCTAGGTCACCGCAAAGCACCAAGCTGATCTCCCTGTGCTATGCTGCTGCTTCCCACCAGCCAACTATTTTACATTCGGTAGTGTATGTACGTTGATGCTACTCTCACTTCACCCCAGCTTTGCCCTCCCACCCCATGTCATCAAGTCCATTTTCTATGTCTACCTCTTTATTCCTGCCCTGCAACTACGTTCATCAGTACCATTTTTGTTTTTTTAGATTCCATAAATATGCGTTAGCATACGGTATTTGTTTTTCTTTTTCTTACTTCACTCTGTACGACAGACACTAGGTCCATCCACCTCACTACAAATAACTCAATTTCATTTCTTTTTATGACTAATATTCCATTGTATATATGTGCCACATCTTCTGTATCCATTCATCCGTCGATGGACATTTAGGTTGGTTCCATGTCCTGGCTATTGTAAATAGTGCTGCAATGAAAACTGTAAGGCATGTCTATTTCTGAATTATGGTTTTCTCAGGGTATGTGCCCACTAGTGGGATTGCTGGGTCATATAGTAGTCCTATTTTTAGTTTTTTAAGGAACCTCCATACTGTTCCCCATAGTAGTTGTATCAATTTACATTCCCATCAACAGTGTAGGAGGGTTCCCTTTACACCACACCCTCTCCAGCATTGATCATTTCTAGCTTTTTTGATAATGGCCATTCTGGCATGAGGTGATACCTCATTGTAGTTTTGATTTGCATTTCTCTAATAATTAGTGATGTTGAGCATATTTTCATATGCATTTTTGCCATCTGTATGTCTTCCTTGGTGAAATGTCTATTTAGGTTTTCTGCTCATTTTTAAACTGGATTGTTTGTTTTTTTGATATTGAGCTCCATGAGCTGTTTGCATATTTTGGAGATTAATCCTTTGTCAGTTGTTTCACTTGCAAATATCTTCTCCCGTTCTGAGGGTTGTCATTTTTTTTCTTTTTTTTTAAGGAGATATTGGGGGTAGGAGTTTATTAATTAATTAATTTTTGCTGTGTTTGGTCTTCGTTTCTGTGCAAGGGCTTTCTCTAGTTGTGGCAAGCGGGGGCCATTCTTCATTGCAGTGCGCGGGTCTCTCACTATCGCAGCCTTCTCTTGTTGCGGAGCACAGGCTCCAGACACGCAGGCTCAGTAGTTGTGGTTCACGGGCCTAGTTGCTCCACAGCATGTGGGATCCTCCAAGACCAGGTCTCAAACCCACGTCTCCTGCATTAGCAGGCAGATTCTCAACCACTGCGCCACCACGGAAGCCGCTGACGGTTGTCTTTTTGTCTTATGGTTTCCTTTGCTGTGTAAAAGCTTTTAAGTTTAATTAGGTCCCATTTGTTTATTTTTGTTTTTATTTGTTACTCTAGGGGGTGGGTCAAAAAATACCTTGCTGGGGCTTCCCTGGTGCTGCAGTGGTTGGGAGTCCACCTGCTGATGCAGGGGACGCAGGTTCGTGCCCCGGTCCAGGAGGATCCCACGTGCCGCGGAGCGGCTGGGCCCGTGGGCCATGGCCGCTGAGCCTGCGCATCCGGAGCCTGTGCTCCGCAACGGGAGAGGCCACAGTGGTGAGAGGCCTGCGTACCGCAAAAAAAAAAAAAAAATCTTCCTGTGGTTTACGTCAAAGAGTGTTTTTCCTATGTTTTCCTCTAAAAGTTTTATAGTGTCTGGTCTTACATTTAAGTCTTTAATCCATTTGGAGTTTATTTTTGTGTATGGTGTTAGGTACTGTTCTAATTTCATTCTTTTACATGTAGCTGTCCAGTCTTCCCAGTACCACTTATTGAAGAGGCTGTCTCTTCTCGATTGTATGTTCTTGCCTCCTTTGTTGTAAATTAGGTGCCCGTATGTGCATGCGTTTATCTCTGGGCATTCTATCCTGCACCATTGATCTATACTTGTTTTTGTGCCACTACCATACTGCCTTGATTACTGTAGCTTTGTGGTATAGTTTGAAGTCAGGGAACCTGATTCCTCCAGCTCCATCTTTCTTTCTCAAGATTGCTTTGCCTATTCAGGATCTTTTATGTTTCCATACGAATTATAAAATTTTTTGTTCTAATTCTATGAAGAATGCCATTGGTAGTTTGATAGGGATTGCACTGAATCTGTAGACTGCTTTGGGTAGTATAGTCATTTTTACAATATTGATTCTTCCAATCCAAAAACATGGTATATTTCTTCATCTGTTTATGTCATCTTTGATTTCTTTCATCAGTGTTTTATAGTTCTCTGAGTACAAGTCTTTCACCTCCTTAGGTAGGTTTATTCTTAGGTATTTTATTCTTTTTGTTGCAATGGTAAATGGGAGTGTTTCCTTAATTTCTCTTTCTGATTTTTCATTGTTGGTATATAGGAATGCCAGAGATTTCTGTGCATTAATTTTGTAACCTGCAACCTTACCAAATTCATTGACTAGTTCTAGTAGTTTTCTGGTAGCATCTTTAGGATTTTCTATGTATAGTATAATGTCATCAGCAAATAGTGACAGTTTTACTTCTTTTCCAATTTGTACTCCTTTACTTTTTCTTCTCTGATTGCTGTCTAGGACTTCCAAAACTATGTTGAATAATAGGTGAGAGTGGACATGCTTGTCTTGTTCCTGATCTTAGTGGAAATGCTTTCAGTTTTTCACCAGAGTATGAGGCTTGCTGTGGGTTTGTCATATATGGCCTTTGTTATGTTGAGGTAGGTTCCCTCTATGCCCACTTTCTGGAGAGTTTTTATCATAAATGGGTGTTGAGTTTTGTCAAAAGCTTTTTCTGCATCTATTGAGATGATCATATGGTTTTTATTCCTTATTTGTTAATGTGGTGTATCACACAGATTGATTTGCATATACTGAATGATCCTTGCATCCCTGGGATAAATCCAACTTGATCATGGTGTATGATCTTTTTAGTGTGCTGTTGGCCTCTGTTTGCTCGTATTTTTGTTCAAGATTTTTGCATCTATGTTCATCAGTGATATTGGTCTATAATTTTCTTTTTTTGTGAGATATTTTTCTGGTTTTGGTATCAGGGTAATGGAGGCTTCGCAGAATGAATTTGGGAGTGTTTCTCCCTCTGCAATTTTTTGGAAGAGTTTGAGAAGGATCGGTGTTAGCTTTTCTCTAAATGTTTGATAGAATTTGCCTGTGAAGCCATCTGGTCCTGGGCTTTTGTTTGTCGGAAGATTTTTAATTACGGTTTCAATTTCCTAACTTGTGATAGGTCTGTTTATATTTTCTAATTCTTCCTGGTTCAGATTGGAAAATTGTACCTTTCCAAGAATTTGTCCATTTCTTTGTGGTTGTCCATTTTATTGGCATATAGTTGTTTGTAGTAGTCTCTTATAATCCTTCGTATTTCTGCAGTGTCGGTTGTGATTTCTCCTTTTTCATTTCTAATTTTATTGATTTGCGTCCACTCCATTTTTTTCTTGATGAGTCTAGCTAAGGGTTTATCAACTTTGTTTATCTTCTCAAAGAACAAGCTTTTAGTTTTACTGACCTTTGCCACTGTTTTCTTCATTTCTATTTCATTTATTTCTTCTCTGATCTTTATGAATTCTTTCCTTCTACTGACTTTGGGTTTTCTTTGTTCTTCTTTCTCTAGTTGTTTTAAGTATAGAGTTAGATTGTTTGAGATTTTTCTTGTTTCTTGAGGTGAGATTGAATCGCTATAAACTTCCCTCTTAGAACTGTTTTTGCTGCATCGCATAGGTTTTAGGTCGTCTTGTTTTCATTGTCATTTGTTTCTATGTACTTTTTTATTTCTTCTTTGATTTCTTCAGTGATCTCTTGGTTATTTAGTAGCACACTGTTTAGCCATCATGTATTTGTGTTTTTTACAGTTTTTTTCCTGCAATTGATTTCCAGCCTCACAGTGCTGTGTTCAGAAAAGATGCTTGATATGATTTCAACTTCCTTAAATTTTCCGAGGCTTGATTTGTGACCCAAGATGTGATCTATCCTGGAGGATGTTCCATGTGCACTTGAGAAGAAAGTGTATTCTGCCACTTTTGGGTGGAATGTTCTATAAATAACAATTAGATCTATCTGGTCTATTGTGTCATTTAAAGCTTGTATTTCCCTATTTATTTTCTGTTTGGATGATCTGTCCATTGGTGTAAGTGGGCTGTTAAAGTCCCCTACTATTATTGTGTTACTGTTGATTTCTCCTTTCATGGTTGTTAGCATTTGCCTTATGTATTGAGGTGCTCCTATGTTGGGTGCATAAACATTTATAATTGTTATATTTTCTTCCTGGATTGATTCTTTTATCATTATGTAGTGTCCCTCCTTATATCTTTTAACAGTCTTTATTTTACAGTCTATTTTATCTGATGTGAGTATTGCTACTCCAGCTTTCTTTTGATTTCCATTTGCATGGAATATCTTTTCCATCCCTTCACTTTCAGTTTGTATGTGTCCCTAGGTCTGAAGTGGGTCTCTTGTAGACAGCATATTTATAGGTCTTGTTTTTGTATCCATTCAGTCTGTGTCTTTTGGTGGGGGCATTTAATCCACTTACATTCAAGGTTATTATCAATATGTATGTTCCTATTACTATTTTCTTCATTGTTTTGGGTTTGTTTTTGTGGATCTTTTTCTTCTCTTGTGTTTCCCCCGTAGAGAAGTTTCTTTAGCATTTGCTGTAAAGCTGGTTTTGTGGTACTGAATTCTCTTAGCTTTTGCTTGTCTGAAAAGCTTTTGACTTCTGCATCAAATCTGAATAAGATCCTTGCTCGGTAGAGTAATCTTGGTTGTAGGTTTTTCTCTTTCATCACTTTAAGTATATCCTTCCACTCTCTTCTGGCCTGCAGAGTTTCCACTGAAAAATCAGCTGATAACCTTATGGGGATTCCTTTGTATGTTATTTTTTGTTGTTCCCTTGCTGCTTTTAATATTTTTTCTTTGAATTCAATTTTTGTTAGTTTGATTAATATGTGTCTTGGTGTGATTTTCCTAGGGTTTATCCTGTATGGGTCTCTCTGTGCTTCCTGGACTTGGGTGACTATTTCCTTTCCCATGTTAGGGAAGTTTTCCACTATAATCTCTTCAAATATTTTCTCAGACCCTTTCCTTTTCTCTTGTTCTTCTGAGATCCATACAGTTCGAATGTTGGTGCATTTAGTGTTGCCCCAGAGGTCTCTGAGATTGTCTTCAATTCTTTTCATTCTTTATTCTGCTCCTCAGCAGTTATTTCCACCATTTTGCCTTCCAGCTCACTTATTTGTCTTCTACCTCAGTTATCCTGTTATTGATTCCTTCTAGTTTATTTTTCATTTCCGTTATTGTTGTTCATCTCTGTTTGTTCTTTAGTACTTCTAGATCTTTGTTAAACAATTCTTGTATTTTCTCAATCCGTGCTTCCATTCTATTTCTGAGATTCTGGATCATCTTTGCTATCATTACTGTGAATTCTTTTTCAGGTAGATTGCCTATTTATGGTCTGAGGTTCTCTGCTGGTCCAGTGGTTCGGATTCAGACCTCCCACAGCAGAAGCTTCCGCCCAACCCCAGACTCACGAATCAAGATCCCACAAGCTGCGTGGGGTTGCCAGAAACAAAAACAAAACAAAAAAAAGAGAACAATAAAAAAGTAAAAAATAAAATTAGACTAGGAAACTAACAGATATGTTAGAAAGAATGTAAAAATAAACATGTAGATAAATCAGCAACCAGAAGCTACATCAGTACCACAATACTGAAAAAGAGGCAGGAAAAGGGAAAAAAAAAAATGGCGGGGCAGAAAAGCCTTGGCTGTAGAGAGCAGGGTCTAAGCAGGCTTGGGTGGTAGGTGAGGCCAATGCTCAGGACCCACAGGGCTGGAAAAAGCCCTGGGGGCTGTGGGGGGTGGGGCTTAGGCTGAAGGAAGAGATGGGGCCCAGACGTGCCCCCCACCCCTGGTCTCAGAGGGCCAGGGACTCACCTAGAAGCCCAGCAGGCTTCCTGGGCTTGAGTGGGTGGGTCAAATGCCCTCCTCTCCTGCTCCTCCAGTCTGGGGTCTGGGAGAGCCCCTCCCACCTTCCCCGGCCTCCATCCTATACCTCCAGGACCAATGTGGCTGGTGGGGGGGTAAAGGGGGGTCTCTGAGGGCAGGGGACTGGCCTAGGAGCTCAGCAGGCTCCCCATGCCCTAGTGGGTGGGGCAATCGCCCTCTGCTCCTCTCCAGCTCCTCCTGAAGGGCCCCTCCCACCTGCCTCTCCTGACTCCCGGGCCTCAGGAGCGCTGATCTTGTCTGGCCTCCACTTCTCCTCCCGCCTCGGTCCCCCTGCGTCTTACTGGTTCACTCTGGGATTCCTCCCACCTCCTTGGGGGTCAGAGTGCCCCACCAGTGACCGGCTGGTGCCCTAGTCGTGGGGAGAGGCTAACTACACATCTTCCCACACTGCCATCTTCACTCCTCCCCCAGACATGTTTTTGACCTGGTAAAGACCAAGTTGTGGCTTACGCTTAAGTGTCTCATGGCTCCCAAGTCCCGGGGTGTTTTTGGCAGACACACACACTCACGTTTCATTGGTTTCTCTCCTTCACAAATCAATAAATCCTTTACCAAGTGGAGGAACTCATGCCCTTATGTCAGCAAGTAATTAAGAAATAGTGTGGGTTTTGTAGAAATAAGTTATCTGAACAAAAATGATTTTCAGTGATAAAAATGATACATGAGCTTTATAAAATGTCTAACACAATGATGAAACATAAAGAAGAAAATAAAAATCACATCTCTGTAACCTAGAGGGGACTGTTGATAACATTCCGATGATTAGCCTGTCAATCGTACAGTTACCCACACCCAGCCACACACTGTACTGACATGGAATTCTTCAGTTCTGTAATACGGTTCTCATGCAATAATATTAATTTATTAATTTAATGTTGAGGCTAATTAATATTAATTAAATCAAATGTAAATCTATACCGGTTTTTAAAATTTTTTATTTTTTTTGCAGTACGTGGGCCTCTCACTGTTGTGACCTCTCCCATTGAGGAGCACAGGCTCCGAGGCCATGACTCACGGGCCCAGCCGCTCCGCGGCATGTGGGATCTTCCTGGACTGGGGCACGAACCCGGGTCCCCTGCATCGGCAGGCGGACTCTCAACCACTGAGCCACCAGGGAAGCCCCTTTATTTTTAATTAATTTATTTTTGCTGCATCGTGTCTTCGTTGCTGCACGCGGGCTTTCTCTAGTTGCGGCAAGCGGGGGCTACTCTTCATTGAGGTGTGTGGTCTTCTCATTGCAGTGGCTTCTCTTGCTGTGGAGCATGTGCTCTAGGAATGTGGGCTTCAGTACTGTGGCACGCAGGCTCAGTAGTTGTGGCGCGAGGACTTAGTTGCTCCACGGCATGTAGGATCTTCCCAGACCCAGGCTCTAACCTGTGTCCCCTGCATTGGCAGGTGGATTCCTAACCACTGTGCCACCAGGGAAGCCCCTATACCATTGTTTTTAATATCTGTATAGTTCAGTTAACCACAATTTATTTAACCAGCCTCCTAGTTGACAGACATTAAGCTATTTTCCTTTTTTAAAATATCATAAAAAATTTGGTAAACCACTTTGACATAATCCTTTGTATACACTCATCTGATTACCTCCTTAGTGTAAACTCCTAGAAGTGCAGCTGCACAAAGAATATACACATTTTACATTTGGATTCATGATTTCGGTCTTAATATCTACATAACTGGTCTTCCCAAAGATAATGCAGGAGAGCTTCCACTTCGTCCTGGTTTTTGGTAAACAGCAGAGAGTTAACACAGCTGTAAAACATTTTAGTACAATTTTCCAAGGTAAACAAGGTCAGAGGGCATAAATGCCAACAGGCCTGAGGAGTACACTCATTCCTCTCTGTGCCACTCCTCTCCGGCTCATGTCTCCTCTGAGAGAATAACAGTTTGCAGTTTGGATTAATTCAATAGCCTCACTCTGAAATAGTGTTTCTAGCACGTGCACAGAGTCATACTGGGATCCCAGGACAATACAATTGATGGATCTCATTGCACTCTAGGAAGAAACTACCCCTGCTGATTGATGACACTTAAAACCTAAAAAAAAAAAAAAAAAAAAAAAAAAATTCCAGTTTGCTGCTGTGAGGTGTCTTATGTATTAGCACTGTCATCTTTGTTTCTAGGAAGAACCAGTCAGTTATTCTCAGACTATTCACTGTGACATCTAGGATGGAAATAAAATCTCCACGGATCTCCTCAGAAATGTGGCTCTGCAAGTATACAGACAAGCATTATTGCCTTATCATAAGCAAAGGAAAAAAAGCACCACACCCCACGGCCTTATGGATGCCTTACATTTTAAAATGAATCAAATATTACTTCAAAGTCTCTCTCGCTTTATTAACTCAGTATCACTGTATAAAAAGCGAAATTCTCAATGATTCTCCACTCTGGGGTGACACACAGCACAGATGTACTAAGGACACGTGGGTGAAGAACATTTTTTATTTGACACGCACTATCATTGCATTTAAATTACATTCACCCTTTGGTGTCCAGGCATGAGAAGAATATCAATGGCATCTGAAATGTTCCAAAAGCTGAAGAGCTGAAAAATTTTAATCTCCAAATTGTGTGTTTACTTAAGAGATTAATTCAGTGGTTTAGTATCATATAACAAGCCAGTAAATTTTGACAGTGGAAAAAAAATCAGTGACACTATTTTGAAATACAAATATAGCATTTTTATTGTTTACAAATTTTCACTCTGGCACAGCCCTTCGTGGTAAATATTCTTCTCCCTTGACACTCTCTTAGGGGAAGCACAATGGGCTTCTATAAAATTGCAAATGATGAGCACACAGAGAAAAGAATAACGGGGAAGAAAATTCAAATTCTGGGAGGTTGGGAAGCAATAAGCAACCTGTCCCTTTCAATTTCACCAGAAAAATGCATTTTGTCTTCCAAATAGAGGTTTACAGCACTTCTGAGTTCACAGGGTGCCCCAGCAAAGGCTTATAGGGAGGAATGAAAACATCCTTCCCTCTGCTTGCTCCCAGGTGGATATTTCAAGAGAAACTAATGACACTGCATTCGTAAAGCACTTTACAACTTTTAAAGTACGTTCACTTATCTCATTTGGCCCTTGCATAGGAGGGGGGCAGGTGAGTGGTTATTAATAGCTCAGTTTTATCAGAAAGAAAAATTAAGCTCAGAAAACCTGCCCAAAGTATCATGAGAAATATAGCCCAGACAATGCTTGGCACATAGTAAGCCTCCCATTAATTAGAGCTGCTATTATTATTATCATTATTATTACTACCACCACAGACGGCCTTAACAAAACTTCAGCAAGTGGTGGACTCTCAAACGTTCCTGTTTCCCCAGCCAGCTTTTTAATGCGTATTTCAGAAAGATGCTGAAAAATCAATAGGACCTTCTATTGTATTTATAAGTATATGCTATACCTGATGTTCAAGTCTTATTATAAACAGAATACAATGGAATTATTTAACCCATGATAAACCATAGTCACCACCTAACTCATGCTATTTTGAAGAAAACACAGTGGAAAATTGTCTCAAATTAAATGACTTGGTCACAAGAATTAATACTAAAATATTTTATTGTTTAAAATATCTTTATTTAAAAAACATATCAGATTATAAGAGCATTTCCCACAGCTTTATTTTAAAGATTAGGTGTTTATTTATTTGGCCATGCCGAAGGCAAGTGGGATCTTAGTTCTGTGACCAGGGATCCAACTGGTGCCCCTTACATTGGAAGCACAGAGTCTTAACCACTGGACCTCCAGGGAAGTACCTGGGTGTTTATTTTTGAAAAGTAACACAGTAATAGTTTTCATCTTATTCTAGGGCACATTTATTTCCAATTATTCTAGTATAATAAGTATAATATGTAGAAAATTTTAGGTAATGTTAAGTAGAAAATGTGATATTTTTCCAGTTTTGCTTATATCCCAGACTTACTGTGAACTTCAAAGAAAATATTTATAAAAATACCTTGAAAAGCCAAAATTGCATCTTAAAAACTGATAATAAAAAGTACACTTGGGCTTCCCTGGTGGCGCAGTGGTTGAGAGTCCGCCTGCCGATGCAGGGGACACGGATGTGCTCTGTGACAGCTTGGAGGGGTGGGATAGGGAGGGTGGGAGGAAGGGAGACGCAAGAGGGAAGACATATGGGAACATATGTATATGTATAACTGATTCACTTTGTTATAAAGCAGAAACTAACACACCATTGTATAGCAATTATACCCCAATAAAGATGTTAAAAAAGAAAAAAAAAAGTAATAATACCTATAAGAAGTATTAATTATCTAGTAATAGGTAATGGTAATAATTATCTTTGTAATTACTTTTACAATAATAGGTAAGGGTTAAGTGCATATGTAAAGTACACGTTTTACATGCGTCATCACATCCTCTTTTTATAACAATTCTATGGAATAAGGACTGTTATTAACCTCTTCTTACAGATGGAAAAACCAAAGTTCAGAGAACTGTAATAACTTATCAAGCTAGCTAGTGGCAGAGCTAGGAGGCAGGCTTAACTCCCAAGTCCCTGCTCTTTTTTCCCTAAATTTATTATTAATTTTCACACATTCACCAAAGGTGAAAAAAACACAATGAACACTCATTTGCTAATCACAAAGATTTAACACTTTTCAACTTTATTCTCTTCATTTCCCTCCCGTCCTCCCTTTCCTCTCTCTCTCTAGACTGTTTCAAGGTAAATTCTAGGCAGCATACGCTTCACTCACAAATACTCCAGTTGGCATCTTCTAAGAATAAGGACATCCTCCTACACAAACAAAATACCATTATCAAACCTAAGGTGATGATCAATAATTTCCTAGTATCATCTCATACTCAGTTTATATTAAAATCTCCTGAATTATCCCCCAAATGACTATATTTTTCAAACACAAATCAAGTTTCATACTTTGTCTTTGGTTGTTATGTCTTTTTATTCTAGGCCACTTTCTTCCAACAATGTTTTTAATGACATTGACTTTTTGAAAGACTGAGTTGTTTTGCTGAAGATCCCCCATTATGCATTTGTGAGATTGTTTCCTTGTAGTTCCTGTAATCTTTTCTTCTATTCTCTAAATTTTCACTAAAGCACCCTTTGTTGGTAAATGTCACAAATTCTTAACTAAAAAGTACAGGTGTAAATAAATAGTGAAACAATCCCTATCTTTAATTCTATTGTGAATGAATAATATTTGTCCTGATGGTAGAATAGTTATTAGGGGCTCAGTTTAAAGGAGAGATAGAAGAATGAAGACATTCCACACTTAGAACTCCTTTTGGTGTAAAAAGCTGATGTCTGACATTTTTAGATTTGGCTACGATTTCACCCACATGCACGAATTCTGGGAAGATTTAAGTGCTTGTCTTTTGGGGAACTTTGCCAAACACACTTAAAAATCCTATTGCTTCTGCCAATTATGGCAAGTCTGGCTATACAGAGAAATCGTGGAGTTCAGTCCTACTCAGAAAGACCCAGAAGAGTCTCTGAGCTGCTCTCCACTACTAACCTGCTATTTTTACAAAACTAAACTTCTATTTGGACTTTATTCCATTGGCAACATTTAATTAACTGCAATATCCTGGCCCTACTAAATCTGGACTCTCATGAAACAAGGAAAAAGGTAACACCAACTCGCTTTGTAGCATGTTGCAAAAGTGTAAGAATAAGTACGTGACGAAAAAGATGGCTGGTCTCAGTCTTTAGCTTATAGGAAGGTGAGAACACACGAGGTGGGAGGAATTGGACTCGGCCTTAGAGTCAGGACCTGGGACAAAGCTGGAGACAATGTGTGATACTCACCAGGAGGTGGGTCATTGAGGGACAAGAGGCCTGAGAAGACAACATAAGCATGGTCTGCGCTAGAAGGACTGGGGCTGTTAGGACATAGGGGAAACTACCCATGCGAAGAAGAGAGAGAGACATCATACACACAAAATCTCCTCTTAAGATATGCCTTGAAGACCAAAATTCCAAAACACAGGAGGAAAGGGAACACTGAGACACCCAACCAAACAGCAATTGCGAGAAGACTTCACTCCATTACAAATGAAAATGATGAAGAAATCTGTAACCATAGCAACATGGGTGGACCTAAAGATTGTCATACCGAGTGAAGTAAGTCAGAGAGAAAAAGACAAATATATATCACTTATATGTGGAATCTAAAAAAATGGTACAAATGAACCTACTCACAAAACAGAAATAGAGTCACAGACATAGAAAACAAACTTATGGTTACCGAAGTGGGGGGAAGGGGTGGGGCGGGAGGGATAAACTGGGAGAATTGGGATTGACGTATACACATTACTATATATAAAATAGATAACTAGTAAGAACCTACCATATATCACAGGGAACTCTACTCAATACTCTGTAATGACCTATATGCGAACAGAATGTAAAAAAGAGTGGGTATGTATACGTATAATTGATTTACTTTGCTGTATAGCAGAAACTAACACAACATTGTAAAATCAACTATACTCCAATAAAAAATTCATTTAAAAAAAGAAATCTGTAACCAATGTTAAAATAATTGTTGAGGACTTCCTAAGAAAATAACATCCAGAAAAAAGAACAAGAAAGTATGAAACAAAAACAGAGGAATGGGAAATGGAACAATAAAAGGATTTGAAAAGCTAGAAATCCTGCAGGTGAAAAATACAGCATTGAAATAAAAACAACGAGAACATAAATAAATTGACAGTACTGAAGATTTCACAGAAAATGCAGCACTGGGAGATCAAGAGACAAATACCAGTCCTGGATTGGCGGCATAACAATCTTAAGATTCCTAGGTTCTGCCTCTGATTCATTTTAGTTTGGTAGGTTTGGGATGAAGCTTGGAAGTTTGTATCATAAAAAGTTCCTCACTTTTCCTGTTGAACTGCCAATATTGGAAATAAAGGGAAACCATTAAAGAATTTTAACCAAAGGGATAACATGGTCAAATATGTATTTTATATAGTTTATTCTGCACCCTGAATGGAAAATGAATTTGTGGGAGTTAAAAGCAGAGGGGACAAACCAATTAGAACACTACTGAAATCACGCAGACGAGAGATACTGAAGATTTACCTTAAACTAAATATAGTATTAGGTTGAGACAAGCCAGCCTTGCATTCAATAAATCGTTCTCAAACTTTAACTCATATCAAAATCACCTGAAGGGCTTGTTAACACACAGATTTCTGGGTCCCACCCCTAGAGTTTCTGATTCTGTAGCTCTGGGATGGGACCCATGAATCTGCATTTCCAATAAATTCCCAGGTGGTACTGACGCTGATGACTGTGGGAACGACACTTCAGAACCAAGTATAGTGAATATCTGCTGTTTTTTCCTGCCTCTTTTTCCAGTTACAACCTCTGATTTTTGGCTCCAACGAACAGTTTTTCCACCATTGGATACAGTCATGGAGGGACTGTCAATCAAGGTGTCTCACCCTTCTTTTACCTCAGCTAGGCTCATCAGCTATGCTGTTTTATTCTGGGATTTGATTCCAGACTGAAAGCAGCTGATTTTTTTCATCATCTTGGCCACTTCCCACAGAGAATGCCCATTAGTTTCTGCTCTGGTTCCTTCCCCAAGACCAATTCTTCAGCTTTCATTCAAAATCACCCTGTATCTTTCTATTTTTCTTACCTGTTTGCTTAACAAGTTATTAGTTTTGCTTAAGTTGGCCAGAGTTTTACTGTTGCTTGCAACCAAAGACCCCAACTGACACCTAGGGAGTCAGGGAGTGAGGGAAACTTGGTAGGGTGACTGCATTAGTTTCCTGTGGCTGCTGTATCAAATTACTACAAACTTGGTGGCTTAAAATAACAGAAATTTATTCTCTCACAGTTCTAGAAGCCAGAAGTCCAAGATCAATACCACTGAGAAGAAAGCACGGTTTAAGTAAGGTCATGCTCCTGGAGGCTCTAAGGGAGAGTCCATTCCTTGCCTCTTCCAGCTTCTGGTGGCTGCTGGCATTCCTTGACTTGTGGCCTCATCAGTCTAATCTCTATCACAATGGTAACATTGACTCTTCTGTGTGTGTTATCTCCCCTGCCTCAGTCTTGTAAGGACACTTGCTAGAGCCCACCTGGAAATTCCAGGATAATATTCTCGCCTCTAGATCCTTAATTTAATCACTTTGGCAAATATTCTTTTTCTAAATAAGGTAAATTTACAGGTTCCAGGGATTAGAATCTAGATATTTTGGGTGGGAGCACCATTTTTCAGGCTACCACTGTGACCAAGGATTATCCTGGTTTTAGCACTGAAAGTCTTACACTCCAGATCTCCTTCAGTCCCAAACAAACTTGGACTTGTTTGCTCCTGAGACTCTCCTTGTGCTAGCAATGAAGGTAGGGTGACCTAAGTCTCTGTTTACCTGGAATTTTGTGAGTTTTAGTGCTAAAAGTCCCACCTTCCAGGCAACCTCTCAGTTCCAGGCAAACAGGGTTGGTTGGGCACTCTCACTGAGACTCTCAGTTTCAGAGCACCAGCCCAGGAAGAGTTGTCCCCTTTAAACTCTTTCCTAGAGTAGAGACTACTACCAAATATTTGGAACACAGGCCTCAGGCAAACTGAGCCCAGAGAGATTACCAACAGAATAATGAATTGAGTAGATTGCTCTCTACTACCACTGGTAAAACTTGAAAGCAAGATTTATTTCTCAAGAAAGACAAAGGAGAAAGACTTTATAGGATGACTTTCAATAAACGGTAATCAGCTGATTTGAAATGTTCCTAAAAAGGCGGCAAAAGAAATGGGTAAACTACTGCATGTACAATTCGAGGCAAGTTTACAGACTTGTTTCTCTAGATGTGGGCTCCTGCCTACCGGAGCCACAGTCAACCATGGGGACTTAATTAGAATGCTGGTTCTTGGGCCTCTGAATTTATGATTCAGACTCTTTGGGGCTGAGGTTCAGAAATCTGAATTTTAAATCATCATCATAAGTATGTTTCATGTACACCTGTATGGACAGACAGGTGTCCCCCAATGATTTCCTGCGTTGGGGTGTCCACAGCTTTGTGTAATCTCCTCCTTTTGGGTGCTGGCAGGACCAGTGACTTACTTCTAACCAGTAGAATAGGGTAAAGCTGATGGTATGTTGCTCCCATGATGATGTTACATTATATACCACATGTTAGAAGGAGGGGGAACTCTCCCTCATGAGAGGCTTTCTGGCAAGAATGATGGCAGTCTCTAGATACTGAGAGGGGTCCCGGACTGACAGCCCCTAAGAAAACCAATTATTTCAATCCTACGCATGCAAGAAGATGAATTCTGCTAAACAACCTAAGGAAGCGTGGAAGAAACTCTTTCCCCAGCGGAGCCTCCAGATCAGAATGAAGCCCCAGCTCATGCTGAGATTTTAGACTGCTGAAACTCAGAGGGATTCCTGACCCAGAAACTGTGAGATAATAAACATGTATTGTTTCAAGCTGCTAAATTGGTGGTAGTTTGTTACTCTGCAAATGATAACCAACTAATACAACACCTAAAACTTGAGAACAGTGGCACGGTGGTAGAGGGCACAAGCTCTGGAAAAGACAGACCTGCTTTAAATCCTAGGTCTGCCACTTCTCAGCCTTGTGACCTTGGACAATAGCAAAACCTCTTTAGGCTTCAGTTTCCTCATTTGTCATTGTGAGGGTCCAGTGAGGTAAGACCCGCCTAGCCTGAGCACAGGGCCAGCCACCCAGTAAGAATCTAGCACATTCAATTACTTTCTTTATAAAAACTAGTCCAACTAGTCTAACAATGTAGACCATCAAAAACAGTTCCTCAGAGTGAAATTGGGAGTCCCTTCAGCAGGTATTTTTTGGATTGTCAAAACAGGCAGAGCAGTAAGATCATTTAAGGTGCAACCAGATACCAACTGTCTACCCAACTGAGTGATTAGCAGCCACCATAGTATCACTTCTTAGATCAGATGCTAGGATGGGAACACAATGGATGATTGATTTGATTTGAAGTGGGGAGGATGGAAAGCATTCAAAAGGCAAGTGTGTGAATAGACTAAATATAGGCAGTTCTGTAATTCTTGGCTGTGGTTCTTCCCAAAGGTAAAGCAACCAACTCCTGAATGTTTTGAGAATTCCAAGTACCTCAAGTATAGGTCATTGGGCACTGGATGGCCTAGAAGCACAAATTATGCATTGCAGGTTAGGTGTCTAGGGAGACAGATTCTGAAAAGATAGAGGTAGGAAGCTTATTAGGGAGTGCTCTCGGGATCAGCTGTGTTCAGGGGGTGAGTGCAACAGAATGGGCAAAGGAGAAATCAAGCTGCAACTGCAATTTAAATCAAAATGCAATTATAGTTAAGACCTCAGCTCTGGACTCAGATGGCCCTTTAAGTGTCCCAAGTTGTGGTGGAGTGTCACAACTTTATCCTCTTGCATCCACCAGTCTTTGGACCCAGGCTGTCCCTGAAAAGGGGCTTGACCTTTAGCAAGGGAAATTCCTCCAACCAAGGGAAATTTCTGGTGAGGGCTGACTATTGAGAGCTGTCAGACAGTAACCCCTAGAGGGAGAGTCAGCGCCACACAGCACACCAACTACTAAAATACATGATGCGTGTCAAACAATGTCTACTACATGGTTGTTGTTATAATTTATTTTTGTTATAGTTCATTTAATGCATGCTGAGCTGCCAAGAGCACACTTTGCACTTAAATGGCAACTGCTGTTATAGTCGAAGGGGAAAAACTTATTATCTAGTCATCCATTCATTTGTTTTACAAAAAACCCTGAAAGCTGTTCATTTTTAAGAATATATAAAATACAAAATGAGGATACTTAGAAATTGAGATGAAAGTAAAAAAGCCAAGGACAGTGGCACAATGTGACAACCCAATCTAAGTATCCTGCATTTTAAAATTTGTACTACTTAGCACCATTTAGAACTATATATTTATTTGCATGACGATTTATTTAATGCCTGACTCCTCTAGTCCAAAAGTTTCAGAGGATAGAATGCTTTTCTAAGAGGATCTCAAACCTCTAGCATAGTATTTGACATGTTAATACTTGAATATTTGTTGAATGAATGCATGCATGAAAAAGGAAACAAATGAAGCTAAGAAAAGGGATGTCTTAATAAACTGACATACATGTTATGAGCAGAGTGAAAATTTGAGACCACATTTCCTGGCTGCCAATAAAATAAGAGAGGGGCATGACTGATTACACAAATCGGGATCTGTAACATTAAAAGTAAATTGCTGGGCTTCCCTGGTGTGCAGTGGTTAAGAGTCCGCCGGCCGATGCAGGGGACACGGGTTCATGCCCCGGTCAGGGAAGATCCCACATGCCGCAGAGCGGCTGGGCCCATGAGCCATGGGCACTGAGCCTGCATGTCTGGAGCCTGTGCTCCGCAATGGGAGAGGCCACAACAGTGAGAGGCCCGCGTACCACAAAAAAAAAAAAAAAAAAGAAAATTGCAAAGAACAGCCTTTCCTGGGACTGAGAACTGATGAAAATTTTTCAAAGGGATCACCATAAGAAGGATACTACCTAACGTCAGCAGCAAGCACCAAAACAACACCCATCACGTACATACAGTCATGTTCCGTGAGGCTGTTTCTAAGGGCTCTCCCATGATATACACCGATGGCTTCATAGGGAAGGGAAGGGCTGTTAGCGACAGCAGGTAAACAGGTGTCTGCTCTTCTGGCTTGATCCAAACTACAACTTTAGAATGTCTGGAAGAACAATTGGTTATATTCTCTGGCAACTACCTATAGCCCTCTCAGCCAATGTGTCATACACTCATGAGCTGAAAAGATTTCATAGATGTGCTGTGAAATCGTGTGCCCAATGTCTAGAATGATATTGAGTGTGGTTACGGCAATTGAATGCTGAGCCCAGTGGGTCACAGGACGCCATGTAGAAGGAGGTACAATCTACTGCCAGACCAGAAGAAAGAGAGTGGCTTATGCTCCTCTCTTTCCAAGTTCATAGTCAGTGACTTCATGCTGGTCACTTAAAATCAGCCCTGGTGGGAGTATTTACACCGTGGCAATCAGCAAAGCTACAAATAAGGCTTTTATTTTTCCTTCAAAGAGTCAATTTACCTGTACACCACTGCATGTCACTTAAAGTGAAGCCTGGGATGAATCAAGATGGAGTGATAAACGTGTTTCTTCAGTATATAAGGGAGCGTACTTAGACCTGATGACAGTTCTACCCAAATTGCAATACAGCACAAAGAAATAAGGCAAGTAGCGTTCTAGACGCTGTAAGATGAGGTTTGCTGTAGCGGCGACAGTGGTGTAACCGTCCATAATTTGTGTAGTGCCATTTTCAGGCTTCTAATTCCCTTTAAGTAGGCTGCCAAAATTGCTCTGCCAGTGAAGTCTCACAGCTCCACTGGACTAAAGAAAGACAGAGAGAGAAAACAGTTTAAAAACAGTGAGTAATTCACTAAATGGACATGCCCTCCATGACCAGTTGAAGGTGGGAGACACTAATCCGTGTCCTTCAGTTGGTTCCCCATCCCTCGAGTTCCTCACGAGTGAGAATCATCTTGTCCGGAGGTGTGATTCTGGCATATAAAATGATGTACTTCTCAAACAACATGGCTCCTCAGTGCAAGCCAACTGCTTCATCTGGTGTCGACCACAGAACCAGCCATCTGTTCCAGGGCTGGAAGAAAAACTGCCTGTTGGTCTTAATGATGGATAGAATAACACTGTACCTTATGGTTAACTTAAGGGGTTTTTTTTCAAGGGGATTTTGACTTTACACAAATTTTTTTAACCCCTGCAGAAGATGTGATTGCATGTACTAGAAAGCATACAGAGAATACTGAATGGGATCTTAACTGCTGGTCTGGGTGAACTCAGACCTGAATGACTCAGGGGAAACCTAACTGGAGTCTGGGGTCCTTTTAGCATCCTCTTGTTAAAGTTGAGAAAACTCTACAGGATGTATGGAATGGAAGACAATCCCATCACCACAGAGAAGAGCAGGCAGAATAATCCTCTTAGGCAATCAAAACTGAGGGGCCTACTGTGCAGGGTGCCACCCTGATCATCACCAAACACTGGCATTTCATTACGTAACTGTCAGAGTAAACGTCAAAACACCGTCTCATAGAAAGCAAAGTCAATTTCCTTTAATTTAGCTCCCTGACTGCTTTGCATATGAAGATGCAATATGCAGACATAATCCTGACAGTAGTCTACATTTTCTATCATATACTCATTACACTGGTCTAAATGGAACTTCAAAGTATAGTTGTCAAACAGGCCCATCTACACAAGAGGATTCTGTATCAGTGAAGACAGAAAGTGCTGGCTACAGCCTTTTGGGTACATGGAATAGGAGATACCAAGATTGAGGAGAATTATTTATGTCATAATTTTTACCTTTCACATCTCTTCCTATCTTTTCCACTTGGTTGGCACTATTTAGCAGAGAATAAATGGACAAAATTATGTGCCCAAAATGGCTCTTCACTACCTATCAATTACAGCATTGATTTTAATGACTCCTCAGAGTATACATGACTTGATATAAATTTTAGTTACAGAGCTCCCAGACTGATTAACACATTTAAGCCACCAGAGGCTTAATGAAAAAAATACCTAAAAACTTCAATTCAATTTAAAAGTCCATCTCCCCAGCCAATACACTGTCTTTTTGGTGTGGAGTTACCCTGCCTGGTTGTGGATTTGACTGGGTCTGTTGGAGAATATTCATTTAGTATAAAGGAATCTCCTGGGTTCACACAGTGACAGATTTCCTGTCCCCTTAGAGGAGAAAAAGCAGGCTCAGATGGTGCCATCTGAAATATGACAGCTCTAAAGAAGCTATGAGAACACCACCACCTCTGTTCTAGGGAGGTCAGGAAACAGTTCTTTAAGAACCAGTGGTGAGTGGGCGGGGAGAGGAATAAAAACAAACTTGGCACAAACAATATTTAGCTAATTAATAGCATTTAGAAATAACAATAGGAATGGCTAACATTTATTGCAGTGGCTTTCAAGCTTTTTGACTATGATTCACAGTGAGAAGTACATTTTACAAGGCAGCTCAGGATGTACAAACATTAATGTGAATACGTATAAAACAAACTTACGTTTCATGAAACAATACCTGATACTTTCTATTCAATTCTGTTTTTAGTGCTGGTTATGACCCAATCAGTTGATTTCATGATCCACCAGTGAATCACGGCCTGCAGTCTGAATTACTGATTTATAGCACGCATATGATGAGCAGAGTCATAAAGACCAAGATTAAGACACGGTGATAAAATGTGCTCTGGAGTCAGACTCCCTCTATTTGAGTCCTGGCTCTTATGCACACAAGCAAGTTTCTTGACTTCAGTTTTTTCATCTGTAAAGTAGAATTACTACTATGCCAGGAAGTTGTTGTGGAGATTTAATGATACAATACATGAAAAGCTCCTAGAACAGTAGCCAGCACAGAGTAAGCATTCCGTAAGTGTTAGCCCTTTTGTTGATTATCTATGGCCACAACAGTTCTACATAAATTATCCCCAAACTCTAAGGCTAATTAATTTAGTTCATGAGTCTGTGGGGTTCAGATGACTATTGGCTGATCAGCTCTGCTCCCTGGGTTTCACCTACCAACAGAATAGCTTAGTCATGCTCTTATGATGAAAGAGAGAGAGAGCCAGAGCAAGTTCAGTCTCCCAAGCATCATGTCTGCTAACATCCATTGGCCAAAGAAATGAGAAGTCAGAGTGGGAGGTCACTAGAATTGCATGGTAAAGGGCATAGATATAAGGAGGGTTAATAAGTCAGGGCTACTTTTGCCATTAGCCAGAGTTATGATTATAATACTGGAGCCTCTCTCTCTCACTGTGCTAGGTGCTTTGCATTAATTAGGTTAAATCTTGACAACAATCCACTGCTATGACAATAAAGATTCTTGACTGCAAATGACAGAGTGCCCATATTAAATTTCAAGGAAAAGTCTATTTATCTGGGAAATAAACCAGTCAAAGTTACTTAATACATCTGAGTTATGGTAAGGTTAGCTATGGGGACCCAAATGTGATCTTTGATGCTCTGTCTCCCTCCATTTCTCAGCTCTTTCCCCCTGTGCATTGGATCCACTGTGGAGACAACTTTTCCATGAAACCTCTTGTAGCAATGCCAGGTTTAAATCCCTCTTACAGCTTGTGATTTAGATGACCAGACATCCTGGTGTGTCTAGGATTAAGAGGTTTCCTGCGATGTGGGATATTCACTGCTATAACTGAGTAAGCCCCGGGCAAATACAGATGAACTGGTCCTCCTACTTGCAACCCCAGAGGAAGAGAGGGCATTTTCCTAAATGGATTTGGCAGAAAAGTCCCTTGGTGGACTCCCACTGGCCTGCCGTGGATCATATGACTATTCCTGAACTAATGCCAATGGTCAAGAAGATGAAGTCTCTGGCCAAGATTAGGTCATTTTCCAACCTGTCGTGGAGTTAACTCTTTCTGAATCTTATGAAAAAATCGGTGGACAAGATAGCTACCCAAAGGAAAGGATCCAGGATATACAAACAATGTAAGTCACTGGAGTACTGTTGTTACCATTTTATAGATGAAGAAATAAAATCTCCAAAAACTAGAGTCTCTGAGAGGTTTAGTGACATAACAAAGAAGAGAGTAGCTGAGCCAGGATTTGAACCACGATATTTCTGGCTTTAAAGTCTGCACTCTTTCCACTGCCCAGGCTGTTTGCCTACAGCAATAATAATACAAGTTTTCTGAAAGCCTAATGCAGCACTTAAAAAACAAAACTATACTTATGAAAATAGTGAGAAGCTATAAATACCCTACTTTGCAATTCACTGGGGAAAAACACAGAAACAGAGGCCACTTGCAGGGAATTTCTCCTCGGGAATACTTTTTGCCAAAATATGAACAATTAAATTGTACAAAAAATTAAAATTGTACAACTTAATTCTTTTTGCTGAAACATGAATAAATGGTTGGAAAATATAAAGGGTTTTTAGGTTGTTTCCTATTTGTACAGAGGTATCAGGAAAATTTTCTCTCCCCGCCCACGGCCATACGGCACTGAGGGAGACTGAGAAAAATTACCATTGGATACACCTGAGCCACCTTCAAGTTCCCATCGGCTCCTGACACTTTAGAAAGCATCTCCCGCCATCCCCTGCCCCCACTCTCCCCTACCTCAGTCCCCAGCAGAGCCGTTGGCCACATCCAGCCTCAGTCAATCCCCTCTGAGCACTGAGATACTATGGATCATCCCTATTTGGGGAGCACAGAGAAGGAAGGTTCTGTTGCTTAGACTACTTGGAACTAGGACTCTCCACCTCCATTCTTCACGGACATTTCTAGCCTCTCTGTCTGAAATGACTCTCTTGGCCCTTCTGAGAGACGAGCAGCAGCCAGAGCCGACAGCTGGTGGTTTGTGCACCAAAGAGGCTGGCCGCGCTGGAGAAGCACCACGTGGCTTATCCTAACCATGCAGCATTTTGCCAGAATGAAAAATCACCAGGGCTCTACAAAACAACACGAAGAAAAGAATAAATGGCCTTCATGTCCTCTGCGGATCCTAAAACCACCACTGCTCTGCCCAGCAAAGACTTGAAAGCAGCAGTTGGAGTTAGTGGTCAAAAGACAGAGGGGCCTCCTAAGCTGGATGAAAGGAGTGACAGGTTCCTTTCAGTCTCGACTGCCCTGTACAAAGCCCATCACCCCACTGGCAGCAAAGTAGAAGATAAACAGCTGTGGCTTGAGTGTCTGTCTACTTAAAAGAGCAGAGAATGGTGAGAGAGAGGAGAAATAATTGTCATGGTTATAATGTTAAAAATGATAAAGCAAAGCACGTAAACATTTCACTTCAATGTTTTACCCCTGTGCTTTTATTTTTAAAAAGCCTTTAGTTATTAAAGGCATTGAAAAAATTATAAAAAGTTGGTGAGCCCACAAAAATTCCCCTTAACATGAAAGTTCTATAAAGTGATACAGATCCAAGAGAAAGGAGAAAAACATCTATTGAACACCAGCTTGGTGCCAATCACATTATATTTAGTATGTAACTTAACCTTTAAAACAGCCCCATGAAGTAAGTATCTCTAGCATAATTTTATAGATGAGAAACTCAGCTTATACAGGTTAAAAATCCTGCCTAAGAGCACACAGTCAGTAAATTGGGAACTAGAACTTGAACCCATGTCTGTTTGACCATGAAGCCCATGCTCTTGCCTGCAAGCAGACAGCCTCCCAGACAAAAAAACCATTGGGGAAATTATAACAGAAAATGCAACTCAAGAGTCAAGATGATTTGTTATTGCAATGGATGGTTATCTTTCCTACAGCTTATTTATATTCCTGTCCCTCTGATTGCTGAACAGAACTACGTAGATAAACACAGCGGGCTCAGTTGAGAACATTCTAGAAGGATTTTTATTATGTTTGTTCACTCTTTCACAGTGAGTTTCTTCAAGACCTTTGCAAAAGTGAGATAACACATGCTGTGGTACAACCATGACTGGTGAGGTAAAAACTACATCATGACCTGAGTCACCAGGACAGACTCTGGGGAACAGGAACTTCCTTCCAACACAATTAGCTTGGCCAGTCAGCACTGCAACTGTCAAATATGGGCTACTATTTTTTCTTTGCCAAATCAACGAGTGAGGATCCAAAATATTAATAACAGTGTAGAAATCACCCACCACATGTTATTGCACAAGCAGCGTGAAGACTACCACGGGGATTCCTTCTGTTTGTGACTCGAAGCTGGGAGACATGTCAAAACAGAGGGATAAAAGCTGTCAGAACTCAAGAGCTGATGTTAACCCATCCAGTTACACATCTGCTACAGAGGATAATGGGTCTCATTTCAGGCAAGTAAACATGTCATATTCTCATTAGAGGAAGCAGCAATGGATAATTTGTACCTATAAAGGTAACTGAATGTGTGCATACAATTTCCTTCAGAGCCTGTGCCATGAGTATGCAAAGTCTTGGAATAGAAAGCTATTGTGAATGTTAAAAGGTTGCTTTTGGTTCAGATAATTCCCTAACATTAATTCCACTGGGTCACCTTCATTGCTTAGCGGTAATAACATATAACATGCCCTTGAAAACTTACCTAAGACCAGGGATATCCCTTTTACCAAAAATATAGAGTTTTAAGCATTTTGAGTTTGGACTCTATGGTGTCTGGGGACATGGTGAAAATTTTATAATTCTTGGTTTCCCTAGGACCTGGTATAAATGCATGACCAAGGTAGGCTCATAATAAATGTTTCTTGAATGAATGAAACATTTGTGACTATTTGGTTTGTGTTTCAAAGTTAGCTCAATAAGTGCTGCTTGTTTCTGTTTAAATTATTACATCATATTTGTGTAGTTGCCTCTAAGTGATTTGTAAAATACACCTCTTTCAATGATGTTTCTTATATGTATCTCATATATAAAAGACAACTGCTTTTTTAGTTCGATATTGAAGGCAAAAACAAGCAAGTTAAGAAAGGCACACACACACCATGCCTCCCTCCTGTACTCAGGCATCGCAGACTCTGCCATCACCGATTCCTGTCTGGTTTCAGATCCTTTACAAGTTGGTGAATCCAGGTAGCTACCACCAGTTGGCTGGATTTGGCATAAAAGATGAACCTATTGATCCTCCTTAATTTAGAATTTCCTTTTGGGATAGATAAATTAGAGATTATCTAAGTGTACGTAATAAAACCAATTGGCGAATTTAGATTTCCTACACAAAATGTAATTCTACCAGTGGCACTACAGTTCTATTCCAAGACGGATCTTTTAATTTTGCTGTTTCTTGTACGAACATAAGGTTAGAACAACTGTGGACTCTGCTTTGACCAGTTTCCTACCTTAGCCTGCTTCCAAGTGGTGCTGGATTCTTAAGCGCCCTTATCGCAGCTCCCTGTGAGTGGGGCATTTCATGAGATATGATAAAGTCTACTGTACAATTTGTTTTTCTAATGGGATTTTAGCAGGCATCATGCAAGAAAAACCTTAAAATGGTCTTGGGCTACCGAACTTGCTCTCACTCTGCTATCACCATGAGATGACAAGAAGTAGTTTCTCAGAGGTTAGTTTCAGTGTGGAATGTGAAACTACATCAATGAACTTTTTTGTTTCATTAAACTAAGCATTCTGTTTCCTTACAATCCAGTGGTCTAACTTGAACTTTGAATGGCTCTTTTAACCATGTGTGATTTCATAATACCATGGATCAGTCATGGAACACACTGGTTCACTGAGTTGCGTAGATCTCCCCAATATTGCACATTTCATTAAAATACCAAAAACCACACGTGTAAATATTACTACCAATCTCATGAGAAAAACTTATGGTATCAAGCTCACAGTGGTGCTTATAAATTTTTTCCAAAATTCTCATTTTCACTTGAAACCTTGAATTTTATCATCGGCAACAAACACTGTTGTTTTCCTTGGAGTGACAGTCTAACTATGTTCATTTTCAAAAAATTGTCTGCCAAATATCCAAGTCTGGATAATCATAGTTTGTCTGTCAGTAGTTTTTCAATCAGCGATCCTGTTCCATGAAGAAAGAAGCTAGTTCAGCTTGTAACTCACACAACTGCACGAGTGCTTTTCCTCAAGACAACCATAGTACTTCATCAAGGACACTCTTAGGTGAAACTGACATTTATTATTTTTATTTTTAAATTATTGCTATTTATTTCTCTGATTGCATGGTAGCAAAGAATGTAATGATTGCTAGAGGTCTGCGGCCACTGCCTTGAGCTTTTGCACTAGATATGCAAACGTCGAAACTATTGTTCCAGGACTAAACCATGTAATCCAAAAACTTACTTAAAGTTTGAATATTTTAGCAAATTTTTGTATTTGTTGCTGAGCATTCATCAAATAGATATTATGTAATGATGAGTCGACACTGATAACACACAAAAGTAAGCCCAGCTTATCTTTAGATTCATCCATTTACAAGATTTAATGCAATTTTGAAGATGAGATATTAATGCAATCTTTATGTTTGCAGCTAAATTTGGTAATCAGTGAGTTACTGTATCATTGGAAAATGGCACTGCTGCTATTCTTTTTACTGACTTTTCAGGCAGCTGGCATTCAGCAATGTCAACTGCAGAGGATTTATTCATTTACCAGCTGTTGTTTGTACTTCTCTGACCAATGAAATACTTACCCTGTAAGATGCTTCAATAGCTGTTTCATTTCTAGTTTAAAAATCTGTAACAAACAACTTTTGACTTTTAAAGAACTCATCACATCTATGCTTAAAATTTTCAATTCCTTTTTCTTCAAACTTTTAATGATTGCTCTCAAAGTGATGTCTCAACTGGCACCAAAATACTATTTGAAAATGTTCTGTTGTACAATCCACAACAAGGTAAATTGTTAACATCTATAAATATGGCTCCCCTCATCCTCATCCTTCTTCTTGTCCCACCATCCCATTTAATTAAAAGTTCCACAAAGGTGGAAACCTTCATATTTATCTGTGTATATCCCAGCATTTAGTAACCAGAGCAAACTGATACTCAATAACAGATTTGTTGCACTGGATTCAAGATTTGGTGATAAAGGATTGCTTCTATACACTGATGTGAAAATTAAGCTTCAATTAAAGTGACCATATTTTGCTGCAGATTGTGTGAAATAACTTGAGTTCACCCAGTTTAATCTTTGGCCATAACACACAGTCTTTCTGTTTTGTTTTTAGTAAAAATAATTCCAGTTACCGATGAGAGAATCCTGGTTCAATGTCGCTTAAGACACAAGTGAGTTCACTGGGTCATGTAACTAACTCTAAGTCCAGTGGTGGGTTTGGCCTCAGGAACAGGTGGATCCAGAAGATTAAAAATGTTGCCAGACACTGCTTCTGTTCGGGTCTCATTTCTCTTCTTGTGGTATTTTGGCTTCATTCCCAGAAAGATTACTTCCACAGTTAGGGAAAGAAAACGTCTCACAGACCAAATCTATATCCCTATGGCTCACAATTCAAAAGGGAGAGACCTACTTTCTCTCTTCCAGCAATCACTTGTCAAGCCACATGGAAGGACTTGTATTGGGTGTTTTCCAGGGTTCACATGCCTACCTCTGGGTGAATCACTAAGTTAAGGAGGAAGTGGTTCTATGACTGGCCCAGACTTGAATGTGTGCTCACCTCTAAAGGCAGAGGTAGAACAGACCACACTAGTGACTACCCTTCTAGTTTTACATGGAGTGGAAAAGGATATTAAGGGGAAAAAATGTCTGCTGCATTTTAGTTCATACTATACTCTTCCTGATTATAAATCTAATACAGATACTGGATAATACAGAAAAATAATAAGGAAAAAAACCTGTAATGGTATCACACAGAGATTGCAGAAGAAAATTTTTGTATGTATCTTCCCAGTTTTTCTATCGGTCGAAAATGAAAAAAGAGACCTGCTTTTAAAGTTAAAATATATTAAACCATTTCCTCACATTCTAAAATATTCTTTTACAACTTAACTGCAATGACTGGTTCAAAGAGCAGTCTTGGGAGATGTTCTAATGCTCACAAACCTCCCTCTTTCTTAAAAGTAATTTCAATCTTCTTGGACGTGAAGTTACTATTTTCTCTGCAGTATTCCTTAGTGCTCAGATGAGGCTAGAGGGCAGAACCTGAGCCTCCTGTGGAAAGCATTTACTTCCTACGCACAAAAATAAATCCACATTAAATACTGAATCTAGAGAAAGACTGGAGTCCTATCAGCATGCTCCTGCGCTTGCAGAAATTTGAAATACAGCCTGTCTGAGTCCTGTGTGACGCTGAGCAGGCTGTGAGGCCAGAACTGCAAGTGTCCATGAATGCTGGAAGTGATGACCATGTTGCTGACCCAACTTGCTATTTCTGTTCTTCTTTCTACTTGTTAATAATGGAAGAGTAAAAATCTACAGCAGACATCCTTGAATTTGCACGAGCCAGTCACGCAGCCTGGTGCTAAGACCCTCAGTGAAAATCATGATAACTGAGCTATGGAAATGGATGTGCTGTGTATGTTGTGTTGTTACATGGGATTCAGCTAGTGGTATGCTGATAAATGTTTAAAAACTAGTTCTTCAAATAGAACAACCATTATCTTCAGTGTTTGCCATTTCTATGGTGTAAATACTGCCACAATGGTCAGTCTTAAACTGCCAACCTGACATCACTGAATATGTTAGAAGGCTAAGAAGAAAACTGCACCATTGGTTTTCATGAGCTGGTATAAGCTGGCTTCAGCACAACACTGATCCAGTCATTCCTTCTACCAGATCTTTAGTGAGCTCTTATTCTGTGCCAGATATTGTGCTAGGCTCTGGGGCCTAGTAGAACACAGATGTTGTTTCTACTCTCTTGGATTTGTAATTTAGTCGGAAAGATGGATATGAATCAAATATTCACAGAAATGAAAGTTAAACTAAAGCAATGAAGAGCTATGAAAGCAGGTAATAGGAGGTTGTTACCTTGTCTTAAGGTCAATAAAGAGCTCTCTAAGTGTTATTTGCCTGTGGTCCAATGTAGACTACTGGTTTCAAGCCAGAGGAAAAGCAGCTTCTGATATCTGAGTACTGCCACTTTTCTCTTGGGGCAGTATTAAATCCCTGTGTTTGAAATACCTAGGATAGATTCTCATTTTCTGACAAGACTCTCAATGATATACAGAGGAACTGAGTGCACTGAAATTTGTTAGTTTGGGGTTTTCCCTATGCAGACAAAATCCTAAGAAAAGGATCTGAAGGCAAGTAGAGGAGTGGAGAAGTAAGACAAGAAGAGAAGGAAGTGAATAAAGAAGGGTGCCTTATCCACTCCACAATTCACAATACCCAAGACATGGAAACAACCTAAATGTCCACTGACGGATGAATGGCTAAAGAAGATGTGGTCTATTTATACAATGGAATACTACATAAAAACAATGAAATAATGCCATTTGCAGCAACGTGAATGGATGGAGATTATCATACTAAGTGAAGTAAGTCAGACAAAGAAAAACAAATGCCATGTGATATCACTTATATGTGGAATTTAAAATATGACACAACTGGACTTATCTATGAAACAGAAACAGACTCACAGACATAGAGAACAGACTTGTGGTTGCCGAGGGGGAGGATGCTGGGGGAACAATGGATTGGGAGTTTGGGATTAGCAGATGCAAACTATTATGCATAGAATGGATAAACAATAAGGTCCTACTGTACAGCACAGGGAACTATATTCCATATCCTGTGATTAAACCATGATGGAAAAGAATATGAAAAAGAATGCATATATATGTATAACTGGATCACTTTACTGTACAGCAGAAATGAACACAAACTGTAAATCAACTATACTTCAGTAAAATAAAATTTTTTTAAAAAGGAGGGTGAATTATCAAGCAAATTACCACTGCACGCAGCTGGCACTTAATTCTGCCTGGGACTCTGGGAGACAGGGTTGAAAATGTACCTCAGATTTAATTTATGAAATGGGAGACGGTGTTGGGGTATGTATCCACCAACTCCCAAAAGCCATCTGTTAAAGGCTGCTTCTGAGGGGTGTAATTCCCAGAATTTCTGGCCTGCTGTGCATATGGAAAGTGTGAGCTCTTGCAGCCAAGAAAGACCACAGGCAAGGAGACTCAGGCATGGGCATTTGGAAGTCAGGCTGATGGGCCCAAAAATGGTCAGTGTCAAAGGGATACGTGCAGGGCACTGACGATGTCTGCTACAGGTAAGTAAAAATTAAATGGTAAGTGTGCAGAGGCATGAACAGTAAGTGAATACCGTTGTAGAAAATGTGTTTGAGGTTGTTTAGAGTTGGTTCAAAGACCATCACTAGAGATGCATAAGCAGCTCATCATTATACGCTGGCGTTCAGCAGCTAAGTATGTTCGGATACCACTGTAATAATGTGTCCCAAGCCAACACGAGTTTATGTTGCTACCCTCAAACAGCCCTTGAGATTTCCAATCTGTGACCTTTGAAAATGTTCAGTTGGGTTGCACGATATGTGTTGTTTTAATATCATTCTTCAATTTCATCTCTGACACTTCCCTCTTTCCCACGAAAGCCCTATATGCCGTCGTCACCACATTACCTTCACTTCCTCCGTTTCCTGCCTTTGAATTTTCACAAACCATTCTACCTGTCTGGTGAACCCCCTACTCATTCTTCCAAACCCAACTCAAGCAGCAGCTCCTCTGTAAAGCTTTCCCTGACCCTCAGGATCAGCTAGGCTTGGGTTTACTACTCTACGTTTTAGCATCGCAGCAGGTGGTTAAAAGCGAGAGAACTCTAAAACAGAAACTGTTCCCTTTTTATTCAGATAAAACCGACATAACATTAAACTACCCATTTTAAAGTGTACCATTCAGTGGCATTCAGTACATTTACAATGCTTTGCAATTGTAAATATCATCATCTCTATCTAGTTACAAAATATTTTCAACCCCCAAAAGGAACCCTGTATCAGTTAAGCAGTCACTCCCTTCAGCGGCTGCACTAAACTGCTTTCTATGCGTTTATCTATCCTAGATACTTCATAGAAGTAAAATTCTATCAATATTGTCACCTGCAAAGCTCATTAACAATTTTCAGGGAATAAAAACAGACTCTGGGTAATAAGGTAAAGTCTAACCTTTTTCTTGTTTTCCTTCGTGCTCCGTCTAGTTTCATTTGCTCACAGGGTGCCTCGTGCAGAGGTCTTGCCCCGATCCCTTCAGACCACAGTTCCTAGGGCAAAATGGCTGTGCCCAACACCTCAGCTCAGAGGGCTGTGTACAGACGGGCCATGTGCAGGAGCTCTGCGCACGACACTACAACTCAAGATGGCAGCGGGAGGCTGAGGGCAGAGACGCTGCGCCCGCCATTCGGATCTGACGCACCGTGAGCAGCACAGCTGCACCTGCGCCAGACTCGCGAGAACTCCGCCAGACTCGCGAGAACTCCGTCCGACTCGCGAGATCCCCGCCCCTACCCTCACCCCACTTATCCCCTGAAGCAGCCCCGCCCACAGCCCTTCCAGGACAAAGTGTGCTCTAGAGTGGGAGTTCCCACCTCTCCATTCTTTGATGAAGGAATAAAGCTTTCCTTTGCTTCTGAACCGAAGGAACTTCATCTCGGTCTTGTTCTCTTGGCTCAAACGACACTGGGCAGGGGCAGGAGGACCCTGGTCAGGTCTTCATTCCTTTTATGGCTGAAGACTATTCCATTGTATGGATATACTACATTTGTTTTTGCATTCATCAGTTGATGGAAATGTGGGTGGTTCCCACCTTCTGGCTGTTGTGACTAGTGCTGCCATGAAGCTTCATGTACAAGTATTTGTTATTTTAGAATACCTATTTTCAGTACTTTTGGGAATACAACTAGGAGTGGGGTTGCTGGGCCATATGGTCATTCTGTGTTTAACTTTTTGAGAAAGTGTCAAATGTTTTCCACAGTGGTTGCATCATGTTACATTTTTACCAGCAATGTAAGCACATTCCAATTTCTGAAACTGCCCAGTTTTGAATCTACGCTCTGCTACTTACTATGAGCCCTTGGGCAAGATACTCCCTGCGCCCAATTTCCATCATAAATAAAGGAGAATGGAATACTACCTACCTCATGATTGTTTTGAGGATTAAATGTGTCACTAGGTGTAAAACACTTAAATAGTGCCTGGCCCGGGGGAAGGACTAAGTGTCAGTTACTTTATTTATTGCTGTTATTGCACTTAAACATTTCAACATAAAAATGCAAAGCCTGTCTAGTTTTTCAGATTTTTATCTCCATTTCTTGGTACAGTACCTGGCAAACAGAATATAGTCAATAAACGTTTTGAGAGTGAAATGGATGATAAAAGCTGAGGAACTTCTCAAAAATAGTGAATAAAAATATAAGCCATATTAAATATTAGAATATATAGCAACAAGTATTATGGTACTCACATAATAATAGACACACAGCTGAATGTACTAAGTAGTCCATAATAAACCCTACTATCTATAAGTTCTTTTTTAAAATTTATTTATTTTAAAATTTATTTTTGGCTGCGTTGGGTCTTCATTGCTGCATGCTGGCTTTCTCCAATTGTGGCGAGCGGGGGCTACTCTTCATTGCGGTGCACGGGCTTCTCATTGCCGTGGCTTCTCTTGTTGCAGAGCACGGGCTCTAGGTGCGCAGGCTTCAGTAGTTGTGGCTCGAGGGCTCTAGAGTGCAGGCTCAGTAGCTGTGGCACACGGGCTTAGTTGCACCGTGGCATGTGGGATCTTCCCGGATCAGGGCTGGAACCCGTGTTCCCTGCATTGGTAGGCGGATTCTTAACCACTGTGCCACCAGGGAAGCCCTATCTATAAGTTCTTAAAACATGATGGCCATATAATAAATGGAGAACAGATTATCCAAAAGGTGTTGTATAATCATCTATACAAAAAGGGATGAAGAAGGTTATATTTGACACTAATACCAAAATAAATCCAAATGAATATAAATGTTTATATAAAAATTAAATTTAAAAATTATTTTTGTATTTTTGCCTGTAGAAATAAAAGCATGGAATAAATAAAAAATATCAATAAATTTGACTATTATAACAGAAAAAGGCTCTGTAACTCAAAACGAATAAAATGAAAAGGTGAACAAACTGAGAAAAAAATACTTGCCACAGATATTACAGTGTTTATATCCTGAATATATGAAGAACTGTTGCAGGTCAATAAGTAAAACAACATGGTAGTAATTAAGAAAGAGAAAAAAAATAGGTGTGCAATAATTTCCAAGAAGAAAAATCAGTGGCCAAAACAAACAAACAAAAACCCATGAAAATGAAAAAGACCGAATTTTACTGGGAAATTTTAAAATGAAGATGCCACTGTTACCTATCTAATTAATAGATTTCAGAAACTAGTAAGCCTCAATGAATCATGTGGGCACACTGCAATGGGGACTTTCAAACGTTGCTGATGGCTGTGCAGATTGTTGCAAATTTTCTGGAAATTCTAGAATTTCTCTTAATGGAATCATATAGTATATTCTCTTTTATATCTGGCTTCTTTCATTTTTTAACGTTTAATGTTTTTGAGATTTATCCATGTTATGATATACAACAGTACTCCTTTCTTTTTAACTGCCAAGTAAACTTCCATTGTATGAACGTGCCACAAATTGTTTATTCATCGATTTGTTGATAGACATTTGGATTGTTTCCAGTTTGGGGCTATTAGAAACAAGGCTGTTATGAATATTCTTAAACATAGTATGGACACGTTTTATTTCTTTTAGGTAAATACCTAAGAATGAAATTGCTAGATTGGACAATAAGTATATAATACACTTTATAAGAAACTACCAAACTATTTTCAAAATATTTGACTAATTTACATTTTCACTACCAAGGTATGAGAGCTGAAGTTGCTCTTTGCCTTCAGCAATACTTTGTATTGTCAGTCTTTTAATTTTTAGCCACTCTAGTGGTTGTGGACTTGTTTTTTTAAAGCAAGAATATTTTATGGGCATTACTGTGTTCTTCATATTGCCTCATATATTTGCACATGATGTCTGGTTGTTCCATTCTTAATAGGCTAAGGGTAATCGGCAAGTTCAAGTGGCAAAAGCCTGATCTGTCTAAAGTTTCATCAGTTGGTTCATCTCCTAATGGTCTTTGAATGAATCAATTATTTAATCAGGGAATACAAAATGGTAATTCAAAAAAAATTCTGTCATTCTTTCCACGTTTTTAACTAGAATTCTTTTATAGGCAACAACCTTCACATGTTGATCATGGCTATTGGTTTACCCTGAAATACAGTTTATACAGGAAACAGGAAAAATCTGTAAATCATTCTCTTTAACAGCCAATAAGTTAAATACTCAATAATTTTTTGAAGAGTTTTTATTGCCTTGGAAAAAATGCTCACAAGCTTTGCTAAGTGAACAAAACACGAACAAAACTGTAGTTAGCAAGAGCATTGTTTGTCTCTGTTTTGTGGGATTATGGATAGTTTTTACTGAAACTACATTTTGCTATATTTTCCAAGTTTCTACAACGAGGATGCAATACTTACAAAATTTGTGCAGAAAAAAAGTCATAAATTTGCTGACCTAATCAATGGATAGCTAGATTAATTCTTTTTTAGATTTCTGATTTTCACAGTTATTTGCAGATATCTACTGTACACATTGTAAAGGAGGATAGAAGACATTAGACAGAGAGAAAGTGGAGTTTCAATTGAGCCAGGTTTTGAGTCTCTCAGGTCTAATACACTTTCTTTCTTTAGGCCCTAAAGAAGTGAAGAAGTGAAACAGAATGGCCTAGACTAGGAATAAAACTACTGGCAAGAAGAAAATATTGGGGGTTGCTACCAAAAAGTCCTAAAATAAAAACTTGACAAAAAACGCAGCAGGTAAAAGGCCTTATGCTCCTCTTTCTACTTGCTGATAAATAGTGATATTTAGAGATATCATATTAACTCTGATCTCTCTAATGTTATCACAGCTTGTGCTGATGTTCAGGTGCTTGTGACATGTCAAAATCCTATCCTTTCACATACTGAATCAATCAACGTGCTCCAAATAGTGCCATTTACCAATGTGTGCCTTGTAAGTGTTCGAACCTTTGCACCAAGATGAACATCATTTTATAAAAAAAAACTCAGCTAGGAATTTTGATGTAAGAACAATGCTGATTAGAAAATATGGCCTCCTTTGATTCAGGCATCCAGGTTTTCCCTGGAGCCACAGCTTATTTACGGGGAAGTTGAATTCTTGCATTTTCATCTTCAGCATCGGATTGCCAGAATCTCAGCCTGGCATACGAAAACACCTGAACTCACACTCCCCCTTCCCCCCCCACCCCCCAACAGGCTATCTGTTCTTCTTTAGTGCAGTTTTCGTTTCCCTTTAGAGACATTCTCTTTGGCCCTTTCAGCACTATTAGACTGAAAAATGCCTCAAAGCCTAAAATGATGTTTATTGAGATTGATAGTCTGTGGGAATCAGGCTTTCCTGTTGGTTTGACTGAGTCAAGTACCTCCTCTTCTGTGACTGTCACCACGCACAATTACATGGTCAGAGATGTTTCATGCTGTTCAGCAGTGTGGTGATCCCGGAAGTGAGGACCATGAAAGGACTTCTTGAATTAGATAGACAAAGATATCAATATTTCTGAATAGCTACTGTATCCTCAACTTTACTTACTATTTGGCCATTTGTTTTCTCCCAGCATCTCTCTCTCTCTCTTCTACCACTGAAAGCATCTAGTTTTCCACTGAGGAATCAACGCTCCATATTTGTAGCCATGACGTTTAGGTAGGATTGACTTTACCCTTCTGGGCATGGGCTCCCATCACTTTCAAATAAATGTATTTCTTTCTTCCGACTACAGTGATTGATTTGGGAATGGGCATGTAAATAAAACACACCAATTCTAGGTACTGAAGAAAGAAGCTGTCTCCCTCTTCCACAGAAATCACCAGAAGAGAAAACTTACCTTTAAGTAGAGAGTGTGGTACCAGGCTGTGTGGCCTGGAACTTCTGCAGCCATTGTTTCATGATGAGGTGAGTCATTCTGGGGACAAAGCCAACACAAAGGAGGGCTGAGACACAGAGTTACATCCCTCATGATCCCATGAACTCTGGACCAAACAGTAGCTGGAGCCAAAACTCCTCCAGACTTTTTAAGCTAAGTGAGCGATTAAATATGCCTGTTTTTCTTAAGCTAAGTTGGATTGAGTTTCCTGTTGTTTGTGACCCAAGATTCCTAGCCAGTATATTGTCTATAATTTACCATATTTCCCTCACCATATGCTTGCGAGGTAAGTATTATGGTACCCATTTTACAGCTGAAGATAGCAACTCTCAGAGAGAGAATCCCAGTGATGGTACAACTAGGAGGTGAACTTAAGTTATCTAAAGCCCATATTATTAACCTCTATGCCAACATTTCTCAAAATGTGGTCTGAGAACTTCAGAAGGGGATGCCCAAGACTCTTTCTAGGGATTTATAAAGTCAAAACTACTTTTATTATAATACTAAGATACTATTTGTCTTTTCTACAACGATTATCTTATGAGAACACAGTGGAGTTTTCCAGGGGCTTCATGACTTGTGATGATGTCATTTCCCTGGTGGCAAATAGAATATGTGCTTCTGTGTTCTAGTGTTTTCTAGAATTTTCTACTGCAGGCTCTTTGGGGATCTCAACATTAGAGTATAAAGAGGTCTTGAGATTAAAAAGTTTGAGAATCAGTGCTCCAAGCTCCAAGTAGGATTCAAAATGCTCAAAGCATTTACAGTGATACCTTTTATCTAGCACAAATCATTTTTATCACTATTTTACATAAATCAGATATCACCTTATTACCATCTGATGACAAATGGAATGAGTGTTCCATTAGATTTTAGTGAGAATTTATAATTTTTCTTTGTATTTAATTATACATTTTTCTTGGGAAATTCTAGATTTTGTGAATTTTAGAGAATTGAGGGCCCCTTCTGAGCTTCTTCTCAGGCTCTAAATTTAAACTGCCTTCATGGCTGAAATAAAAATTTCCCCAAATCAATGTTTTCAAACAGAGGTGTATCAAAGTGGGTGCATTAAGCCTGGGTATAGGCAATAAAGGGGTGGATTTTCTGTAGAGGATTTTAAAACAATAGTAAAAAAAAAAAGTAAAAAAATAAAACAATAGTAAAATCAATGAAAAGTCTGTCTACTTTTTATTAGAAATACGCTCTGACAATCCTAAATCATGTCAGTAATAAAATACTCCTCTGATCACTACTTCAAAATAAAAGATACTTGGACCTCAATTGATATCCTAGAGTTTGGTATCAGAACTCCTGAATTCCATCCCACCGTGATCCCCCTGACTTGGATATGAAATCACTTCCTTCAGTTCTTCCCTTATAAACTCAAAATAATGATTAAAAAATACTCAATACTTGTATAGCACCTCTACCTCAACTCAGGACCTTCTCTGTTCCTCAGGGTCCACCCTCCTCTGATGGTCTCAAGACACCCTTGATATGCTTACTCCCTGTAACCAAAAATCCAGTGGGATCTCCAGATCACAAGATGCTCAGAATTGAAATCCATGTCAAGTTTACAGGTGCAAACTGCAGAGAATCTTCTAGCGTATTGCCTTTACCCGCTCTCCCATCTCAGCTCACACTCTCTCCCCCCTCCCTCAATTCACTGTGAGCACCTTGGCCTTCTCTTGGTTTTTCTGTGCACTCTGCTCTCCCACCTCAGGCCTTTACATATGCTGTTCCTTTGGTTTAGATTGTTCTTCCCCTGACCCACCATCTGGCTGGCTTCTTCTCAGCCTCCGGGTTTCAGCTTACATATCACTTCCTCAGAGGCCCACCCTGTCTAACCCTTCAGAAGGCTGACTCTCCTGTTATTCTTTCGTCATCTACTTTACTTCTCCTTCATAGCATTTACCGACGTTTGTACATGTACTTCGTTTTTGTCTCTCTCCCCCACTAAACTGTGAACTCCTAAGGGTGGTCACCATGTCCATTTTATTCTTCATTCTCCCAACTACATAAGTGCAGCCCCTGGCACGTGGTAGATGCTTAATACATATATGGGAATGAATCAGTAAATGAGTGAATGAATCCTCCTTTCTCCAAAGAGGACAAAAGTCCACCCAAAACCTAATGAGGAAAAGGTATGTTATTGTTTTCAAAAATAAGACTGCTCTTGGGTCTCTAAAAACATTAGAGGAATTAGCAATTTAGCCCAATTCCACCAAAGAATAATTGACTGAAAAGAAATCAATCTTATATTGGCTCCTTTGGCAAGGTAGACGTAAGAGTCCATGCTATGGATTCTATTTCTAAGGAGTTCACAACCAGGAAAAACTAAGGGTGAAAGAGATAAAAATATTGGTTACAACTGGGTGGCTGGAAATGGTCTAAATCTTGATCTGGATAGTGATTACACGGGAGTAGACATATATAAACAATCAACAAGCTGTACACATATTGCTGTGAGCATTTTTTATATCAATTAAAAAATATATTCTTTAGCTAAGTTGACAAAAGAAGATTTGAACAAAATTGTTGACCAGACTAAATGGATGCTATAGCTTCTAATAGTATCAAGAAGCAAATTGCTTTATCAAACTTGAACTAAAATCCATGTCATCAGTAACATTCCTGGTAGGAAGGTATCAGTACATGCATCCCATAATTTAGATACACACCCTTTGGGAAAAAATATATGAATACCTTTTTAGGAACGTTACAGAGTCAAACCAATACACAGTAACCAAAAAGGACTCTGCTCTGAGATAATTTAGTGTTCACTCTTGAAATCATTTTCTTTGTCAAAGAGCATAAGTGGATGCCATAACTTTGAGCTTGTATCATTTCCAAAAGAAACAATGCAATTCACTGGCATACTCAGTTGCTTCCAAAAGATGCTCCCGTTGGATAGGCAGGCGGCTAATAAATTGATCTTTTTACATGGAAATTATGTTGCATTTAATTTTTCTCAGGGCCAAAACTATAAATAGAAAACAGGTCATTGTATCATGACAATAAATTATTATTATTTATGCACAATGAAGATGAGAGAGTGACTTGCCTTCATAAATTACCTTTTCTCCATGGTTCATTGAATTCTTTCCGATCCATGAATAATGAGCCCCCTAATTTCCTACAAAGAATCGGAGAAATGAAGACAAAGCGAGGGTGGGAGGAACCTGGAGAAAAGTTATTGAATTAAGAATTCACATTTTTACATAGCAAGCATATGAAGAATGTTCCATGGCGGTCTACGTGAAATTGATGCTGCATCATTTGAAAGATAGCAGCCTGATGCCTCTTTATTCCCCTTGACGAGTGCAAAGGCTGCTATTTTAACAATGGCACTGAATACTTTTTTGAGATGGCTTGTTCCATGAAAAAAGCCTCCTTTAAGAAGTGCTTATGTTAATAACATGTGCGATCCAGGTATCTTTCATACAAAACCAGAAAAAAGCCTGTTTTGCCTATACAAGCACTATTTGTTTGCTCCCGACTCTAAAATAAGCATTTAGAAATGGTGTTTTCATTAAAATCACGATACAGTCAAACAAAATGGATTCTACTCTGTGAAATGCAACATTCAACAATATAAAAAGAGAGTCTGTGATTAAGAATAGTCAACAGGGCTTCCCTGGTGGCGCAGTGGTTGAGAGTCCGCCTGCCGATGCAGGGGACACGAGTTCGTGCCCCGGTCCGGGAGAGTCCGGGAAAGTCCGGGAAGATCCCACATGCCGCGGAGCGGCTGGGCCCGTGAGCCATGGCTGATGAGCCTGCGCGTCCAGAGCCTGTGCTCCGCAACGGGAGAGGCCACGACAGTGAGAGGCCCGCGTACCGCAAAAAAAAAAAAAAAAAAAAATAGTCAACAAGTTTATCATTTGATTTTATGGGGAGAAGAAAGAAATGTTGACCATTTTTCTTAAAATATGTACTAATAAATTTAATAAATTTATTAAAATGTGAGGTGCTAGAGTCATCCTTTGTCTCCTCTAGGGAACCAGAAATGTGGAAGATAAGCATTTATAGAAGAGAAATGAGTAACACTACTATAAAGTAATCTCATTTATGATGTCAATAAATTCTCATAGTGTCATGATCATTTCTAATTTATAGAAGAGCTGCAGTGCAATAAAATACAAAACAAAAATGAAGTCTCTTTCACTTTAAAAGTACTACTGGATCCATAATAGACAAAATTTTATTTTTTTTCTCCAACAAAAGGAAAACAATAAATGCAGTGAAGCCGAGATGAGAGAGACCCTTGTTTAATTAGAAAAGATGATTTTTCTGCTCTCATACAGTAAGATTTCCTTATTTCAGACTCTACTGACTTGTCATTCATCATCATTTGGGTAAATGCTCAGTTAAAGTTTTCCCTTGTGGCTTCAGATTTAGAGCAGCATCTGATTAGCAGACCCTGATTCACACTCTCACAACTTCCCATTAAAGTACATGTGAAGATTGGGAGCGGGCTTCCCTGGTGGCGCAGTGGTTGAGAGTCCGCCTGCCAATGCAGGGGACATGGGTTCGTGCCCCGGTTCGGGAAGATCCCACATGCCGTGGAGTGGCTGGGCCCGTGAGCCATGGCCGCTGAGCCTGCGCGTTCGGAGCCTGTGCTCCGCAGCGGGAGAGGCCACAACAGTGAGAGGCCTGCGTACCGAAAAAAAAAAAAAGATTTGGAGCGAGGTGAAAATCAGAGCAATAATCCAAAGTAGGTCTGATGATCAATCTAGACCAATACATTGTATACATTTCCACTTAATATAATGACTGCTACTAGGAAGTAGATCTTTATCTGTCTGACATCTCCGAAATACCAGATTAGACTTACTAGTAAACTATGTGCCCCCTACCCTACAGGTGTGCTTTTTCTTTTTTTTAAGCAGTCATATTGGTGTTGTTTTCTTTCCTTTCATCCTTGATCCCTTCCTTCTCAAGTAAGATCTCTCTCTTTTACATCTACTAAGAGACCACAGCTCCCAGAAATCAAATGGACAGGAAGTTGAGAAAAATGACAATAGAAGTCATAGGAAATGTCCCTGCTACTAGCTGGGAATTGCCATTTTTTATTTATTCATCAAACACTAGGTAGTGGTAACAGGATAAGATTATATCAGGCCAACAGAGATGTGCTTGATGAATCCATGCAAAGACGTTGAGAATGGAGATGAGGGTTGTAAACATGAGTTAATTTTCCAAGGTTATATCTTAGTCCTTTTTGGAGGCAGCTTTCCCCAAAATAAAGAGCCTCTTTTAAGACTCTCATAAGTTAATAATATATACAACCAAGAGGACAAAGTATGGATTCATTGGCAATCCTCTATAAACAAACAAGAGATCAGTGGACTCTGTCATTCCTCTAAATGAATAAGTGGGAAAAAAAAGACCCAGTAGGAATCTATGAAAAAGAAATGGCAGAGGGCTTCCCTGGTGGCGCAGTGGTTGAGAGTCCGCCTGCCGATGCAGGGGACACGGGTTCGTGCCCCGGTCCGGGAAGATCCCACATGCCATGGAGCGACTGGGCCCATGAGCCATGGCTGCTGAGCCTGCGTGTCCGGAGCCTGTGCTCTGCAACGGGAGAGGCCACAACAATGAGAGGCCCGCGTACCGCAAAAAAAAAAAAAAAAAGAAATGGCAGAAAAGGGAAAGGAATCATTACCCTGAAGATTCAGAAGAACTAGCCTCTGAAAATGATTTACCACAAAAACAGGAGGAAAATATAAGAAAACTCCCTGTTGCCCCTGCACAAATGTCTACTGTCCCCAAAGCACAAAAGAGTGACAGAACATTTATGGAAGCTTTCTTAGGAAAGATTGTGGAGAGGAGATATATATATATATATATTTTAAATCACACACCATTCAGGAAAAAAACAAAACAAAACATGATGAATCCCCATTCACTACGCATTTCTAATCTCAGCAGATTCCCAATTCGATTGCACAGCTGCGGGGAGGTCTTCTGCCTTCACCTTTCCTCTAAATAGTGCTTTGTTCTGTTACCACTCTCCTTAAGATTCTCTCTACTCATCCCCCAGCACACTCCAGATACAATTTCTTTCTTCCCTTGGTTATGCAGAATAGCTTCCCTTTCCCTTGTGAAAATTGGACTCAAACTCTAAACCTAGATCCCAAAGACCTGCAATTGGTTTCGTCAAAACTTCTTCCAATGCTGGGTCTCTCTCTACAAAGATGATGTACCACAAGCTAAGGAGATAAAAAATGTCTTTGAATGTTAAGCTCTTTTTATAATCACATTCTACTGCCTTACACTTTCTTTGTTAAGAAGCTTGAACCTGTCAACCTGTGATTAACACCTATCCATTATGCTTCCCTTAGGTCCCAAAGAAAGAAGAGTGAGTCTCTACCTCAATAATTAGAGTCCCCACTGATATAACAGTTAATGTTCTTTTGGTTGCATTTAAATTAATGTGTTTCTGGGTAGTTTAGGCAAAGACTGATTTATCCAAGAAAATTAAAACAAGACTTCGTAAGGACCTTGGCAGTAGAGGCTCTGGTTCTTTCCTCTGGAATGGTGTCATAAAATGATAGCAGACTCAACCCTCTGAGTCTCTGCTCATGAGCCAAAAATCTCAGAAGAAATAAGCTGATTGGCTAAAGTCGGTTCACAGGCCCCTCCACAGACCAATCACAGTGGAGCAGGAGGAGGGTGGTTGTCTGTTACTGGAACAATGTGCTGGATGAGAGCAGTACTGCAGAGCTACTGGCACATCTTTCCCTCCTGGCTTTTCTGCAATTGTCTCCCGTTTGTTTCTCCACATCATCAGTGTCTCCCTTTCACTTGGTTCCTTCTTTATGTCATCAAACAAGCACAGATATCCCCCAGCTTGAAAGAAAAATTTAACTTTATAACCTTCACTTCTCACCTAATTTTTTTTCCTTCCTTTCATAGAATTTTCTAGTAAACCATCTCTTCAGGTTCCCAGGCAACTGACTTACTCTGTAAAGAGACCTTGCAAATACTATTCCTCTTTACCTTCTTTGCTATCTCAAACTCTACCTTTACCGGAATGCCTTGCCCAACACCTGCTCCCTCCCTACCTTCCTGAACCCAAACTTCTAAAACACATTTGGTTTTAGCAAATATTATTGCATACAGTAAATGCTGTTATTTGGATTTTATTGATCCTGTAGTTTGCCTTTAGTTTGCTTATTTGCTTTTGTTTTATAGTTGCCTAAGAGTAATAAGGAGTTTATAACATGCTTTTATGTTTGTACATATTTAAAGAGCATTATGGTAAAAATAATTCAAGGCAACCCTGCAAGTCTGAGAGAACACTTTTCTCTAAAAGAGGTCTTAAGTTGCAGGAAATTTAGGTCAATTTATCATTTAATCACATTTTTCTTGGAAGCATATTTAACCTCTTTAGTGATGCGCCCCACAAAAGTACTATAAATTCTTCAAACGTAGTGACAATGAGGTTAGTTTTTTCTGTGTGTATCTACCTCCAAACATCTACTAGTTTCTCAAAACTGTCTTTTATTGGGAGAACATGGAAGCTTTGATTTCAAAGAGTTGTTATAAAATTCTTTTATAGATAAGAACTATCTTTTATGGAGTGCTGACTTTTCTTAAGTGCTAGGAATTCTGCTAGAGTATCTAAATCCTCAAATATAGAATATCTCATTCTTCAATGCAAATTTACAGACTGTACTCTAATTAATACACTCATTTTACAGATGAGAAAACTGGGGCTCAGAAAGATTAAATAAATTGCCTAAGGTCATATACCTAGTAAATACTAGAGCTGGGATTGCATAAGAAAAATGATTGTTTTGAGAACTAAGAACAGTATAATTTTCACGATAATTTAAATCTCTTTTTATTTTGTAAGATATTTATATTTAATTCAGTCCTTAGTCTGTAAAAATATTGATAGTTTCTTTTTCTCACTGAATACTTTTAAAATGGTATCGTTTGTCAGTATTTATATAGTCAGTCCCCTTAATACGTTTGTAATATCACTATAAGCATTAAGAAATTTATACTCATTTAGTAGAACAGCTTTGTTTAATTTCACTTTGTGCTTGATAAGAGGATATTTTAATGTTTCAGGCTATGTTTTGTAATACAGGAAATGCCATACTAACACATCATCAACAGCACATTTCTGCCCACTGACTTTCCATCCAGAACAAGGAAATATGTGTTGTGGTGATTACTCTACAGAGAGAATCAATGTCACTAATGTTTCAACCAGTGAGTAGCTTTATAAAACACACTATAAACAAAAGCTTAGCATAAATGGAACAGGCATGTTTCAGCTCCATTTTGGCCTGATAATTGTTGCATTTATCAATTTTCAGGCAATTATACATTATAAGAAACCATTTCCAGGACTTTAACTCTTAACGACTTTGTTTCACATTCCTGCCGCCGTGGATTAGCTAATCGGAAGAAGAGGGGGCTGTGTGGTTAGTGTGCATTAACGCAGAGCTTGGTCATGAGCGGGTTTCCACCCCCTACGGCTATGTTCAGCATGTGGTCAAAACCACTCTGCCCCATCAGATATGCCACTCTTGCTAATTTTTAAAGAAAATCCCTAAGAGTTAAAGGGGTCCCGATTTTAAAGAACAAACACTTAAAGAGCAGGGAATGACTTTCCATGTTGTGAGGGAAAAAAATTCAATTTTAAAAACTGAAGTATAGTTGATGTACAATATTATATGAGTTTCAGAAAATCCAAAATTTTTAACATGGTCTAAAAGTTCCTACTTGCTCTAGACTAGCTTCGGCAGCACCATTTGCCTCTCTTTGACCACTTGGGTAAAGAATGCGGTTTCCTCTGCCTGGGGCTCTCTACCATTCTCCTGCCGGCCACCCATTCTCCCTCCTCATTCCTCAAATCTCACCTGACGTGTTACTACCTCAGAGAAGCCAACTAACTCAGTACCTCCATCACAGAGTCTCATTGCAAAATGAAATCATATTTGGTAGTGCTTATGACTAGAATTAGATATTTTATTTATTTGGAGAGCAGGCACTTGTCTGTCTGGCAGACAAAACAAGAGACGTTCTCTCAAGTCCACCTGGAAAGAGGGGAGAGAAGGAGAGGGGGAGAGAGAGACAGAGAGATACAGGGAGAGAGAGAAAAAGGGAGGGGAGAGAAGAACTATATAGTCGTGCAGGGAGAAGCAAAGACTGATGATGTAGCCCCAGAGAGAGAGAGAGAGAGAGAGAGAGAGAGAGAATGAGAGAGAGCATAGGTGCCAGAGTCCATAAAAACCACCCAGTTTTTTGTTTAGTCCAACTACATTTTCTGCTTATGGCAGGGGCTGTTAGTGCTCACCAGTATCTACGTTCTCCTCTTATTCCTGGTCACACAGTCAGGCTACTTTTCCCAGACTCCCCTGCACTTGAGTCTTACCATGGGACTGAGTCTCAGCCAATGGAATATGGACAAAAGGGATGTACACCACTTCCAGACATGGTTTCCCAATTCTCCCCTGGGCCTTTCCAGTCTCTCTCTTTCTTTGCTCATTGACTGGCCCACTAACAGGATCCAGCTGAGGATTCAGGACCCAGTAGAGCCGTTAACTAGAAGGAGCCCACATTCATTTTTTTTTTTTTTTAGAAATTTATTTATTTGTTTATTTTTTGATGTGGACTTTTTTTTTTAACATCTTTATTGGGGTATAATTGCTTTACAGTGGTGTGTTAGTTTCTGCTTTATAACAAAGTGAATCAGTTATACATATACATATGTTCCCATATGTCTTCCCTCTTGCATCTCCCTCCCTCCCACTCTCCCTATCCCACCCCTCCAGGCTGTCACAAAGCACCGAGCTAATATCCCTGATATGTCGGACTTTTTTTTAAAGTCTTTATTGAATTTGTTCAATATTGTTTCTGTTTTATGTTTTGGTTTTTCAGCCCTGAGGCATGTGGGATCTTAGCTCCCTGACCAGGGATCAAACCCACACCCTCTGCATTGGAAGGCGAAGTCTTCACCACTGGACCGCCAGGGAAATCCCAGAGCCCACATTCTTGAATCAGTTTGTGGAAGGCCATCCAGCGAAGCCCCATTTGGCTTGTTTCTCGGTAAGAAACAAACCTTTACTCTGTTAGGCTATTGAGGGTTTCGTGTTCACCTCAGCAGCTAACTTTAACATCCATGAAACGTGTCACTATTTTCATATAAAATACCTTTCTTTGGTTTATATTAGTTTGAAGCATATTTCAATTATTTACTACCAAAATAGCCTTGACCAAGATAGCTACTAAAAATGGGTTAAAGAAAGCTTTGTGATTTACACCACTGATTTAGAAGAAACTTACAACTAAACAAATGAAAAATATATATACAGTTGGTCCACCATATCATAGGTTCTGCATCTGCAGATTCAACCAAACTTGGATCAAAAATATTGGGAAAAAAGTTTCCAGAAAGTTTCAAAAAGTAAAGCTTAAATTTGTCACACACCAGCAACTATTTACATAGCATTTACGTTGTGTTAGGTATTATAAGTAATCTAGAGATGATTTAAAGTATATGGGAGGATATGGGATTTCCCTGGTCACGCAGTGGTTAAGACTCCGTGCTCCCAATGCAGGGGGCCTGGGTTCGATCCCTGGGCAGGGAACTAGATCTCACATGCATGCCGCAACGAACAGTTCACATGCCACAACTAAGGAGCCTGACCTGCTGCAACTAAGACCCGGAGCAACCAAAGAGACCCAGCACAACCAAATAAAATAAATAAAATTTTAAAAGTATATGGGAGGTTATGGGTAGGTTATATGCAAATATTATGCCATTTTTTATAAGGGACTTTTGCATCCATGGATTTTGGTATCCGTGGGAGTACTAGAACCAATCTATATCTATATCTATAGAAGAGAGAAATACTGGGTTGGCCAAAAAGTTCCTTCAGGTTTTCCCATAACATCTTATGGAAAAACCCGAACGAACTTTTTGGCCAGCACAATATATACCTGTTGAGCATTATTATGGGAAGGGCAAGATTTAAAACCAGGGATACTCACTCATCAAGAGTCAAATGTAAAATCTATTAACACCGTAACCAAAAGAAATAAAAAAAGGCAACCTAGGGCTTCCCTGGTGGCTGAGTGGTACAGAGTCTGCCTGCCGATGCAGGGGATACGGGTTTGTGCCCCGGTCCGGGAAGATCCCACATGCCGTGGAGCGGCTGGGCCCGTGAGCCATGGCCGCTGAGCCTGCACGTCCGGAGCCTGCGCTCCGCAACGGGAGAGGCCACAACAGTGAGAGGCCCGCGTACCGAAAAAAAAAAAATAAAGGCAACCTAGATGACCAATAAAATGGTCTGCGAATGTTTATTGAGATTTTAGTTCAAATACACAGCCAGGTTGAGAACCACCGATCGAAACATTGGCACCAAACATCGAAACCACACCAAAACATTGGCAGAATTTACTTCTGTGGGGCAGGGGACGGTGCCGGGTGAGGAGGAATGTTTAACCAACTTCTATCACTATATAGTTCTGCACTGATGTCACAAAAAGCATGTTTTTTACGTTAAATTTTTTGCTTAGGTAATATATGCACGTGGTACAAATCTCAAAAGATATAACAGGGTTTGTAATGAGAAATGAGACTCTCCTGTCTGTAGGGGACCCACTTGCTGACCTGGACCTCCGAGGAAACCACTGTTAGCAACATTCTGTGTATCTTTTCAGACTTAAGCTGTTATGTACGTATATGCATACATATATAACAATATTATTTTCGTATGTTACATATATTTATATATTTATTTTATTGTTTTCTAGATTTTTTGATGATGGCCATATTTTATATGTTTATTTCCACATATACAGAAAAGATGGTTAATTTTGAAAAAAAGGAAAGAAAACAGGAAAGAAAATTATTTATGTGTTGAATCGTAAATCATTCTAATTAATCTAGCCTGAGTAGTATAGGATTTATAGATCACAGTGGCTCTCTTAGCCTGAATTAATTCAATTTTGATATATTCCCAACTTAACTTCAACTTTCAAGATATCGATTACAGAGACCTTTTCTGTTCTTGACGCCGCTGCCTCTCCCTTACCTCCTCTCCAGCATCGTCTGCGCCCCCAAACCACGCCATTACTCTGTGCGTGTGTGTGTGTGCGCGTGCGCGTGTGCGTGTGTCCGCGTGCGCACGCGCAGAAGTAGTTTATGTGGGAAGTGACCCCAGGGAGCGGGAGTGAGAGCCCAGGAGTGACACGGAGAAGTTGGAACAGTGTAAAGCCGCTGCTGCTGGTGACCATTGCAGGGTCTGCTGGGACCTTCAGAAGAGCTTTCTGAAATGCCTTCCATAACCGTCTGTTGTGGGGGACAAAGGAGGATGTATTTCTCCCCGAGGCATCCGTTGCTCATTGTGTACCGTTCACTTTTGGATTTGCTTCTTAATGGTCCCGAGGCAAAACTGTCTGGTTGCACAGATGTTAATTATTCGAGACTACTCTTAATTAGTTGTGTGAGTTATTCATTCTGGAACCGTGACAGAAAGCCTCAGCCGCTTTGGTCTCTGAAGACACAATCCCAGGAGCTTTCCAGGAGCTTGGTTTGCTGCCCCTCCCCCGTGTCTCTCTTCCTTCTTGAGCCAGAACATTTCGGTTTAGTCAAACACTCAGAGGCCACCCCCCATGGGGACCTTTACAATTAAGGATGTACATGATTTTTAAAAGCCCCTTGCACATACGAGCTAAAAGCTTCAGTGTCACTGCCCAGTGAAATTATTCAGCTTGTAATCAAGTGGCATTGTGGAGGACCTGGTGGGCTCTGTGAGCTGACCTTTCATTTTCCTTTGACTTGTAATTTCCCTTGCTCTGGTGATTTGTGCATTGCAATGCACAGTGTATTAAGCACGTTAGCTGCCTTCAAGACCATATAAATAATTAAAGCTCTATTGAGGAGAGCGTGGTACAGATTAGTTCATTACAGCCTCCTACAAGCGCAAAACGGGGAGGCAGGGTCTGTTCCTCATAGAATACTCATGGACAGAAGGAATCACCTCGATGGTCATTTTGAAAGAGTTTATTGGAAGACATTACTGGTCTGTCCATCTGGGACCTCACTTTTTTTTTTTTTTTTAACAGAACAATTGGTAGCAAAAAAGCTCCCTTCACAATGAAGACTAGCTCCAGGCAGGAGGAAAAGAAGCGCTTCGGGCAATAAAATATATGCAAGAGGAAAATGACTTCCACTAGATTTATACCGGGAGGGGAAATAGACCAATGCTCATTTTAAAGAAATTCAGACCCAGCATTCTTTTTATGAGTCTCTACACAAGAGTCTGGTTGGCAGGGAGAAGAGGAAAGTATGACGTGTTATAATCACAATTTAAACTCGGCTTTGCAAAATAAAGTGGATTGTTAAAAACAGTGAAGTAGTTCTATATATACCACCATGGAAAGATACCCAGAATATGATAAAAGAACAAACAAGAAACAGAGTAATAGCCATAATATAATCCCATCTGTGTAAAATCAAATTATTAAAGACTTTATATAGCGTGTACGTATGTTTATGAATGTATCAAATAATACCTGCAGGGTAACACAACCAGTTATTTTGGTGTCTCCTCTAGGAGAAGCAATTGCTGTTAGGAAAGGGGAGGGTTAGCTTTTATTTGTTACATTACACCACAAATTGCAAAATAAATTGGAGAAGAATACATTTTTTTAAATTAGCTGAAGAATTTCATTATTGCAAAAATTCAGTCATGACAGTTAGAGTCCTAAAACATTTTACAGCAAAGGAATTATAGAGAAAATTGATTTCGATTTCATAATTTTTCAAAGAATCTTAAAAAGATGAAGCTTTTTAGTAGCAAGAATATTAAACTGCAGATTTGAAGAAAAGTTTATTTTTTCTGAAATCTAGTTTATTTTCCCCACCTCTCTCAGAAATATTCCTCTTACATCAAAAGCAGGGCAGTGATTTAGAAGGAAGCGTGCATGGGGTTTGGAGTCAAAGAGAACTATCCTCAAATCCTGCCTCCCTTGCTTCTGTTTTCTCACCTGTAAAATGGGGGAAATAGCAAAGCTGGATCATTGTAAAACTTAAGATAATGTTTATAACAGGCTTAACCTATTGGCTGGTATAAAAGAAGCATGCAATAAATGTTAGCTCTTTGTAGGTTTTGTAGAATATATTACCCTTCAACATAGCCCATATAGCAGTACCTTCCTTGGGAGGTTTATATAGCCCAGCCCTGTTCAATTCAAGAGTGGACAAATGACTTGCTGGTGAAGAAGAACCATCTATCTAACAGGTAGAACTATCACTTCCAAGAAGATGCATTAAGAGTCAGTTCATGATTTACAGTGTTGTCTTTTGTCTCTCCCATGGCACCAGCCATGTTTCAGAGAGGGGCTGTGCCAAAAGCCTGAATCTGGGAGTGGAAGCCAACATGGAACGTGCTGCCAATCCACAACAGCCATGATGCCTAGCATGAGTGAGAAATCGACTTCAATGGTGTAAGTCACTGAGATTTCAGATTGCTTGTTACCGCAACTCAACCTAGCCTACCTGACTGATACATACACCTTCCCTTTTGGCTGAAAATTCTTGGGCAGGTTTTTTTGTTATTAGCAGTTAGATTTCTCAGTTGTAAATATTAGATCTCTCTCTACTTAGTTTAAGCAGAGATGTAGTTCAGTGAAGAATGTTAGGTAGCTCACTGTATCTCTGGATGGCCCAGTAATAAAGCTGGGTCTACTCAGCCAGGAACAACGACCAGACTAGTTTGCATGTCCTCTTCAGTGGAGACAACACGGCTGATGGCCCCGGAAAGGGGCTTTGTAATTTGCACTGCCTGTGTTTGACCCTGATCTGAATCCTTTGACTGGACCCTCTATCATTCCTGCTTCTAGTAGCTGGAAGTATCTACCACCATCACACCAGAATAGAGGCTATCAGGTATCGGCATCCAGTTGGCAGAGCCTACATCACGTGCCTGTGTTTAGATACAAGGGAGGCTGAGAAAGTGTATGTCTGGCTTCTACTTTGGGGAGATGCAAACTCATAAAGTAGAACATTCCTCAAACGCAGGAAAAGTGTTCAAACATGAGGAGTGGCAAAAAGCAGTTGACAAATATCCACAACAAGGCTCTATTCAGAAAAGTACAGCTTGCTGTGATACAGAGCTGTGTGCTCCAAGACAGCAGCCAATGGCCACATGTGGCTACTTAAATTTAGTCTAAATTAAGTGTAATTAAAAATTCAGTTCCTCCATCTCATGAACACAGTTCACGTGGTCCATTGCCACGTGTGGTAGGCGGCTAATGCACTGGACATTGTAGTTACTCAACACTTCCTTTATTGCAGAAAGTGCTTTCGGACAGCACTGAATCAGAGAAGTGAGCCTGGTGTTGTTCTGAATTAATCAGCACCAGAAAGAGAGGGCTGTGTGGTATGGTGGAGGACAGCGCTGTGGAGTGTCCATAGGCTCCGGTTTCCAGTGACAGCACCACACCTTTGGGACATTAGGCAGATCTTTTAGTCTTTTCAGGACTTGATTTGCACATCTGTCAAACAAGGACATGGTAATTGTCATGGAGTAAGTCTCCTCAGGCAGCACCCCCCCCCCCACAAGACTCCAGTAATTGGCCTCCTGCTGCCACTTGTATTGAGTAGATTCCTGGATCACAGAGCATGTAGTGATGAGGAAAGGGGGAGGGGTGGATTTCCACTCTACAGATGAACCCTTGAGGATTGTAACCTTAGCTCCTTTTCTCTTTTGGTGGGTACCTTCTTGTCCCATATCCCCTGCAGATCTGGATTCACCACGATTTTGGCTAAGTGTAGGGACTTTCCAGGCTAGCACTTCAGTGTGGACAAAGATATCAACCACAATCCCACGCGGTACAGGGAACAGTTTCAGGGCTCAGTGTTGAGCTTCTGTTTCACTCCTATTGAAAAACTTGTGCCTCCAGCCTCCAGCTCTACTCTTCCTTGCTGATTCACCTGACCTTCTGCCCAAGGCTAAGGTCCTCTCTTCCTTACTCTCCTTTCTAAGCCCTGGGCATTCAAGGCCCTTTTCTCTTTGAGTATCACTTAGCCACAGGACTCCATGTACAAACAAGAACCAGTTCTTCTAGTTCCAACTCACCCTGAATCCATTCACTTCTCTCTGTCTTCACTGCCACCTCCTAGACCAAGCCACCGCCGTCTCTCATTGGGTAAATTGCTGGGTTCCCTCATTGATTAAATAAAATCTTTAACAGGTGTTAATTTTATATCTGTATGAGAGTCATGATGTTCCTTTTCTTGGAAAGTTATTTTTTAACACTGCATTGTGGCCATTTAGTTGTTTCCACACCCCATAGCAGTTCATTCTTCACCCAGCAGCCAAAGTGGTCCTTAACAAATGCGTAAACAGAGCATAGGCCTCTCCCTGGCTTTAAGACTCTCTCAAAGTTTCTTGTTTCCCTTAAAATAAAACCTAAAGTAACCAGGTGGTCTGGAGACCATGCAGGATGTTGGTCCTGACTATCTTCTCTTCTACTATTATCCCGCTCTATCAGACCATAGGACAAAAATCTGTGCACCCATGGAAAACTCTACATTATCCAGACTCTAGATGATACCCCTCCAGGCTCTCTGATTTTGATTCTATGGAAGTTATTTCACAACTCTGTAATTTGGCAATGCAAAAATAATCTTTGTCTCTAGACATGCAAATCTGTTCTATTTGGAAATTCAATTGACTCCCCTCTCACCTGTGAGAGAAGCGAGTTTTGCCTGTCTATATACGTTTATTTCAATATTTCTTTATTCCATAAAAATTCGTGCTATCGTGACTTCTTCTTTGAACCATTAACTTTGCCACATTCCATCATGTATTAATAAATTAAATAAAATCCTTACCAAGTGTTTATTTTATAGCTGAACAATTTTACACTTTTTTGAAAACTATCTTTTAACATTCCATTCCAACCCCTTGGTTCTCCTTTTTTCTCAAATATTCTAGCTTATTCCCACCTTGGAATCTCTGTACTTGTTGTTTCCTTGTTCCAAAATTCCCTGCTCTAAGATCTTCCCATGGCTGACTTCTCTTTATTCAGTGTTCAACTCAGATATCACCTCCTTAGAGGGATTTTCCTTTTCCAGCCTCATCCCAAATCTCTATTCCTCTTTTTTGTTGTCCTCTCATACTTACTAATTATCTAAAGTTTTCTCCTTCATGTATTTGGTCAATTCTTTTTTGTCTGGTTCCTTCTTCTCTCTACCCCCCACAAGGTAAGCTCTGTGAAAGTTGGAACTCTCTATGTCCTATTCAGCACTTATCACCTGCCAGTGCCTGCCAGACAGTAGATACTCAATAAACATATGTTAGTTTGAATGAATAGATGGATGAAAATGATTGAACACCTTAACTTCACCTGAAATTACTTAACCTTTCCAAACTGCAGTTTCATCAATTATCAGATAAATAAATGATACAATAAATACAGTTTGCTTCAAACTAATAGAAGGGAAAAAGTAGATGAAGATATAGAGAAAACAAAATTGGGCATGAGTCGGTCATTGTTGAAGCTGGGTGATGGGTGCACAAGCGTTCAGGATATAGTCTACTTTGAAATATGATTGAAATTCTCCGTAATACGAAGTTTTAAGTAAAAACAATGTATGCTGATTTCCTTTGCCTATTTTTAGAACAGGTGATTTTAAATCGTGTTGTTGGAGAGGATCCTGGTCATAATAATGCTAAACCAGATGACCAGACTTACAAATTAGCATTCAAGGGTCCCGAGGCAGCTTCTCCCAAACAAAAATGGTGGATGTATTTCTTGGAGCATGATACATGATTAGATGAAATGATCTTGGAATCCGAGCTCAAGTCAGGAACCAACAATCAAATATCAGAACTTGAGGAGTCAGACGAAGCTGCAATTCCTAATATATTTATCGAGTCCTACTATGTTCTAAGCACTTAACTAAGTGCTAGAGGTACTGTCAAAAACAGGACAAACGTGGTTCCTAGCGTCAAGGAGCTTACAGTCCATCAGAAGAGATGCACGAAGATCAGATCGTTACAGTACAGGGAAGGAAGTAGGAAGTCAGAGCGCCCCAGACAGGGCTCTTAGCTTTGGCCCAGAGGAGAGAAAACTAAAGTTTGAGTATCCCTCAAAGAAACTACAGCTAACATGTATTGATAGTAAGCTCTTACTCTGTGCCAGGCACTGCACTAAACACTTCCCATGTTTGAACTCATTAATCCTCACAACAACCCTTTAGCTACAGAAACAGAGAAGTTAAATCCCTTGGCCAAGGTCACAAACACAATAAGAAGTAGACTTAGAGGCTGAATCTAAGTAACTTGGTTCTAGCGTACACACTTGTCACCAGGATGCAATATAGCCTCCCAGATGAAGTTAATTGGGCTAAGGAAGGAGAGACAAAGAGGGTTCTAATCAGAGGGAACAGCAGCGGTAAAGCTCTGGAGAGGGGAGAACACATGGCACATCGGAGGAACCCAAAGTTCAACACATTTGGAGTTAGAGTGGGAGAGAGAACGTGATAAGAGGCTGTGGAGCGAATCTGGGCAGAGATGACAAAGGATAGAGTCTAGGAAGAGCAAGTACTCAGCAAGAGGGGAGCCAAGTTAAGGCTGAAGGGGTGGGGACTGACCTTCTGCCAGCAGGATTCTGTCTCGTGTATGTTTCTGAACCTTCCACCCACCCAAGGTGAGGAAACCACTTTCCACTCACCCCACGTAATCTCTGAAGTTTCCTTTTGTCTCAAGTTCCTACCTTGTATCCTTCAACCTGGTTGCCACTTCTCAGCTCAGCCTCTTCTGTGGATGCTTTACGAGAAAGGCGTGTTGCTTGGTAGTTAAAACCACTGAGATCAAATGAAATCTGGATTTGAATCCTGGGTGTGCCACTTACTACCTAGGTGAGCATGGACAAGCATTTTAGCCTCTCAACTTCAGCCTTCTCATCTAAAGGAAGATAATTCTAATAGCTTTAACTCTAAGGAATTTTATGAAGATCCAAGTAAGATAATGTATGTGAAGAATTCAGCCAGTGAGTAGCATATAGTAAATGCTCAATAAATCAGGACTGTTGACTCAGGTTTGTCCTGGCTTGATTCTTGAATGCTTCGCTCCTGCTTCATCCTCTTGCTGGCCACTGTACAAGGTAATTACATTAGAAATCATGGAAAGTAAGGCTGTTGAACTCGAAATGCCAAAAGGTCCTGTTAAGATGAATAACTCATATTCTCCCTTCCTGGAGAGATGCTGATAGAAGGTAAGTGGGACATATCTCTCTGTCTTTTCATGGAGCCTCCCTTGGACCATGGGCTTCACACTGTATTCCTTGGGAATTCTTCGGAGGCCTTCTATTCCTAGGTTCCTAATAACTATGAAAGTATTACTATGGGGGGTCAGCAGGTAAGACAGAAAGGAGTTCATTTGAATCTTAAGTTTAGTAGAAAATATTTGTGAAGGTAAAAGGACATTGACAAATGAGTTAGGGAGAAGTTTGATGAAAGACAGAGGAGTTGAGCATTTGGAAAACAGCTTGAAGGGGTGGGGGGAACTGACATCAATTTTCATTTCAAAGTGAAGGATGGAATTAAATATGCTGTAAAGCCATCTTATGCTCCCGAGCTAGCATATTGACTAGGGATGGTTGTGTTCCTAGAAAGGGAAGCATATGGTCACATTCCCACTCTGAAAAACCTGATGGCCAAGACAAACAAATGTGAACACTATGTCTGCAAGTAATATATAAGGGCTGCTAGTTTTCATTCTTTCCATGCTTATGATTTGCAAATAGAATATGAATGCTCTGATCCTGTATTTTTGCTCACAAGCGCCCCAGCCCATGCGAACCTTTTTTCTTATTTGAGTCTTTATTTCTCATTCATGCTCTTCCCTCTTGGAAAATTCTTCACAGAAAAGACCATGGGAAGCATATCTGATTTTCATTCATAGATAAACTAGGACCAAATCCACGTATGAATGAGCTGGATTTAATGGCGGTATTTCTGTTCCCATAGAATGAGTGGGATAAATAAAATATGTTGCATACATGTTTGTTTTCACCTTTTTGTACACTGAATATAAGTGTTTATGATGGGGAAGGGGAGAGGGTGGCAGATTGCAGGGAGAAGAGAACATAAGAAATGCCATTGAACCTGAGGGACTTACCCTCTGCAATGAGAGGAAGAAGCAACACACACCAGACGCTGTCATGCTGAAAAGGAAAGTCGTCTCCATCTCCGTAGCTTCATTTCTCTCCGAACCAGCATGGCCTTGAACCACACTTCTTGGAAAAACCTTTGAACCTGAATTGGAGGGCTAGAACACTGGAAGAGTTTTATGTTACATTCTTTTATTTTAGAGGCCATGGATATCTCCAACAAATGAGCAGTTATTTTTATCATAGTATAGTTGTATGAAGGGACATTAAGCAGTAATTAAAAAGAATATTCACAAAGTTTTAGGGGCCTGGGAGAGTGCTCTAGATATAATGTTAAACAGACCAAAAAAAAAAAAAAAATCCAGAAAGTAACTGGCATAAACAGAATCACAGCAACGATGAAAATTATAGAAGAAGATCAGTGCCCACATTTTAACAGTGGTTGACTCCTGCTGGCAGAAATACGTCTGAACCATTTTCTCTATTTCCCTATGTTTATTCCTTTCCCATACTATTCTGTATAGTACATATTCTTTCTACGCACTGTTCGTTTCCTAAAATGAGCATGCTCCATTTTCTAGTCAGAGACGTGGGCTTTGAACAGTTTTCCCTAGCCATGGGTGATGGATTTCTATGTCTGGAGTCTACAGTTCCTCGTGACAAATGGCAGGAATCTGAAAAACAGCCAGCTGGGTTGGAGATATAGCCTGTGGTCACTCGGCAGAGCAAAGCACTCTCAACTAAATAGCTACTGAATCCCTGGCTTTTGGTGTTATTAGGGTCGTGCATCACCCAGAGGAACCAGCCATCCATAAACGACTTTCAAACTATTGCAATTGAATAGATTTCCCTGAGCTAGAAATAGGCCATTGACACTGTAGGTGGTTCGGCTGTAATACAGGTGTTTCAAAGAACTTACTTGTGATACAAAGTCTTCCTCTACTAAAGACTAGACAGTGCCAGAATTAAGCGCCAATAGGCTTTCATTGAATGTGTGCCTTGTGCCCAGCCCTGTGCTAAACATCGGGGATATAGGATGAATAAGATCCAGTTCTGCTCACCAAGAAACTCATAGTCTAGTACTTGATGCAGACATAAAACTAAAGTGTGCTGCCACGAGATGAGAGTGGTGATGGGAACAGGCGCAGGGAATTGTGGCTGCTCAGAAGGGAAGCTCTAAGTTAATCAAGAGCTGGGGGAGAGTACGAAGACTCTTCCTAGAGGCGACAAAGGTCCTTGAACTGGGTAGCGACAAGGGATTGGTCTGGCAGCAGTGTTGAGGAGAGAGAAAACACGCCACACAGAGGGCACAGGCATAAGCAAAGCCAGGAGGCAGGAAACAGCATGGAGCATGACCCTACAAGCCATGCTGCTTTGCTGAGGTGGGAACTGACAGCCAGAGCCTGGGGAGCAATGAGAATAGAGAGGAACAGAGGATCAAGCAGGACCGTGAGGTCTTCTTCTGTGAGGGGAGTAGATTAGACCAAGGGATGGCAAGCTAGGGCCTGTTGGCCAAATCGGCCCATCATTGGGTTTTGTACAAACCATGAGGTAAAAATGTATGGGCTTCCCTGGTGGCGCAGTGGTTGGGGGTCCGCCTGCCGATGCAGGGGACACGGGTTCGTGCCCCGGTCTGGGAAGATCGCACATGCCGCAGAGTGGCTGGGCCCGTGAGCCATGACCGCTGAGCCTGCGCATCCGGAGCCTGTGCTCCGCGACGGGAGAGGCCACAGCAATGAGAGGCCCGCGTACCGCAAAAAAACAAACAAACAAGATGTTTTTAACTGTCTTAAATAACTATATTTCAAGTATTTATGTAACTGCCTACATAATAACCTCAATTTTGCCCTGGCCCACAAAGCCTAAATTATGTATTTAATATGGCCTTTAGGAAAATGTTTCTTGGATGAGAACATACCCTGAAAGTGACAGGAAGCCACAGAGGAACACATGGGCTTGGGAATGAGCTTGGGAAGCAGGACAGGAGTCAGGGAGGTAGCTAGAAGCTGCTGAGGTGAGAGATGGGACGTCTTTATTAAGGCAATGATACAGAGAAAGAAGAGAGAAATGTATTTCCAAGAAGGGTCTTGAGTTCACTTTTGCATGTGTTACCCTGGGGACACAGGCATGGAGAAGTCCCCCAGCTGTTGCATAAAGAAAGCTGAAGTGCTCTGAAGAGAGGTCAGGGCTGAGCTCTGGTCTAAAGAGGCATCAGTAAATAGGTGGGGATGGGAAATATGCAACTGGATGAGATCATCTGGATTAAGTATGTCAGTGAAGTGAGAGGGCCAGAGGGTCATGGGCGGAATCTTGGGGACCACAATATTCAAAGTGCTGAAGAAGGATGGGAAAATCATAAAGGAGAAGAGAATGAGTGGGCATAGAGGTGGAAGGAGAATCAGGCATATGTTTTCATGGAAGCCAAAGAGGTAAATAATTTCAAGAAGGAAAGGAAGATCAAAAAGTATTTCCAAAGCAGCAAAGACTTCCAAAGCATTACGGACTGAACAAATGTCCTTTGGATTTGACAATTAGGAGCTTTGGTAAAGTTACAGAGTTTTCCACAGAGGGAAGATTGGATTTTCTTAGAGGAAAGGTTGGATGAACCTTTCCTCCATAATTTCTGTCTAGATTCCTGAAGCTACTTGTTGACCTTGAGGCTTATAGTGTCATGGGGTATTCATTGCCATCTGTAAGAAATGTTCAAAGAGCACCACAAAGCGTATTAAAACAACATGGATCAAGGACTTGAATCATTATATTTGGATTAGTGTTAAAATTCTTGTCTCAGTAGATGTAATAGCTCACACAAAGAAATATGAATTGCCAAAGGCATAATTTAAAATAAAAATACTACTTTAAAGTAAAAGGAGCAGATGGTATAAACAAGAAGGCTAACAATGAACCTATCTATGTGCTACCAGCAGTGAATTCCTGGAGAAGAACAAGGATTCAACCAAAATTAAGAATGCAATAATGAATAAGGTTGGAAAAATTATTAAGAAAGCAAGGTACTGATAAAGAAAGAGGTTGGAATATTAGAAAGTAAGTGAGTTTATGAACAGTCTTTCTTTTGTTTGCCCAGAATCCCCACCAGGCATAAATCCCAAACCTTCCCACTGGGGAGCTATGCTTCTTTCAGTCCTCGTGGTTCAGGAGAAAGAAATGCCCTTCACAGCTATAGGTGGAGACCTCCTGGACTCACAGTGCCCTCATCTCCTGCTCCACAATGATTGGTTCAAGATGGGCTCCGGATCCAGTCTGAGCCAATGAGAATCACGGTTGGGTGTTTCCCTAACACTGGCTGGAAAGAGCCACCCTCTTTCTCCTGGGATTGCGAAACCAATAGGCTGCATGCGTGGAGCCTCTGGTCACTGCATTTGCCACTCCGTAGCTACCTGAGAATGAAGCTTTCAGAGGGGAAATGGAACCAAGAGAGGTAGAGAGGAATTGTCCTAATGACATCATTTAGGTCATGGGATCCTGTCTTGCAAGCAAGACCTGGAACTTTCACATACAACGGCCAAAGAAATTATCCTTTTCCCCTTAATCCGGTTTGATTTCAGCTTCTGCTATTTGAAATCAAAATAGTCCAGATTAATAGACCAATCTAGGGATATTTAGGAATGGAAGGAACTCACTCTAAGGTACCCCAGATCATAAATGTTAGATGTGCTCCAAAATATGGTCATTAATTTAGTGAAGGGTGATTTGGTTTACAGCAGGGAAAACAGTCAACTTGCTCAAATGAAAGGTGTTTATTATATCAAGTCTAGGGTCGCTCACAAAATCCAAGGGCAGGAATTAAGGTCAGGCATCACAATAGAGAATAAATGACCTCTAGAAAGTCACGAGGAGCCAAGACAGCTACTCCCTCCGTTTCTCTCTCTTTCAGGGTTCACAAAATATCCCTATTGCTCCACAAACATCTGTTCCATTCTCATTTACCTGGCCCCTAAGAAACCATGTTAATGTGATTTCATTTACTGATATATATAGATCAGTTCAACATCTGCAGGTAACCGACAGTCTTTTCAAGTACCACCTCTAAGTACCTGGGATGGGGGCAGGGAGAGTGGGGGGCCAGGGGGTTAGGGCAGTGAGAAATAGAGAACGAATTTGACTAGTCTAACCGGGTATAGATGTCCACCTTTAATCCAATCAGCTGGAGCCAGAGGGCAGTGTTACTGGCTCTATTGCCCAGAGGGTCAAAGCAGTCATTATCACCTAAACCTACAGAATTGGAAAATGAAAAAGACACGAGGAAGCACAGCGGCAAAGTGGGAAAAGCCCGCATTTGTAACTCTGGGCAGACCTGGCTGAGTAGTTTTCAGTGGTTCACTTTACTTCTAGGTGCCCTGATGGCTCTGCTCTGCCATACTTAAGCTCTCCTTGCAATCAGCACCAACGAATAAGATCATGTGTCTGAAAATGCTCTATGGAAAAAAAAGTCAGTTATTCTTATGAATATAGGTATGTGAAAACAAAAGTTCTGAATGAGTGCACAGAGTAGAAAGAATATAACTTTGGAATCAGACATATGGACTTTAAATCCCAACAGCTAAACCACTTCTAGTGGTGTGACCTTAGGCATGCTCTCTGAATATCTTTTCCTCAACACAAAATAAGGATAATAATATCTAAATTATAAGGCCAATGTAAAGATTAAATAAAGTATCCCCAGATATGAATTACCTAGTCTAGTACCTATGGCACTCAGTAAATTTTTTTTTTTTTTTTTTTTTTTTTTTTGGCGGTACACGGGCCTCTCACTGCTGTGGCCTCTCCTGTTGCGGAGCACAGGCTCCGGATGCGCAGGCTCAGTGGCCATGGCTCACGGGCCCAGCCGCTCCATGGCACGTGGGATCTTCCTGGACCGGGGCACGAACCCGTGTCCCCTGCATCGGCAGGCAGACTCTCAACTACTGCACCACCAGGGAAGCCCAGTAAATTTTAACTGTCATCATTATTAGTTATTAAGGCAGATTATTATTTTTATTATCTCCAAGATATGTCCACCCTTAATCTGAAAAATCTTCCACGATAATGTTTCACATGACCATGTCTGTTGGACAAAGCCCTATGACAAAAGGTTTTCTTTAAAAACTGGTTCTTAACCAATAGAAATACCTGGAGATCTTTTTAGAAATACCAATGCCTGGGTCCCACTGTACACCAACTGAATCAGAATCTCTGAGCCTGGGACCCTGGCATCTGTATTTTTAAAAGCTCCACAGGAGAAGATTAAAAAACTCATTAAATGTTTGTAAAATGAATGAATAAGTGTGTAAATGAATGAACAAACAAATGAATAAGTGATAACCCTACAATGATTACAATGTATTTGTAATAAATTGGGGGCAAACATGTTAAATTCTGTACTCTGATTTTTGTTTTAAAAGTAGATTTCTGTTTCGAAACTAGAATTACAAATAAAGCAATCGCACAGAAGAGTTATGTTGGATGTATTAAAATATAGCACTTGTTTTCTGGTAGTGTTTATGTTTTCTTCAGTGAGGTCATTGTTAGAAAGCCAGATGTTTTGTGAAAAGTGCATTACCACAGTAGCAAATGGAATGGTATAAAACTGCTCTGTGAGAACACAGGTATTTGCTTCCAGGTTGGAAACGCCTCTGCTTATCTGTTGCCATCTTTGCTTTGCATTTGCTTCGTGTTTGCTTCTTGGTTTCTCATGCCTTCATAGGGATGGAGCAGTTGACAGACTGGAGCGCCCCAACCAACTATATTCCCTGAGCGTTCCCTGATCAGGTTCTTGAGCTATTGAGTTTCATTTACAATTGGCATGAAGACCACTTCTTTTTCAAGCGCTTAATCTACCAAGTGCCACAAGTCAAAATAAAGATACTTGTAAGGAAAGAATTAAAAAAGGAAAGAGCTTTATATAGACTCAATGGCCCAGTTTAACCCATAAAAGGTCAGGAGCGAAAAAAGTCCTCAGATAATTACTGTGAGGTACAGCTGATATGCCCTAGCAGTGTAGCTCAAAACTACAGGCTGGGAGAGACTGAATATTTTATGGCTTAGCTGCATATGAGTTTCAGAAATGGAGACCCTAAGGAAATAAGCAATGAATTAAAAGGGTTTTCAGATTAAATACAACATAGCTATTAGAAGAAGAAAAAGAAAATTGGTTTCATTTTTATTGAAGGTAAGTTAGTCTTCCGGACAGATCTAAAAAATAAGAAAAAAATAATGTAGTCTATTAAACCGAATTCATAAATCACTCTTTAAAATTATTGCATGTATTAGTGAAAAAGGTCCTGAAAAACCATGCAAGGATGTTAGAAAACATTGGGAGTCAAAGGAGTTAGACATACAACATATCGAGGTTCACAGAGTCAAATGTCTACAGGGCCTTTGAATCAAGGAGCTTGGGTGTAAGATAACAGGGTAGGCTGTGGACTTAGGCAAACTGGAGTGTGCATTCCATATTTTTAAAAGTATCCACCACCTACTTTTGGTCATGTTGCCATGTAGAATATAAGGCCACAGCCTGTAATGTTTCTTTTTTTTTTATTGAAGTGTAGCTGATTTGCAATGTTGTGCCAGCCTCTGCTGTACAGCAAAGTGACTCAGTTATACACATATCTACATTCTTTTATGTGTATATACATTCTTTCTCATCTTTTAAAAAGAAGTTGGAAATCCAGACTTTATTCATGTAAAAGACTCCCAATTTTTAAATGTTGAAAACAAATTCAAATATTTTAAGTGCACTAAATTAACCAAATCAAACATGTCAGTAGGTTGGATCTGGCCCATGGACTACCACTTTGAGAATTCTGGGGTATGGATCAAATATACATAGGCGCTGGACCCTTACAGAACTGAGTTTTAATCCCATCCACCACAAACCAGCTGTGAGACCATGGGGAAAAGAATGACTTAAACCTTTTGAAATATTAGTTGCCTTATCTGTAAAATGAGAATGATAACATCTTTCTTCTTTGTTTGTTGTGAGAATTATACAGGAGCACAGCAACAAGGAACATGGATTACAAGACAGAGAAGGAGGAGGGTGTGTCACCCCATATGTGTTATCACATGCCCCCAATCCATGGTAAAATCTTATGAATCCAAGGAAAGGAATGCTCTTCTAAAATTTCAAAACATGAAGAGCCATAAACATGAGAGTATATGAAAGGTACAAATGGGAAATTTTGAGTCATGATTCCTGGGGAATGACAAAAATAACTCAAAAACTTTGTCACATTAGAATGTAAAGACAAGAAAATTCACCTCTCCCCCAAAACAAAACAAAACTGGGAGTTAGCTATCTCTTAAAGTGCTGTTTCTCAACCTTTTTTTTCATAGTTGCCCCCCTAAATGAGCCTTTTTCGACACTTTTTTCCTAATCACCACCCCAAAAAAATTTAATACCACAGATACACTGCATATCTGTTTATGTCCTGTATTATATCTATGCTTTATATACAAAAAGAGCAAGTTTCTTAATGGATTGGAGGAGTTAATATTGTTAAAATATCCATACTATCCAAAGCCATGTATAGATGGCATTTTCCCATTGGCAATTTTTTTTCACAGAAATAGCAAAATCAAACCTAAAATTTGTATGGAATCACAAAAGACCCCAAATAGCCAAAGCAATACTGAGAAAGGAGAACAAAGCTGGAGTTATTACACTTTCTGATTTCAAACCTGCAATACCTATAGCTGCAAAGCTACAGTAATGAAAACTGTATGGTACTGACATAAAAACAGACACATAGACCAATGGAACAGAATCAAGAGGTCAGAAATAAATCCATGCATTTTCGGTCAACTAATATTTGACAAGGGAGCCAAGAATACTCAGTAGAGGAAAGACAATCTCTTTAATAAATGATGTTGGATATCCACATGCAAAAGAATAAAACGGGTCCCCTATGTTACACCACTCACAAAAATTACCTTGAAATGAGTTAAAGAAGTTACTGTAAGAGCTGAAACTGTAAAACTCCTAGAAGAGAACATAGGGGAAAATCTCCTTGACATTGGGCTTGGCAGTGATTGTTTGGATATGACACCAAAGGTACAAGCAACAAGAGCAAAAATAAATAAGTGGGACTACATCACACTAAGAAGCTCCTTTCTGCACAGCAAAAGAAACAATCAACAAAATGAAAAGGCAACCTGTAGAATGGGAGAAAATATTTTTAGATCTTATATCTGATAAGGGGTTAGTATGCAAAATATACAACTCATATAACTCAGTAGGAAAAAATGAACAATCCAATTTAAAAATGGGCAAAGGACCTGAATAGACATTTTTCCAAAGAAGACATGCAACCAGCCAACAGGCACATTAAAAGGTGCCCAACATCACTAACCATCATGGAAATGCAAATCCAAACCACAGTGAGATCCCACCTCACACTTTTACAATGACTATTATCAAAAAGACAAGTGATAACAAATGTTGGCCAGGATGTGGAGAAAGGGGAATACTTGCACACTGTTGGTGGGAATATGAATCGGTACAACCACTATGGAAAACAGTATGGAGGTTCCTCAAAAATTTAAAAATGGAACTACCATACAACCCAGCAATCCCACACCTCAGTACATAGCTGAAGGAAAGGAAATAACTACCTCGAAGAGATATCTGCACCCCCTACATTCATTGCAGCATTATTTATTTATAATAGCCAAGACATGGAAACAACTTGTCCACTGATGGATGAATAAAGAAAATGTGATATATATGTGGGAAATGGAATATTATTCAGCCACGAAAAAGAATGAAGTCCTGTCATTTTCAACAACATGGATGGACCTGGAGGACATTATGCTAAGAGAAATAAGTCAGTCAGAAAAAGACAAATACTGCATAATTTCACTTATAAGTGGAATATTAAAAATACCAAACTGATAGAAACAGAGTAGATTGGTGATTACCAGGGCAGTAGGATTGGGGAAAACGGTAAAAATATTCAGTTATAATATGAATAAGTTCTGGGGACCTAATGCACAGCATAGTCGTTATAGTTAACAATATTATATTGCATACTTGAAAGTTGCTAAGAAAATGGATCTTAAAAATTCTCAGAACACACAGAAAAATGGTAACTATGTGAGGTGATGGGTGTGCTAACTAGCCTTATTGTAGTAATCATTTTACAATATATACTTATATAAATAATCATGTTGTACACCTCAAACTAATACAATGTTATATGTCAATCATATCTGGATAAAGCTAGAAAAACAAAACAGAACAGCAAAAATATAGGAGTTGTTTCCCCCACCCCAAAACCAGTTTTCACCTCTTTGGGTATGATATTAATCTTAATGAAAATGCATATTTTAAAAAGACCCACAATACAGATTGAGTTCCAACTTTTTCCTCACTTTGGAATTAGAGATAATGGATACAAATCTTATTGTTCAATGCCTGAGACAGTGTATATGCACAATAAATTATGGGTATTACGACCAATGTCAATAGCGTACATGGAGATTTAACAGGATGATTCTTCGGAGTACTGAGTGTCATGAGATGTTCAGAGACACACCTACTTTCTGTGTTTCATTACTGTGCTCCCAGATCTTTATGAAGGCAATCTTACAACAGATCAGAAACTCTCTAGCAATCCCTCCGGAGATATCATTTCCCAGGAAACCATGTTCTGTAAAGAATATTAGCAACATTGCTGCTCTTCTTTGCAACACTCAGCATATTTGTAAAATTCAACGGGAAAAAAAAGTACTCCAAGCCAGTATGTCAGAAAAAATAATCATCTCTGCTTAAATTTATCTTTGGTCAGTAACACACTCTTGCTTTGCAGCCAAAAGTCAATCTTTATCTTCTTAGCTTAATAAAATCTATGCCCCAAAGCCCTGAAGTGTATGAGAGGGTTCCTCTACTTGGCTTCATACTTTTGTAGTGGTTTTGATGGTACATTCCTTCCAGGCCTGTTCCATTGTGATGGACTATTAGCCAGACTCCAGAGGGAAAGGAGATCCACTGTATTGTATCCTCTTAGCCGTCTTACTATTGCCTCATGCTTGGCAGGCTTCTCAGTAACAAAAGTATAAAGTGAACAATGAGGACATTAGGAAATCATGCCCCAGGAGGAAATCTCTGCAGATGATGTCAGAACAATTAGATATTAAAAGTTGCAGACTCCGCCATTATTAACAAGCTCAGGAAAACTAATTAAGAAGGGTGAGTAGATGCTACCTGGCTTGCTCAGAGGTATAACCTGCCAATGAAGATCCTTTACCCAGAGATTTGAGGAGTAACCTAGGAGTTTCCAACTGGTCTAACTGGGACTGATGACATTACACATGGAAAAGAAACACAAAAAGTTTTTATTCTGGGGAGACTTCTATTATAGCTCTCTTCTTGTACTTTAATTACTTATCTCTGTGTTTTCAACCAGCCCTAAGACTCCAAAGTAGCAAGACTGTACTTTACTGCTTAGTTCACTGCCAGGAATATTACTCTTAGTAAAAGCTTGTTATCATGATTATTATTTAACAAAGAATGAATCTTTACCATCACGGATAAGGGAATAACTATTAATATTTCCTCCAAAGAATGTATGCTTTTAAGTCGGATGGATGAGTTTGATTTTCGGTTCTGTTTCACTTACAGCCATGTGACATAGGGCTGATTGCTATATATGCATATGGACCTCCATTTCCTCATCTGTAAAATAGGAATAATTATAGTCCCTGGCACTATAGAGTTGCTGGGAAGATTAAATAGGTAATTTACATGAGTTTTATAATGTAATGTGTTAAGCTGGCACATAGAAGGCACTCAATACATGACAACTATTATTACTATTGCTATGATTATGATGATAATTGCTAAGAAGTTTCATCTTATGAAAAGATAAGTTTTGAAAGTCAGGAAGTAAGCAAAAAAGTCATATATATTAATATTTCCCTTGAAGATCCATTAATTGTCCTTAAATCAATAGAGCTCACACTCCAGGAAGATCAAAAGCCAAGAATTAACTTTTTGTTTCTTTGCATTTTTGCTGTGACTTCTCTCTTCCCGAAGTAGCAGAGGCCAGAGCCTACTTTGAAGGGTAGAAGGGAGAAGGAGTAAACTAAAGGATGTTTTTCTTTGGGCCACATCATTGAATTTGAATAAGTTGAGCACATGTGTGGTGTGATTCCACTGTTTCGTAGCTCTTTTTTTTTAAATAAATTTATTTATTTTTGGCTACGTTGGGTCTTTGTTGCTGCGTGCGGGCTTTCTGTAGTTGCGGTGAACAGGGGCTACTCTTCGCTGCGGTGCGCGGGCTTCTCATTGCGGTGGTTTCTCTTGTTGCGGAGCACGGGCTCTAGGCGCACGAGCTTCAGTAATTGTGGCACGTGGCCTCAGTAGTTGTGACTCGCAGGCTGTAAAGTGCAGACTTAGTTGTTTTGCCGTCTGTGGGATCTTCCTGGACCAGGGCTCGAACCTGTGTCCCCTGCCTTGATAGGCAGATTCTTAACCACTGTGCCACCAGGGAAGCCCTGTTTCATAGCTCTTGCTTCTTTGAATGCTGACTTTGAAGCCAGTTGTGGTCACCACACGTAGAGCAGCGACGGCTCATAGAGGAAGCTAGTATCTCACAGAGAAGGCTGATGAATCAACGTAGGTAGGAAGCTACATGGCCATTTATAGGTTACTTGAGTCACTTTGTTACCCTTCCCAAGAACTTCAAAGGACAGATTTTCCAGTTTTGTGAAGTAATCATGGTTGACTGTGCTTGTCTTAAGCTCAGCTGTGAAATCTCTCCCACTCCTGGCCATTTCCCTCTCAAGAATGTCAAGGTGAGCAGAACTACTCATCTCCACCATCCAAATAACATACCTAAAATGTCCCCTGGCACTTGTTGTTAGCTATGACCACCATTGTAAAAAACGATGGATTGTCTCAACTACAGGGAACTGGCTATTCTAGTCCATTAACCCCTCAGAATTCTAGGAATTGAAGGAAGGTGTGGTGAGAAAGAAGACGAAAGGCAGTGAGACCGTCACGGACTTGGGTTCCTTGGAGAACCAGAGCCATGTACAATGGTGGCTCACAGGCCACATCCAACCCACACACATATTTTGTTTGGTTCACACAGTGTCAAAAAAATTTTTTAATTGGCTGCCAGCATTTAAAAATCAGGAGATATCTCTTAAATTTTGTAGTTTCTGGCCTCCCTTGAAAAATCAGAAGTGTTGGCAGTACTGGGTCTGCATGCTCACATGGTTCCCGACTATCTTCAGCTGAATGGCAATGGCTCCACTGGATCAGGTACACTTCTCCAGTTTCCTCCATCCCTAGCCCTCCCTTTCCTTCTCTTTGTTACACTCATGCTATGTACACTATTGTTACATTTCCATAGTATGACTTTTCTTAAAGAGAAAAATAATATGTTCCTTGTACCTATGTTTCGACCCAAACCAGAGAACAGAAATGACTATGTGATTTAAGACTTTTTAATACTGTATATCTCTCTCCTCTCACTCTCTCTCCACCCACTCATCAGTATGGTCAGCTGATACACACCCATGGGGCACTACTAGCTTTTAAAATAAAAAAATAGTTTTAAAAATAGTTTTTATACTAGTTGGTAAAAAGCCACTGTCCCCAACCCCTCTGTGTCCTCCGCTGCCCACAACCACTGCAGCCGCTCCCCTGGGACCCAGTGATTGAGGGTTGATACCAGCCCAGCAGACGTGCTGGATGCCCACAAACACCATTCGTCTGCTAGGTTGAGAGTGGCATGTTTATGCAATCTATTACCTGCTGTGTTTCGCGACTTTCTGACCAAGCAGCGCTAACTTTTGTACAGATCGATTTGATAAAATTTTAAAACTTTTTGTAAAAAAATTTATCGATCTTTGGCTGCCTTGGGTCTTCGTTGCTGCTTGCAGGCTTGCTCTAGTTGTGGCGAGCGGGGACTACTCTTCGTTGCAGTGCACGGGCTTCTTATTGCGGTGGCTTCTCTTCTTGCGGAGCACGGGCTCTAGGTGCGCGGGCTTCAGTAGTTGTGGCTCGCGGGCTCTAGAGCACAGGCTCAGTAGTTGTGGCGCACGGGCTTAGTTGCTCCATGGCATGTGGGATCTTCCCGGATCAGGGCTCGAACCCGTGTCCCCTGCATTGGCGGGAGGATTCCCAACCATTGCACCACCAGGGAAGTCCCTAAAAATACTTTTTATCTAAAAAACAAAACAAAATTTATTTCTGCCTAAGACTTCTCACCCCTGGCAATACTCCACACTGATAATGAAACCCACGGTGCCCCAGCCGGTCCCAGCCCCCCGAGCCTCCTGGTCGTCATTGGTACACATGCTGGGGAAAGTATGAATGCCTCCTCAAAAGATGGCGTCCTTAGGAAATATTGCAGTGATGTTTCTGGCTTCAGGGAGAAAAAAGACTATGAGTATTAACTTAAAGATTCGCAATTTAAACATATGTTTCTATTTCGCTTCCTATTCTTCCACTATTTTCTTTTCCCAACGTGTCATTCAGGATGTCATCCACCAGGGTCCCTGTGCCTAGGAGCATCTCCATGACTCTGCTGTCCAACCTTGAACTCTACACATTTTCACCAGAGTTAACCCCTTCTTACCTTTCAAGTCTCAAACTCAATCTTGTCTCCTCTAGGATCATTTCTACCAAGCTGATGAGCTCACCCCCTACTCAGCACTACGTTGCTTTGTTTGTTTGATACACCCACTTCATATATACCATTTATCTTCAGCTCATAGCACAGTTCGTGGCACACAGTGGAAAGTCAAAAAGTATTCATTGAATGATGGTAGATTGAATGAAAGAAGGTTTCAGATTCCATAATCTGCGTGAGCTGTCACACAAGTCCATGAAGCAGTGGCAGTCACTGACCCCCTCAGACTCCTGTTACTACCAGCACCGTTGCTTGACTCTGAACTCTTCCCACATGGGACCTTCTTCAGAGGATTGCCTTTGGGAACTGCAGCCCTTGCCCTGGATAGAAAGTTAAAGTGCCTGGGAGTTTCCTCCCTTCATCCAGAGAAGCCAAGGGCTGACTGGTGTTGAAATACTGCATTGGTCAAAAAGTTCATTCGGGTTTTTCTGTAACAGCTTATGGAAAAACCTGAACGAACTTTTTGGCCAACCCAATATAAAATCCAGCTCTTTTTCCTGCAGGTGGGATAAGGTCTGAGGGGTAGTTTCTGCCCTGAGCCTTGGACTGGACCTGAGATCTCTCCCTTACCTGGCCTTGTTCCCTTCCTGTCCCCCATCCTTACCCCACTCCCTCATCAGTGGGAGAACCCAATTCTTGGCTCAGGGTCTGCTTTTGGGAGAATACATTCTAAGAAGAATTGGCAGGTGAGCATGTATGGAGCACTTCCTATAGACAGAGCATCATTATCAGGTAACCCCGAAAAGTAGGTTGGCTTATGCTTGATTCCCTTTGGCCCCCATCTTTAGGGACAGGGCAGTTCTAAAAATATTGGACCCTTAATGATGCCATTTGAGCTAGCCCTTACTTATTTTGGCATTTTTAGAGTCAAAACTTACCACAACTGTGTAGCCCAATTTTTAAAAAAAAAAAAGCGTTCAAAAAAATCAAGTCTTTCCTCTGAAGTCCTAGAGAATGTGCCAGCTCTGGATTTCCTTGGATGACTCTTCCGGCGGAACTTTCACTAGCTATAATTACGTGGTTTTCCCAGGTACCAAAATAGAGGAGTTATTTTGAAAGGTCGGTAATGGAGTCATTATGTTGGAGGTCTTAATTGAGGAAATCATTGATTTCCCCATTAATATTTTAACCTGCATGAAAGATAAGAAAGTAAAAGCTAATCTTGTTTTAAAAATACTCTACTAAAAATGGTCTGTCAAATATGTATACATTTGATTCCATTAACGCTAGTGATGAAAAATAGATCAGGGTTTCTCAACCTTGGCATTTTGGGCCAGATAATTTTCTGTTGTGAGGACTGTCCTGTGCATTGTAGGCTATTTAGCAGCATCCTTGGCCTCTACCCATTAGATGTGGGAAGCACACCCTGCAACACCGACCCGCCAGTTGTGATAACCAAAAATATCTCTAGGCATTGTTGAATGTTCCCTGGGGGCAAAATTGTATGGGGGTGAGAACCATTGATCATAGATGGTATATTCCAGGGAAATTAAAGTCAAAGATTTGAGGTTCAGGGGTGGTAGAGTGGGTGTCAGAAAACTCTTCTTTCTGGCCCCTTCAGTGTAATTGTAAAGGATAAAATATGTCATCTGGATTCTGGAGATTATAAATAGAACACTCTCTATAAATTGGCACCAAAGTGAATAGTTCAGATCTACTTCCTGACCAGTACAGAGCACTTTTACACAGTGTTCTTCTTTAGTAAGAGATTCACATAGTAAAGAAGACTGTTTTAAAATGTGTGTCATGATTTGTCCTGAATGATTAAAAGACTATCTGGGAACTTTGTAGATCGAATCTAACTACTGATTAGACAGATTTCTCCCTAACACTTTTGGGCCAGCTTCTCTTGACTGCCTTAAGAAAAAGCAGGTCACAAACATCTGTTTTGAGTCCTCAGAAACTTGAAAAGATTAAAATCAAAAATAAGAAGGAAATAAACAAAGGTTCTTTTACCATCTGTTTCCTAATGGTCTCTCACTTCAAATCATTGCAGTTGTAGAGAAGGGCAGAAATTTTAAGTCTTTTGAATCCCTAAAGTAAACCAGTAAAGAGGGCTTTGCAGATAACTTTAAAGGCAGTGAGGATTACGCTAAATCTTTTTTTGTTTTAAATCCAATTCAAAGCGTGTATTTCCAGTCTCTTGCGGATGTATATATTTGAGTAAAGTACATTGTGTGCCAGTCTATGCTACCTCAGGCCTCCATCAACTTAGATAGGATCTGTTAGTGAAAACTATAGAATCCAACAGTGCATCCTTGGATATCTTGGATTCTTATTAAAAATTTTAGAAAACCATCTGAAGGACACATGAACTTTTCATATTTTATTTTGATCTATTTAATGGTATAACGAAATAAACTAAGTTATCCTCTTTGGACTCATTCATCAAAAATTAGTTAAAGAGGAGGAATGAGGCCTTTGCTCTTCATTACAGGTATCAAAGATCTCCAATTTCGGGCTTCCCTGGTGGCACAGTGGTTGGGAATCCACCTGCCAATGCAGGGGACACAGGTTCAAGCCCTGGTGCAGGAAGATCCCACATGCCGCAGTGCAACTAAGCCCGTGTGCCACAGCTACTGAGCCCGTGCTCTACAGCCCGCGAGCCACAACTACTGAAGTCCGCGTGACTAGAGCCTGTGCTCCACAATAAGAGAAGCCACCTCAATGAGAAGCCCGCGCACCGCACCGAATAGTAGGCCCCGCTCGCCGCAACTAGAGAAAGCCTGCATGCAGCAACAAAGACTCAGTGCAGCCAAAAAAATAAACAAATAAAAATTAAAAATCTCCAATTTCTAACAAGGCTATCTTTTGACCACCACCTAACACTTTGCTCTGTCTTTTCTTCATCGTAGGTGGATGTGAGCGTTCATTCTCCTACTTTGATGAGCTCTATTCTTTTCTCAAATGGAGGTGATGCCTAGGTTTCCCTCTCTGAAATGGAGAGTATACTGTTTTTATATATATTATGCCTCAGGTCCTTTTGAAGTCAATTGACTTATTCCCCCAATCAATACCCAAAGCCATAGGTCTGGCACATCTTATTATAAGGCCACAGCAAAATGCTTTCATGTGTTTCTGTTGTTGACCATTTTATATATTAATACTTGAATACTCTCTCCAGTGTTCAGCTCTTTGTATTTTGGGGTTTGCTTCTCAGGTTCTGTTATGCATTGTTGAATGGTTAAATATCTACTCTACTTTGTTCCTACCAAGTAGAACTAATGTTTGCTTGTTTTTAATATAAACCATTATCAACTCCATCTAGAGACTGGCAAAGTCAACAACTAAGTGAGCTGCCTGGTGGTCCTAATTGTAAAGTGGCTGGATAATGTTTCATGGGTTTTAAATCCCAAGTTCTAGTTATTGTTTTATAGTCTAGTAGGAGAGACAGACATTAAGCAAAGAATTATACAGGGCTTCCCTGGTGGCGCAGTGGTTAAGAATCCGCCTGCCAATGCAGGGGACACGGGTTTGAGCCCTGGTCTGGGAAGATCCCACATGCCACAGAGCAACTAAGCCCATGCACCACAACTACTGAACCTGTGCTCTAGAGCCCGCGAGCCACAACTACTGAAGCCTGCGCGCCTAGATCCCGTGCTCCACAGCAGGAGAAGCCACTGCAATGAGAAGCCAGCGTACCGCAATGAAGATTAGCCCCTGCTCGCTGCAACTAGAGAAAGCCCGCGCACAGCAGCAAAGACCCAATGCAGCCAAGTAAATAAAATTTATTAAAAAAAAAGAATTACACAAATAAATGTAAAATTAGCAATCTGCTTAGAGCAGGGGTTCTCAGTCTCAGTACTATTGGCATTTTGGGCTGGGTCATTCCTTGTTCAGGGGCTGACCTGTGCACTGTAGGATGTGTAGTAGTGTCCCTGGCTTCCACACACTAAGGGACCTCCATGCCCCTCCTCTTCAGTTGTGACCACCACAAATGTCTCCAGACACTGACAAATGTCCTCTGGGGGGCACAGTCACCCCTGAATGAGAACCGAGAGGCTGCCAAGAGGAGAGAGATTCATGGTATTATCCCTAGGATAAAATTGGTGATGTGACACAGCCTGGATCACCCTGGAGAGATTTACCTGAGGCTGTGGTGTCTGGGTTAAGATCTCAGGGATTAGTAGGAGCTAACAATCAAAGAAAGAGGGCAAAGCATTTAATTCACTCCTCATTCATTCTTTCATTCATTCAAGAAGTATTCAGTCTCAAAAAAGTAAAACAAAGTTGGAGGAACTACTTGATTTTAACATTGGCTGTAAAGCTATAGTAATCAAGATAGTGTGGTATTGACTAAGTGATATATACATAGATCAATAGAACCAAATGGAGAGTTTAGAAACATTAAAAAATGACCCAGGTAGCTTTTACAAAGGACTAAGGCAATTCAATTGACAAATGTTTACCTTCTCAATAAGTGGTATGGGAACGATTAGATATCCATATGCTAAAAAAATGAATCTTACCCAAACCTCATACTTAATACAATAATTAACTCAAAATGTATCATGGATCTAAATGTTAAGTAGAAAAGCATAAAACACTTAAAATAAAATATGGAGTCACATAGACATAGAGAACAGACTTGTGGTTACCAAGGGGGAGGGGGGAGGGGAGGGAAGGGCTGGGAGTTTGAGATCAGCAGAGATAAGCTAGTATAGGTAGGATGGATAAACAAGGTCCTACTGTAGAGCACAGGGAACTATATTCAATATCCTGTGATAAACCATAATGGAAAAGAATGTAAAAAAAGGAATGCCTGTATGTGTATAACTGAGTCACTTTGCTGTACAGCAGAGATGGGCACAACGTTGCAAATCAGCTATGCTTCGATTTTAAAAAAATTAAAAAAATAAAGAAAACATGGAGTCAAATCTTCATGACTTGGAGTCGGGCAAAGAGATTTTAAACATTACACCAAAAGCATGATTTTTTAAAAAAGAAGTACTTAGTGAATGCCAGCTATGTGCCAGTTCTATTCTGGGTGCTGGTGATACAGCAACAAGTAAGTCAAAGAACTCCTATGCTTATGGAGATTCCCTTATAGTAAAGAAGACAGTTAATAAACAGGTGAACAAATAATATGGAGTGTAGAAGACTACTTTATCTAGAGTGGGCAAGGAAATACTCTCTGAGGAGGTGACCTTTTTACTGGTGCCTGAATAATGAGAAGGAGCCAGACAAGCAAAACCCTGTGGGGAAATTAATTCCAGGCAAGGATAGAAGCATGCACAGAGTTACTATAGGGGAGGGTTTGAGAATACCCAGTACCAAATCTCCTTTACATCCATTTTGAATTCTGAGGGTAAGATTAAGAAACTGAAAGCCAGAGCTGTTTAATGGCTAAGAAGTTGCTCTAACGATACCTATTTCTGGTGTCCATTTAGATTCAAATAGACGTGTGCCCATATCACCACTGGCATAGTAGAAATCAAAGATATATTGTTAGTGGAACTGATATTACTGTATTCAGGACAATTCATCCAAGATCCCATTGTTTGAGTGGTCTGCAAGCAGCTTTCATTGATTGTATCAATTCTGTGGCTAAGAGAAAGAACTCTTAAAATGTCATTGGCTAGAAATCTGGCCCCCTAGCCCGAAGGTGAAATTTACAAGAGAGATAAACAGCCTGCAATTTCTGTTAATAGGGTCTACAAGATTGCTTTATAATGAGGAAGACAATTGACAAGATGATTTAAAAATAGGTAAAGTGGGGGCTTCCCTGGTGGCGCAGTGGTTGAGAGTCCGCCTGCTGACGCAGGTGGACGAGGGTTCGTGCCCCAGTCTGGGAAGATCCCACCTGCCACGTAGCCAGCTAGGTCTGTGAGTCATGGCCGCTGAGCCTGCGCGTCCGGAACTCTGCAGCGAGAGAAGTCACAACAGTGAGAGGCCCACGTACCGCAAAGTAAATTGTCAAATGCATACAGAGGCTATGTTTTCTAATAAAAAGGTTGCTTTGATGACATGTAATATTTAGCAGAGCACTTTCTCTGTGTTTATTCTTCCCCAAATTGTGGCAGCTTCCAAATGCTAGTTCCCTACCCCAATCTGGATAATTTCCCTAGGATTCAAATGTCAAGGATGCTGTTGAATTTTAGAGTTAGTGGTATCCAACCACCCTATTTTACAAAGAAAGGATCTGAGGCTTAGGAAAGTCGAATGACTTGCCCAAGATCATAAAATAATTTGTAGCATTGCCAAGACAAGAACACCCTTCTCTGAGAATTCCAGTCAATGTTTCTTGCTTTTCATGAGCTCACGCCTCCATTTTGCACAGATTGCTCATTCAAGGAAGCATCCTGAGAACTTAAATCCATACTGCCCTTCAGCACTGCTCATCACATTAAGCCAGTGCTATTTATCTGGGTAGACTTTGCCCCCCAAGAGACATTTGGCGACGTCTGGAGACATTTTGGTTATCACAACCTGTGGTGATTGCTCTACTGGGCATCTAGTGGGTAGAGGCCAGGGATGCTGCTAAACATCCTACAATGTGCAGGAAAATTCCCACAGCACAGAATCATCCAACCAGAACATCAGTAGTGCCACATCTGAGAAGCTCTGTCCTGGGCTTTGGTGTTGTCTTCCTAACTAGATTTCCACATCAGTGAGAGCTGGGACTTTCCTGACTTACTCTTATCCAGGCTACTGGCGTTCAGTGCATTCTCAATACTTAATTGTTGAATTTAATTTAATTGTAAGCGACAATGAGAGATGAAAATTCCTTCAAAAAGTGGCAATGAGAAGCAGAAGAACTGCAGGCCAATGAATACTTCCGACAGTAAGTTGGAGACATTTTAAAATAATGGTTCTTGATAATTTTGGGAGTGCAGATAACCCTTGATAATCTCACGAGAGTTTTGGATGCTTTCTTCCTAAAAATACCACTCATAACACATTTTCCATACAATAGGGCCAATGATATACTAGAGAGGTCAAGGGTTCTGGATCTAGAAAAACATGTAGAATATTTTCTACTCTTCATTGCTGTCTGGATAGTATAGTAAACTACTGGTTCAATACTGGTTGCCTTTTTTTCCAAGAAAATTGGTTCCAACTTTAAATATTTTAAAATACAATGATTCAAATATTGGAACTAGCCTACAGAGCCATGAAATGAGATGAACAAGTAAAATGTAGACTATCATACAGTGTTCTAAAAAATGAACTGGATCCATATCCATCAACTTGGATCACCTTTTTTTAAAAAAAAGCTTATTAAATGAAACACACAGGCTATGGTACCTTTCACATGGTGTGATATCATGTACATAAATTTAAAAACACAGGTCACACTGATAAAATAGTACTACATAATGTTCATAGAAACATATATCTGAATGGAAATTTGGAAGGATTCATACAAAATTCAGAATGGTAGTTGCTTCTGGGGAGTTAGAGACAGAATAAGACTGGGAAGAGGAGGCAAGGGGAATGTCAACTTTTCTGGAAAGGCTTATTTCTTCTGATTAAAAACAGAGGACAGGGACTTCCCTGGTTGCACAGTGGTTAAGAATCCGCCTGCCAATGCAGGGGACACAGGTTCAATCCCTGGTCCGGGAAGATCCCACATGCCACGGAGCACCTAAGCCCGTGCGCCACAACTACAGAAGCCTGTGCGCCTAGAGCCCGTGCTCCACAACAAGAGAAGCCACCGCAATGAGAAGCCTGTGCACCGCAATGAAGAGTAGCCCCTGCTCGGCGCAACTAGAGAAAGCCTGGAAGACCCAACACAGCCTAAAATAAATAAAATAAAATTAATTAATTAAAAAAAAAGGACAGTGGGCAAAAAAATGGTAGTGTCCAATCCTGATGGGTAGCTGCAGGGATGTTTGTTATATTATATTCTGAACTATTCTGTATTTTTAAAAATTTTCTAAAAGAGGAAAAAGCCTCTCAGGTGTATAATGGAGGTTTGCAGTTACTGAAACACTTGGAAAATTTACCCCAGTTCTTCAAATTTTACTGGGCTCCTTACAGGTTTACTGTGTATTATGTTTGCTTTGGCAAAACAAGCAAACTCCCCAGAAATGCTTTGCATGCATGGCTTCGTTTATACAGTCACTGATTCACAAGTGTATTTTTCTTTTCCTGCCCACCTAGTTCTTATTCATGGTAGAGAAGTCAACATGGATCCTCTTACATATTTTAGTTTTTCACTACACTTGGACAGGTTTAGTAAAGAGATGAAAGGAGAGGACATGTAGGAAAGCAGAGAGGCAGAAAGTTTTCTTAGTACGTGACTGGAAGTAGATTTATACTGGTCTCATAAATGTTAGAACCAATTAGATTATGTGATCATGTGACTGAAAAACCATTTATTGCTAATTATGTGCTCCAAAGGCTGGGAATGTCATCATCATAATTTTTTTTAACAATGTACATTTGAAATCACGTAATTAGGAACATCATTTAAATCTTAGCAAGAAAATAGAAGCAGATGTTTGTAATGGAAGAGACCCAGGCTAGAAGCAGCCAAGATTCTACTGCCTGTTCCACTGTTAATAGCCACGTGTTCTTGGGCAAGTCAGCTTCACTCTCTGAGCCTCAGTTTCCTGATCTGCAAAATGAGGGGGGTGGAATGGAACAACAGTCACAAACTGGAGGCCCTTGAGTCACATCAGGCCTGCAGATATGTCTTTGGCAAAGTGTTTAAAATGGTTTCAAGCTAGTAGTCAACGTTTAGTAATTGAGAGATTTTAATAAAAATCCAGAATTCTGGCTTCTCTTGGAAAGCAAATCTGGCAACACAATTTCTCAACAATGGATTTTTACTGAGTAGTGAGGGTGTTTGTCAACAGGGTATACACTTTCCAATCTGCCACAGTCTCCACTATTCCCTATTGTCATACACTTGACCCATTGTACTCATTTATGTTCTTGCCTGGCCCCTCAAAGCTTTGGATTTGTAACCTACGGACCAAAAGTTCTCTAAATTCCTTCATATCTTACCATTTCTGGATGCTAAGGAAAAAAAGGGGGGTTGCAGCAAGACAACAGGATCAGCAAACTGACACAGACATAAGGAAAACTTAAATAATGCCACCACCAAACTGAAAGAGCCCTTCTATTCATTTCTGGAGTCGGGAGGAAAACCATGCTGAGCTAATGGAAATTTTATTTCCCTGTTTTATTTATTTTTGAAGGAAATCATGAATCTTTGATGACATAATTCTAGCAGTATGAAAAGGAAGCCTAATTATTAAAGAGTGGACAGTTTATACAAAATTAGCATGTTCAGAATAACGTTTTTAAAATTCCTTTTTAGAAATAATGGGACAACATCAAATTGTACAGCCTAGACTTTTAATCTTGCTTCCAAGTACACTCAGGTACCTCCACATACGAATACAGATGCTTATGTTAAAATATCCAAGTTTTAACCACCAGCAACTTAGAAACACCATACAGGCCAAAACACGTGCCAGTTCACAACCTCTCCAGTGAAAAAGAACTATTTCCAAAGTCATTACCAAATGATCTACTCTAAAAAGACCGGGATTTTTGTGATTAGGTAACATGGCTGCAAAATTGCTAAAGAACACTTGTTTTATTTCCCAAGGACTGTCCTTGCCCTCTGGCAGGAAACACGATATTCTGTGAACAATCTGATTTAAGCTTCCCCTGGACCCCAGTGCTCACACTGTTCACTAAGGAGCTGGACTGCAGGGCTGGCCTCTCTCCAAGGTATTTCAGCCAGTGAAATGCCTAGAAAACATTATTTAAAAGCATTTTCACACATCAAAGGGCTTAGTGATATACCCTCAAAAGACAGTGACGCAGGCATCATTGTGAGGTTCTTATTCGAGCATATCACTGCTATAATCTGGAAGCGAGGGCAGGTGGAGTTAGCCTAATGACACAAGTTCATATTCACAACTAATAACCAGCAACAGCTTCATACTAGGTTGAACCCTATGAAATTGCTGATACTTGACCTTTAACCACAGCAAGGCCATTTCCTATGATTTAACCTAATATTATCCTGTGTTTAAATATAACCGTTTAAGTTTTCTTATTTTTTAGTCTCAGGGCATCATAATCAGCACATTTAAAACAAAGTGCTTATGTTGATTTACATCATGTGAGGTCTTCGAAGATTGGACAGAGTGACTTCATATGTTTGCGCTACATTTGACTGTAAAAACACAGCAGCCTTAGGTTAGTGAACGGAGTGGCTTTCATTTCATCTCAGTGTATGTGAAAAGGCCCTGAGGTTAAATGGAAAGATGAGGCATCAATTACAACAAGCACGCCCCACAGAGGCGTGAAGTAACAGATCATCCTTTTGTTATTTATGTGTGTGTTAAGTGCCTTCAGGGGCAGAGTGTGTCCAGGACTTACACAGAAATGCATGACACACGGTACCTTTCAAAAACGGGCAAAGTAACTTGGAATGTATCAAGAGATGGCTGTTATTCTCATTAATGGGGATCTTGGTTGTCTAGTGAGTGCACGGCAATTGTCCTTAAACAACAGACTTTTGTACAAGTATGGTTGTTGATATGGATAATATTTCTGAGATTTAATTTTTTAATTCCCTATGGAGAATCCAGAAAAGAGTGCCATTTACCAAAGTCATTACATTAATAATAAAATTATCACAAAAGGCTGGATCTCCTATCGTGGTAGGCAAGACCTCCACTCTCAGTGTCAGAAAGACCTGGGATCAAACCTTAGCTCCTGACTCCTGGGATCTTCAGCAAATCCTTTCACCTCTCTGGGCCTCAGTTTCCTCGTGTGTAGAATGGAGAGAACTGGATGCTGACTTCGTAGGGTTACTATCTAAAGGAGACCACATATATAATGTGCTTAACAAACATGAACACGTGTTTTTCTTATTATAAATTAATAAACATTTGCCCACTCACAAGCTTTTAGCCACAAAATATGCAAGCAGTATATATGTTCTTTTCCCAAATCTGGGTTATCAGCAGGAAATCTTTGGAAAGCACAAAGCTGCTGAAGTTAAGAGGACTGAGTACTGCCGGGATAGTGCATTTTTTGTATTGTCGAAAACTTGCCCAATAAGTATATATCTACTTCTGTCACAAACAAATACATATATACATACATACGTAAGCCTGTTTTAATTTGGAAATAAAATATTTATGAAGCATGTTCTTATTAATTCAGAGGCTGAAACTCATGATACACATACCAAAACACACTCCTTTATACTGCACAGAACAGAGATAAAGGGCTTGAAAGAGGGAGTCCAGGGAATTTCTAGCACCATCTTGCATCAAAAAGCTCCACCTTCAACATTCTATTATGTACAGGGCAATAGGTGAGGCCCTCATTTTCACCTGAAAAGTCTCCATTTCAAGACAGAATTGTTTCCTCTTGTTGCTTATTGCTGTCATTTTGTTCATATGTATTTGTCTCATCTCATCAACTAAATTTTGAGTTTTTGAAAGTCAAGACCTATTTGTTTTATCTCGATTGTTGCAGTACTTCTACATAGTGCCCAATGCAGCATTAAATATTCACTAGTCATTCGAAAAGTTCAGGAGTTGTTAGTTGTTTTTTCTCCGGGTGTGGTTGTTCCAGCCAAGCCCATAATAGAGATTGTAAATGGGCTGTCCATAAATGGATTTAGCCTGCAGATAGGTTTCATTTTGTGTACAGAATATTTTGAAATTTTTAGTTGGTGTCAAGATTTTTTAAACATTGGGAGATTTCATGCCCAAATCCAGATTTCCAGCATTGGTTGACAAATCAAAACATCTGATCAATTAGATCAACATTCCCACATGGCAGCAGTGTGCCAGGAATGACAGCGGCTGCATCCTTTAGAAGGGGAGAATGCATTCTCCAGTTTGCCACAGTTCCCACCATTCCCCACTGCCACACACCTGTCTAGTTCACTGATCTGTTACTTACTTGGACCCTGAGTTTGTCACTTCTGAGAAGTTCTCCGGTTGATTTTTCACACTTAGAGTCTCTGGGGCTTTACTGCTTTGTCCATATTCTGTTCAGGCTTCTGATCATGGTCTCCCATAACTGGAACAATTTCTTTCAGGAAAGCAGTTTGGAAGTGCTGCCTCCTTCATGAAGCCATTTCTGGTTTTCCTCACCCAATGGCACCCTTTGAATTTCTCCTATAAATATCACTTTTCACCTTGCCTACAGGTAAAGGAAGCACTTGTCCAGAGTAAGCACTCAAAACATCGTAGCCTTATTATTACGGCTACTCATGTTTGCATCTTTTCTTCCAGATTGTAAACTCCTTGCTTGTGTGAAGGGTTTTACTCATCTTTAGACCCCAATGAGTGATTTGTACAAAATTGGTGTCTAATAAATGTGCATTGAATTAAATAGAAATGCACACAGAGAGTTGGATTCATAACAAGAATTTAATAAATTAGGATGCAAAAAAATCTGTGAGCCAGTGAGGTTGGATGGGCAACAAAGGTTGTAGGGGAAGGATAAAGCAGTGTTTCTCATTCAATAAGAATAACAGAAAAGCTTCTTAAAAATACACATTTCTGGTCCATGAGCCTTCCGGAGCTGAGGTCTAGGAGTCTGAGGTTTGGTCAAGCTATGCAGGTACTTCCCAGGCATACCAACTTCACAGTAGTTCTCAATTGTGAATTAATTAATTTCACCTATGGACCCTAACTCCACTTTCAGAGATTCTAATGTATATAACTGTCTTGAGTATTAAAAACAAAACCCTTCCACTCTAATATGTAGCCAGAGTTGATAATTCTTTATTAGGGTAAGAATACATTTAAAAAGTTTTCCTTGTTCTATTGCTGTGTCTTTTATAAATATTGATTTATCAGAAGATTAAAGTTGGAAAGAAAAGTCACCCCCACTTTAACAATATGAGCTAATATTTATTAAACATTTACCGTGGGTTAGGCACTATTAAAAATGCCTTCTATGTATTAACTAATTCAGTCCTTAAAACAACTTTATAAAGTCGGCATTATTATTATCCCTGTGTTAGGTTGAGTAATTAGAAAGCTGGGCTTTGAACCCAGAGAGAACAGCCCTGGAACTCCTATTGTCAAGCCAGAGCCCCTCTGCGCCAAGAAAATCCTGTAAACGTCCCACATCTTCCAGAAAATTCTTCAGGACTTCTCTGACCCAGATCAACCTTACTGACATATTTTATATTGCATTTTTCATGTTCTACTCTGTGTCCAGTTTTTTTCCCCAAACATATACAGAGCACTTTTTGGACGCTCAGCCTTACCCTCTTCATCTCCCCTGCGGGGCTCTGCTTTGCCCTCCACTCTCTGTGTGGTTCTTTAGTGACTGTTTCACATGTACTGGCTTCCTCTCCAAAGAAATTATGTGCAGTTATGCGGGCCCAGCAAGCATTACTTTCTGCACTGCCCCCTTACCTGGGGTTCGTGGTGAATAGACAGTATCGCGTGGTGGTTAGGGTGTCGTCAGACCTGAGTTTAAAGATAGGCATGACCACTTTCTCGTTGCATATTCTTGGGCAGATCAATTAACCTCCCTGAGCCTCAGTTCCTCCTCTGTAAAATGGGGACCCTTTCACTCAGCTGACAGTGAATGATCTGTTGCGATGTGCCAGGGGCTGAACTAGGTAAACACAGACGCTGGCCTCACCAGGCTTCCTGGCCAACCTCTTTCTCCCAGGAGAACAAAATGAGATGATAGCAAATGAAGCTCTTCCTTAGCTCAGGTCAGAGGGGCATGTAATAGACAATAAATGTTACCTATTCATTCAATATCTTCTATTTAATTAAAAGCAAGCAGTCCATTCGACACCAGAAGAAAAGTTAATTAAACCTCACACTGCACAAATACAATATTATACATCACTCCATCTCGAGCTTTTACTGATTTTGCTGTCTGTTTCATGTCAGTAGCAGTTACTCCAGGACCTGGGAAATCAAGACAGCCCTCTCTCCCCCGCGTTCCCATCTTTTTCTGTAGGCTAGTGATCAGTCAGAAGAAGGAGAAGGAGAAGAAGGAGAAGAAGAAAAGGAAGAGGAGGAGAAGGAGAAGGAGAAATGCCAACACCAGGGTTACAGAAACTATAGTCTCTTCCAAATACTGACATTAGATGAATCAACTAAACATTCACCAAAATACAGAGCTGTATAATTGTGTAGTCGCAAGATAATTATTTCTCAAAACGGATTTAGTTTAAAAAATGAATTCATTCATACTGTATAGAGTAGTGGGTGTGGTCATGGGACACACATTTAAAGCTGTCTGGGAAATATTTTCTCTCTGCCCTGTCAGTGTACCTCTGGGTCTCTACTTGCCAACCCATTTGGAGATAATAGGAAAACCTCAATGGCTCCTTCACCAATGGTCCTCCCTTTTTCCACCCCTTCTCTCCTTTGCTATAGTGCACTCAGCATCAGATCAAGTTGGAAGCTCTGTCCTGTCACTTAGTAGCGATTTTGAGTTAACCCCTCTCTTCCCTTTCTTTATCTGTAAAGAAAGCACAACAAAACACTCCTGAATCACAGAACTGTTCTGCCTGGCATTGGATAGGCTTTCTCTTCTTCCTTCTTCTCTATCTGTCTCTGCCTCTCTCTGTGTCTTTCTCTGTCTTTGTCTCTCTGTCTCTTTTCTTTCTCTATACCTTCCCTCCCTCCCTTCCTATTTCTTTCTTTCAGGAGCAGAAACGCCAGTTTGCGGGAATCTCAAATTAAGTCATTAGCCAGACCCAGTCCCATCCCTGGCTAGATTCTGTGCTTCCCGCAGCCGCCGGTGTCTCATTCATTCCCTTTATTCTAAGGGCAGTCGAGTCTTGGGATGCTTGAAGCCACGGAGGCGTAATCAAGTCCCTCCCAGCGCTTTTGAGTCGGAGGGAGAGATGATAGGCGCGGGCTGGTGACCCCCTCCCTTTCCCCCACTCTTGGGAGCGCCAGCCGCTCCGCGCCCTTTGGCACCAGTACCTTTTCTCTGTAGAGAAGGCAAGCCCAGCCCGCAGCGGCGCGGCGGGGGCCGAGGGCGCCCCCTCCCTTCCTCTCGCTCCCCCTCCCCTTCCTCCCCTCCCGATACAATGACTGGGCCGGAACAGCGCATCAGAGGAGTCTCATTGGCAGCGGCCGCCCCAGCCTCGGGAGAGGCGGCGGGCGGGGGCAGCTGGGGAGAGAGGAGCCCAGAGCTGGGGCTGACAGCGAGAGGAGGCAGGCAGTACGGAAGGACTGCAGGACGCGAGGAAGGCGGCCCGGGGCGCTGCTTTAAGTGTGGATCAAAGCGAGGACGCGCGGCGAGCGACGGCGAGGGCGACGAGCAGCCCCGGCCTGGGGGATGCGGCGGGAGCTGGCTGCCTTGCGAGCCCGGGAGTCGGGCTGCGCGGCTCACGTGCAGAGCAGGAGCTTGGGCAGAGAAGAGGAGGAGAAGGAGGAAGGCAGACGCCGGGGAAGGCTCTGTGAAGAGCGGAGTTGCGGGGCTGGCGCAGAGCCGGGTCCTCAGGTCCCGCGCGGTGAGCAGCCGAGACAATAAAGTAGCAGTCGACAGCCCCCCCGAGCGCCCGAGGCTGGAAGCAGCAGAGCAGGTAGGTGGGCGACTGCCCCGGGTGCCCCGAGCGCACAGCTAGGGGCGACCGTGGGACGCGGCCACAGCGGCGCTTGCAGCGCGCCTGGGGCGCAGCGCGCGCGTTAGGAGGCCCCCAGTGGAGGTGCGGGTCCCGGGCGCTCCCGCGGGCAGGAAACTTCGCCCCCACCACTCCGCTGCTGCTTGCCGCCTCCGCCGGAGTCCCTTGGGCACTTGGCGCGGCGCTTTGGTCGCTTTGGTGGTTTGGAGACAGGAAGTTTGGCGGTTTCGGGGTGTTGGCGCTGGTGGGGCTTGCAGGCGCGCCGCCAGGGACCATGTGCTTTGGTTGCCGCGCGTTCGTGGGAGGTGAAGAGAAATGCTGATGAATCCCAGGTCGGGCTTCCCAGAGGTACTTTCAAAACGCGGCGAGAGGAGTGGAGGGGGGAAATCCCTTGCGTTTGCAGAGGATACTAAGGGTTTGGTTTGGCTGCCCTTTTCAAATAGGTGTGTCTGATCCTTGCCGCTCGTATGCTGAAGTGGCTGTATGCGTGTGGATCGCTCCCTATCTATTTTCTGGAGTATTTCACTTTTTACTTTCATCTGGTGAGGGAAAAACAAAGATGGTATTTTGGGAAATGCCATTCGATTTGGACTACGGGATGAACTCTTCCTTTGCGTTGAATGACTTGTGCTCCGAACGATACTGCTGAGCAGTGCCTGGTCTTGTTCACAAAAGGGGCGAGAGCTCGTACTAAACCTTCCCCGGGCCTGAGAAAGCTGGAGCAGGAGGAGGTCTCTCGTTCTCCTTTGTGTGGCCGCTTCCTTCCAGATGTGAGAGGGTTGGGCTAGGCACTCCTGGGTGGGGTAATAATTATCTTGAACATTCCTGCGATCTGCTAGGACTTGTAAACATACCAGAGCCAACTCCTCTGAACTTTGCGAACCGACTTGGTCTGCTTGCTGGTACCCAGACGGCTGCGTCTGGAAGGTGGCCCCTTGGTGGGGAAAAAGACCCCGGAGTGCTGACAGCCGCAGTCTTTCCAGAAAGGTGGTTGATCCTTCAAGGTTAGCTAGTTTCTGGATACCCCAGAAACTTGTCAACTCAGTTGGAGGTTGGGTACAAGATTTTAGCGCAATTCCTGGCTTGCTGTTTCCTGTCCTAAAGAGAATGGGTCTGTGCAGCTTCCATATCAAACGTCTGCAGGGGAAGAGAAGCAGCTTCGCCTTACTTAACCTCACCAAGCTGCTTGCTCTTTGATCTCCCACACACATACTGTTACGAATGGCGCTTAAGAGAGCTTACTATGGGACAGGCACCCCAATAGTCAGTTTTGGGGCATCGTAAATAGTCCACAGAGTGGTAAACTAAGCCCTAGAGCGAGGTTAAGTAACCTGCCATAAGTCACACTGGTGATTTTTGGTTTACATGAGGTCTGTTTCCAGATGCCAGGGTCTTAACTGTAACAGTGTCTCTAAAAAGGCTGTGCCGTGGTGGCATTGATGATGATGAAACAAAAATAATTACAATCATAACAACAATGAATACCTCCTGTGTTTTTCATAAGATTACATCGGATGATGTTTAAAAGAGTGCCTGAACCAAGGTGAGCACTCAATGGATACTTTGGTCTCTAAATGTCATAAACTAGGTGATGGGTATACTGATGATTCTGTGAGTCTTCCTTCTTTTTTGTATATCTGAAAAATTGGAAATAAAGAGTAAATGTACGTGTACTCGCCCACACCACACACATTCACCTCTACCTTTTGAACAGTGCTTGTTACACTTCCTAAAAGAGGGTCAGAAGAATTCACGCAATTCCCAGAACTTCTTGAACAGAAGAGGTTTATCATTTCCTCATGACATCTGCAGGTATTAATTAAACACTTCATTTGCTTCAATTCAGTAATGCAGGTGGAATGCATTTGAACACTATGGTGATGGAAAATGAAGAAATCTACCTAAGATACCATTATAGTGAGGTCTGATTTTCATGATCACCCGGAGAGTTCTCAGAAGTCACCTCTCCTGGGTGTGCAAGTGATTGTCTTAAACTTCACTTGGTTTTGAAATGAATGATGGTTTTGAATTTCCATTTTCGCCGCGGGAAAGTTAATGGGCTTCTCAAACAGGCAGACAAATGTGTTTGAGCCTGACAGGCTGGAAAAGGAGGGAGGAGTTAACTTTACAGCCACTCCAGAGTGGAAATGCAGAGTTTTCTCAGGACTGTTTATTTGACTCGCCTCTATTTCCAGCAAGCCTGAGAATCCGTGCTCTCCGTTTGATTCCACAGATTTAATCAAGACTCTGCAGTGATTCTGAGCAGACAAAAAGGAAGTTTTGGCTAACTGACAATACAAATAAGGTACATGGAAAACAGTTAAAAATACCCTGTCTTGTCCAGCCTGCAGTCATTGTCTGAAATTTCAGGAACTCTTCATAGTTATTTTACATACGTAAGTGAAGGCATCAGGCTTATTATACTGCAAGGGATTTCTCTCTCTCTCTGTCCCTCTCTTCTTCCCTCCCCCACTTACTCCTTCTCTCTCCCTCCCTCCGTCCATCCCTCCCTCTCCCTAAATCTGCCCCAGAGATTTGATCTTATTATGAAGGCACTATTTTTACATATTCAGTGATTGCTGAGGTTCACTGAAATTATTATCTTTAACCTGTAGAAAAATAAATCACGTAACTCAGCTCATCAGCAAGACTTGGGTGTCTATTTCCTTACTTAGCTATCTCTCTTCTCTCTCTTTTTAGACATGGTTTTTGTTTTGTTTTAGAACTGCACTTATCTTTTTTTTTTTGTAATTTATTTATATTTAGGTCATTAAGATTTTTTTTTCCTGGTAAAATGTGTGTCCTGTGCGGTCAGAGAGAACTGGTGAGATAGCAATTTTCTATTGCTAGATGCTTAATTTTGGGGCCAAACCTCCTATGTTCCTCAATAACCTGATTAAAGTTATCGTGTCATTAAAAAAAATCTCATTCTTCCTGGTGAAATCAATTTTTAACCTAATCTCATAAAACAGTGTTTTTCAAAATGAAGGTCATGAAATCAAATTTAGTGGGTCGCACCAGTATTTTTTTTAAAGTATTACAGGACAGGAAGTAACATCATCATATGTTAGTAAAGGTTCTGTAGTTTCATGAAACTCTGGGTCAGTCCTGTATCCGGGGCTGTGTGCAAACTCTGGGTTGCAGGATTAAATGTAATTCATACTGTGAGTTGCTGTCAAAAAGTTTGAAAGTCACTGCCACAGGGTGTGTTTGTATAATAAGTGACAAATACCCAATTTAAAGGGAATTAGGATATATATATTCCATATATACAGGTTCGATTTTCTAAAAGGTACATAGGTCAGACTGACTGCAAGAGCATCTTGCTCGGGGCTGAACAGTTACTTCAGGATCTGATTGTTTTAATCTTTTTTTTTTTTTTTGCGGTACGCGGGCCTCTCACTGCTGTGGCCTCTCCCGTTGCGAAGCACAGGCTCCGGACGCGCAGGCTCAGCGGCCATGGCTCACGGGCCCAGCCGCTCCGCGGCATGTGGGATCTTCCCGGACCGGGGCACGAACCCGTGTCCCCTGTATCGGCAGGCGGACTCTCAACCACCATGCCACCAGGGAAGCCCTGATTCTTTTCACCTTAAGCTCTGCCTTTCTCTTCCTTCCTTTTGGTTCCTTGTTGGGTGGCAAGATGACTGTAGCAGTTGCCCGTTTACACAATTCCAGGTTCAAGTCTAACAGAAAAAGCATAAACCCTCCTTCCCCAGTTGTTGAGCAAAACGTCTCAACACCAGTTCTGATTAGCCCAATTGGCTTGGCTGGAGGAAACCACATGGCCCTAGTGGTGGAGTCCTATCCAGGCCATATGGACCATGGACGCTGGAGGCCTGGACCTCCAGATGAATACAGTGGCTGGAAAAGGGGCAAATGGATGCCGGGAAGTTGAATAAAGTTCACCACAATTTTCAAGCGCCTAACTCAGTGTAGGCTGATTTCTGTTCTCTTCGATGCCCCAAATGATGGAGGACGAACTGAATTATATTCAGACACATAGGTTATCAATATGATTTCTTATGTGTGTAAGGAAAGCCTTAGCTGTCACTTTTACCACGGTCGATATCAGGACTTGGAGATCACAACGCAGAGCAGGTCAAATTAATGGTGGATTTTGTACTTTCCAGTGACACTGAGGGAAAAAGGCAGATATATTGATTTAAAACCCACTATAGACCCTAAGTCCCTTTTTTGCATCTATGTGCAAATCTTGGAAGGCAATTATTTTAATCAATGTGTTGTGCAAATGTGGTGAAAGTAGTTATTTAGAGTAGTGTCTTAGGCAAATTATTTGAAGAGTACACCTCCTTATGGGCCAAGGCGAATTGAGTTCTCTGCTCTGCAGCTCTTCATCTTGGAGATATTTATCTGTGTCTGTGTTGCTTCGCCCCTGGGAATGTGCTGCTTTTAATTGTGCTCTGTCACTTTAGGTACAATTATCCAGTGGGAAGGGGACCCTATTGTATGGGGCTGTGAGGATAATATTTACTCCCAGCAGGGGATCCCCGGAAGTCAGGTGATCATGCTGGCTTGCCCCGGTCAGTCCTGGTTAATGTCTGAACCTCCAGTTTGAACAATAAATTACATGGTCACTTCACCTATAAAGGCTATTTTAGGGGGCCATGATTAGGGGGTCTTTTTAATAGATTAAATTATAAAGAACTCCTCTCACCAGGCAAGATTAAATGGTATCTAAGGATGTGTGCTCAAGTGGTAGAAATATTATAAAGGAAAGCAGAAAAGTGAATGCCGAAAAATCATGAGTGTGGTGGGTCTCAACCAGGGGTGATTTTGCCCCTCTGGGCACATTTGTCAGTGTAAAGAGAAATTGTTAGTTGTTGCCACTTGCGGGAGGATGCTAAAGGAATCTAGTGTGTAGAGACCAGGGATGCTGGTAAACATCTTAACCATGCACAGGACGGTCCCCACGACAAAGAATTATCCAGCCCCAAATGTAGATAGTGCTGAGGTTGAGAAACCCCTGGACAGTGGTTACATTTGGAGGGGAGAGAGGGAAAGTGTTTAGGAGTTTCTGGGGCAGCACAGTGATGGATACATGGCTTTTCACTTGGAGATAATTATGGAGCTGTATACTTATATTTTGTTCACCTTTTTATGTATGTTATACTTAAAAATTTTTGAAGCGTTAAAAAAATAAAGTTCTTACCATAATTGAAGGGTGAAACTCCTGATGCCTGGTAGCAACTTGTTCCGATGTAAAGACTAAGTAAATAATAGTAGAACTAATGATAATAAGAGCTGCTCATCTGTGCTGGGAATTACACTGCCAAGATTATGTAATATTTGTCAAATTGTCAAAGTCTGTGTGTTGACCAGTCTTTTACAGAAGAGCAGGATAGGTTGTGGTTATAAACGTTGGCTCTCATGTCAGATGACCTGCCCTCAAATCCAACTGCACCACTTACTAAATGTGTGACTTTGAACAAGTGGCTTAACCTTTTTTGTGCCTCAGTTTCCTCATCTCTAAAATGGGGAGAATAAGATTTCCTACCTCACTGGGTGATTATGAGGATAAAATAAGTGTTTCATGTAGTACCTGCGACATATTAAATATTCCGTAAATGTTAACTTTTTCCTATCTTTGTGGAGGCTAGGAAGAAGTAGAAATAGCTATATTTTTTATCGAACACTATGTACCGCATTTCAGTCTAAGCATTTTTCAGCTATTGTTTTCTTTATTCTTACCAATCCTGTGATCTGGGTGTTAAGGCCATTTGTTGTTATTACTCCCATTTTACAGATGAGGAAAACTGAGACTTAATGAAATTAGCAAGGAATAGAGGCTTAATTGCAACCCCAAGTCATTTTGACCCCAGAGCCTCTGCTCTCATTTATTGTGTCATATTGTTAGACTTGGAAGGGAGCTTTGAGATCAACTAACCTTCAAAAATGAGCCCCAAAGATGGAATGTGACTTGGCAAGTTATTTAGGGATGGTGTAGGGCCAGAACCGAGGTTTTCTGCCTCCCACGACCATCTATATTTTGAGGATACATGCATCCATCTCTCAGAGCAACTGCGCTGAGTGGGAGCAGGCATGGACCAGGAATGCTAGATCTGGTGTTGGGGAGATGTCTTCTAATCCAGCTACAAAAAGTCTAGTGCTGTGTTACTGGCGGAGGTGAACCCCTGGTGAATATGAGTTAATTTTAGATGATAGATGGAGAATCATTTTACTTTAGTGATTATTTATTTATTTTAATGTGTACCCCCGTCCCCAATTATTTTTCCCTCAGACCTTCAAACTTTATTAAATAGTAGATTTCTTTCGGCCTTGCCAAATAACTATTAACAGACAATATTATTGCTTAAGATGAGGCTAGCAAGACACAGTGTCAATGTAAAATCACTTAAAAATATATATTAGGTAAAACAGGGCTTCCCTGGTGGTGCAGTGGTTGAGAGTCCGCTTGCCGATGCAGGGGACGCGGGTTCGTGCCCCGGTCCGGGAAGATCCCACATGCCGCGGAGCGGCTGGACCCGTGAGCCATGGCCGCTGAGCCTGCGCGTCCGGAGCCTGTGCTCCGCAACGGGAGAGGCCACAACAGTGAGAGGCCCGCGTACCGCAAAAAAAAAAAAAAAAAAAAACATAAGGTGGGTAGTATTGAAAAATGACAAAAGCTACGAAGGGGAAGATGTGAATGACTGAAGTCCAGGAAATAGTGGGCTAGAGCAATGTCTGTCTAACTCTGTGCACAGGAATCAGTTGGGAATCAGATACTGATTCAGTAAATCTGGGGCAGAGCCTGAGGATCTGCATTTCTAACAAACTCCCAGATGATGCTGATGGTGCTGGTCTATGGACCAGTTTGCCTAGGAAGGAATCAGAGAATCTAGAAGATTCTTGGACATGTGCTGGGTGCCATGGAGGATTCAAAGAAATGTACAATGAGATATCACCTCACACCTGTCAAAGTGGCTATCATCAAAAACTCTTCAAATGACAAATGTTGGCAAGGATGTGGAGAAAAGGGAACGCTCCTACACTGTTGGTGGGAATGTAAATTGGTGCAGCTACTTGGAAAACAGTATGCAGGTTTCTCAAAAAGCTAAAAATAAAACTACCATATGACCCAGCAATTCTACTCCTGGGTATATATCTGAAAAAACAAAAACACTAATGTGAAAAGATGCACGCATCCCAATGTTCGTAGCAGCATTATTTACAATTGCCAAGATATGGAAGTGACCTAAATGTCCATCAATAGATGAATGGAAAAAGATGTGACCACACACACACACACACACACACAAAATGGAATACTACTCAGTCATAAAAAGTGAAATTTTGCTATTTCCAACAACACGGATGGATTTGGAGGGTATTATGCTAAGTGAAATAAGTCAGAGAGAGAAAGACAAATACTGTATAACTTATATGTAGAATCTAAAAAAATAAAACAAACTGGTGAATGTAACTAAAAAGAAACAGACTCACAGATATAGAGAACACATTAGTGGTTACCAGTGGGGAGAGAGAAGGATGAAAGGGCAAAACAGAGGAGAGAATTAAGAGGTACAAACTATTAGGTGTAAAATAAATAAGCTACAAGGATATATTGCACGACATAGGGAATATAGCCAATATTTTATAGTAACTGTAAATGGAGCATAACTTTTAAAAATTGTTGATCACTATATTGTACACCTGTAACATATTGTACATCAACTATACTACAAAACAAAAAAACAACAACAAAAAAACCTACAAAGAAATGTAAGGGAATCCTGTTGTCCAGAAGCTTAAGCTAGTTGGGGAGAGAAGATGTGAATGAACGTGGGTGGTAAACTCCCCCATCCAGAGAAAGTGTAAACTCCCCCATCCAGAGAAAGTGTAAACTCCCCCATCCAGAGAAAGTGCGACACCAAAAGAGAGGTACAGGGACAGTGATCTGCCCCAGAGTTGCTGCAGTGGGGTAGCAGGAGCGGGTAGGGTTTCACTTTGTAGCAGCAAGTGGAGAGTTCCCAGACAGGCTTGATGAGCAGGCCATGGAAGACTCCAAAAAATGCCTTCGCCAGCAAGGTGGAGATTTCAGGAACAATCTGATCAGTACACTGAAACGCTCCCTTAGGATAACCTCCCTTTTCAAAGAACAAGCCCCATGGCCCAGTCGTAATAGTCCCCATTTGTTGAGTCCCTATGAGTGCCAGCTACTTGCCAAGTGCTTTCCAGACAGCGTGTATTTCATTCCATTTCCACCATGTACCACCGTAGCTCACACTTTATAGAGGTGAAAACGGAGGCTTGGAGAGGCTGCATCAGTTTTCAAAATCACACATCTGGTTAGTGATTGACCTGGAATTCGGAGTCAACCGAGTCTGTGCTCTTGGACATCACACTGCAAGTGGCTCTGCTTTGTGTTATCCCCGACAGTCACAGCCTGAGTGAGAGGCTCAGCCCTCGAGAGAGAGCATAGCTCACCGGAGATTCTAATGGCTTATCTTGTTTCAGGTAAGAATATTGCCCTCTAAAACAGATCCTGAACCCTCAGCCAAAGTTGGTTATATTCCTTTCTGCCGTGCTGAATAAACTATGACCAGACTGGAGTTTTTAGCATTGTGACCTTCCATGAGAAATAAGTTCAAAACTGCCCCCTCACCCCCGCCTCGCTCCTGCAAATAAACACTGAATGGTTTGTTGCAATGAGAAGGCGCTTTCCTTTGGAAATCACCAAGTAGCCTAGAGAGACAGTTATTGGAAATAATTATGCCTCTGCCACAGCATAGGGCCCATCACTGCCCTTCCTGATTCAAAAGGTCTTTCTGGAATACCAGCATCCACGTTCCAGCTGGTGCTTATGATAGCCGACAGCGGCGGTAGGGAACCCAACAACGGATGAGGCCTGAGGATTGTTTTCCGGCTTCCCTTGTTGCACCTGACTGAGCCCATCCCATCAATTCAGTCCTTGAAAAAGAGCAGGGGGACCATATGTGACCTGAATGGGAGGCACGAATCACAGAGCCAGCTCTGGCCCTGGTTCATCCAAGTGTACTACTCCGGCAGGGTTCTGCCGGATGAAGGAGGAGCTGGGGAGAAAGGGGTGCGGTGACCCTGGGTGGAGAGTCAGAAAAGCTGAGCTCTGATCGCAACTCGACAGCAGACTGACCTTAGCCAGTGTTAATTACCTCTCTGGATTTGTCAAGTGGGGGTGATCTTTACACTCTGAACCACCAGAAGTGCACCCAGACCTTCAAATCGTATTACAGATTTGCACTTAATTCACAGCCGTTGTACTGTTCTCACTTTAACTTTTTTAAGAAAGGGCTCAGAGAACACACTAGTGGTTACTAATGTGCAGAGGATGGGGGAGGGGCGAGAGAGGCATAGGGGAGTAAGAGATAAAAACTGCTACGTATAAAATAAATAAGCTACAAGGATATATCGTACAGCGCAGGGAATATAGCCAATATTTTTTTGGACTGTGTTTTTATTTATTTATTTAAAGAAATGCCTAAAACTTTTAAAATTGATTGATTGATTGATTGATTGCGGCCGGGTCTTTATTGCTGCGCGCGGGCTCTCTCTAGTTGTGTGGAGCAGGGGCTACTCTTCGTTGCCGTGTGCGGGCTTCTCATTGCGGTGGCTTCTTTTATTAAGGAGCACAGGCTCTAGGCACGTGGGCTCAGTAGTTGTGGCTCCCGGGCTCTAGAGTGCAGGCTCAGTAGTTGTGGTGCACGGGCTTAGTTGCTCTGCGGTATGTGGGATCTTCCTGGACCAGGGCCCGAACCCATGTCCCCTGCATTGGCAGGCGGATTCTTAACCACTGGGCCACCAGGGAAGTCCTGTTTTTTTTTATTTTTGGTGGCACCCGCATGGCTTGCACGTTCTTAGTTCCCCCACCAGGGATTGAACCTGGGCCTTAGGCAATGAAAGCATGGAGTCCTAACTGCTGGACTGCCAGGGAATTCCCTAGTCAATATTTTATAATAACTTTAAATGGAGTACAATCTATAAAAATATTGAATTACTATGTTGTACACCTGAAACTAATGTAATATTGTAAATTAGCTATAATTTTTAAAAAGTCTCAGATAAATAAATGCTTTTAAAAGAGCTTCTTTATCAGTAGTGTGTTGGTGGAACATTTCAGTAAAATTATTTGCTGTGTAGTAAAAATGAGCCTTGGTGTAACTTGTTCTATCAAGTAACCTTTCAGTATTTAAAGAAATCTCAAAACATTAAGATAGTGTGACTTCTTTGATAAATCAGGAGAGTTAAGGGTATTTGAGGCAATCACAAATGAACTGATTGCATCCATTTAAACATGCAACTTGAAATGCAGGATCCTGATTAGGTAATGAAAACCATGTGCCCTTAGACTGGGAACAGAGAGCCCAGTCCCAGCGGGGCCGTAAGACTCAAATTGAGGACATATCATGGTAATTTGCTCCAACTGTGTTAAATTAATTCAATTTGTATTTTGAAGAGAAAAAAAGAAGCGTGTTATTTTATATACCTCCCTGTGCCCAGTCTAGCTGTACTTTCACTTCCTAAAGAATGGGCTGTCCAGTTTACTAGAGGTCAAAAGTTTCATTCAAACAAATTAAGAGTAAGAAAGCACTTTTGCAATGATTCAGCTGCTTTGAACAGTTCAAGTCTTGAGTGGTTCTTGATGTACTTTCTAGCACTGAGCTTAATTACACTTGGAAAAGTGTACTGGAAAACTATCATTGGTCCTTTTTAGATTTCAGAGAAAAGCTGTGAAAATGATAAAGGGTATTTAAAAATTGACAGTTTGTCAGCAAGTGTTCATGCTATTGGATAGATTCTTTCACTCTATAATAAGAGGGGAAAATGTAACTTTGCCTTCTTTCAGAGTATACAATGCAAACTCCCCCCTCCCTCCTCCCCCCTCCGCCATTTCTCCTACAGTTTCATTTGTATAGTATTGTCAAGGAATAAGAAATTTGTTTCACTAAAGTGATTTCTCCAGGTGACTAAAGCTTACCTCTGCCCACCTACATTATTTTTCTGCTTGAACTGTTTCTGATGGAAACATGGCACCTGCTTCTTTACTTTTTTGCCTGGAACATCACTTTTCATTCCTTGCCATCATCCTGTTACTCTTTGACAGCTGACTTGTGTGGGGCTGAGAGCCTCTGTATAAATAATCTCATATTTCTATTCTTTTGTAGGTGCCATTATTCCCAATAATAGGGTTCCTCTGAGTAGTTAGCAAATCCCAGGCAGGGTGCTAAGAATGTCATATGCATTATAGTCTTGGCTAATCTGCCAAACACCCCCGCCCCTGAGAAATGGGATTATCCCTTCTATTTTATGGGTGAGAAAATTGAGATTTAAGAAACTAGTAGTGAGTTGTGGAGTGGGGATTTGAACCTGGATCTCTCAGTGAGAGATGCCTGTTGATAGGTAATACAAGAGTTGCCTCTGTTTCGCTTCTCTGCATATTTCTGTCTCTCTTCCTGCTTTTAAAACCTTCACCCAGGTAAGAGCCCAAGATGAGGTGTGTGCCTCTTTTACAGGGCATTTATTGGTATCTTCTTCCTTGAGTGTGGTTATGAGAATATTTCTGCTGATTGCGAGGTTCCCAGGCATCTTCTGCACATTCGCAGTTTCGGGAAGTCAAACCTGTGAATTCATTACTATGTGGGCTAAGGCTTTGGGTAGATTGATTATAGGATTTGCTGCATTATGGTTTAGTGACATAATCAAGAAACCTGCAATCAGAGGAATGTCTGGCAAGTCTATAACTCAGGGGTCAGCACACTTTTTCTGTGAAGGGCCAGGTACTAAATATATTAGGCTTTGCAGGCCATATGGTCTGGGTTGCAGCTACCCAAATCTGTCTTTGCAGGGCAAGAATAGCCACAGATAAAACATAAAATGATGCATGAAGCTGTATTCCAATAAAACTTTATTTACAGAAACAAGCTGTGGGCAGGAGTTGGCCCACAGGCTTGTCGTTTGCCAACTCCTGTTATAATGGATGAAAGAACCACTCAGGGTATTTTAAAAGCCAAAGTAGGTAGAGAGTTCAGAGGCTATGTAGAGTAGTGACTTCGCCCAGGGACTCTGGAGACAATGCCTGGATTTGTCTCCTGGCTTCACCACTAACTACTGTAACTTAGTGTAACAAATACCTTAACCTCTCAGTTTTCTGTCTTTAAGATTGGGAAAATAATAGTCTTCCCTCTCAGGGTTGCTTTGAGAATTGTTTGTAAGGTACTGAGAGCCATGCGCAGGACAAGAGAAGCACTACATAACTTTCTGTGAAATTAAGAATCGCAATGAATCCAATTTCTAGTGAGCTAAAATATCATAACATGTTGATGGAAAGAACGGAGACTTCCTTTGCTCTGAGTGAAGTGGAGGGCAGTGATAGTTCCTGTCGGGTGGATGGATGTGTGGCGGGAGAGGATGGCTTTGTGAAGCCTTAGTGAGGGCAGCTCAATGGGTCAGACAAGGCTGTGGCCCGGGAGTTACGGGAAGTGGGCTCCACACCACAGACAGTCTTTGACTTACAAGTCACTTCCCTTTAGGGCCTTGGTTTCTGCATCCATGAACTAATGGGGTTCACCTTGATTAGTGGATATAGGCTGGCTGCTCACAGGTTGCATTCTGCCTACAGAGCATTTGATTAGTTCCTAGAGTGTTTTTTAAACATTTGAAATCATCATCAGCAGCTATGAATCAGGAGATTCCACAAAAATTCAGGATTCCTGGTTTTTGTTAAAAATTCAGAAGCTCTAACAACACTGGTTGCATTCCTGCTTGACAGCTGTGGACCGGCGCTGGGGCATGGCGGCCCGTGGGCTCTATCATGGACTGCCGTAGCAGAGGGTGTACGTGCCCAGTCTGCACCCTGGCCCTGGCCTTGGCCTCTCAGTCAAGCCAGCTTGACTTCCCACCACCTCTGCCTGCATTCATTTGTCTGAGGACTTTCTCTGACTGTGGAAGTGATGGTTTGGAAGTGCTGGAGAATTAAGACCCGTCTCTCCAGTGTTGAAGGGTTTAGCATCTGGACACTCCATCTCCCTTGCCCATCTGGTAGGATAACTAAGATGAATATTCGGCACCATTTCCTAGAGTTTCCCCACGGCATTAAACCCTGGTCACTCATGGTGATAGTTGATTTAATAGGACCTTTTAATTAATTAACTTTAAAATTGAAGTAGAGCTGATTTAAGTGTTTCAGGTATATAGCAAAGTGATTCAGTTATAAATATATATATATTCTTTTCCAGATTATCTTTATACATACATATATATATATGTATATATTCTTTTTCAGATTCTTTTCCAATATGGGTTATTACAAGATACTGACTATAGTTCCCTGTGCTATATAGTAGGTCCTTTCTATCTATCTGTTTTATATACAGTAGTGTATATCTGTTAATCCCAAACTCCTAATTTATCCCTCCCTGCCTTTCTTCTTTGGTAACCATTAGTTTGTTTTCTGTGTCCTTTAGTCTATTTCTGCTTTGTAAATAAGTTCATTTGTATCATTTTTTAAGATTCCACAGCTAAGTCATATATTTGTGTTTCTGTCTGACTTCACTTAGTGTGATAATCTCTAGGTCCATCCGTGTTGCTGCATTACTTCATTCTTTTTTTATGGCTGAATAATATTCCATGGTAAATACATATACGACATCTAATAGGACAACTTTGTTTTGATGCCCTTTCCTTTCTTGTTTCATTTCCCCTAGTCTCCCACTGCTGTTCCCAGGGATGAACTCTCAGATAAGCCTCAGATAAACACCCCACATTTGACCCCTTGTCCAGGGTCAGCTTCCAGAGGAAATCAGACTAAGAAAAGCATAGTCCCTGCCACTGAGGCCAAATGAGAATTGCCCTTGTTTTTCATCAGGCTTGGGCAGTTTTTCTTGGGTAGAGAAACAGTTGTCCATCCCATGTCCTTCAAAAGAGGGAAGGTAAAGGAGTGAATGGGCTGAGGATTTCTAGAAGAAGGGGAGTTTATTTCCTTGTGTAAGTAAAGAATAGACAGAAAGCTTTTATGCAAGTGATCTTTACTTATTGAAGTCTTGTTACCAAACCAGATTTTTTTGCCTAATTCTCAGCAAGCCAAAACTCTGAGACACCTTGCAGCAAAGAGAGTTTATTCTAAGGCAGCCAAACGGGAAGATAAGAGAACAAATGTCAGATCCGCCTCCCCGAAGGCAGGGGGCTCAGGGTATTTATGGGATGAAGAATAAAGTGGCAGGGCTTCCCTGGTGGCGCAGTGGTTGAGAGTCCGTCTGCCGATGCAGGAGGCACGGGTTCGTGCCCAGGTTCGGGAAGATCCCACGTGCCGCGGAGCGGCTGGGACCAGGCAGTGTGAGGTGCGGGGAGTGTGGGAGAAGGTGATTGGAAAAAGGTGCGGTAATTGTCCTTCTGTGCAGGTGTAACTAAGCTACAGGCCTCTGCAGGTTCAAAAATGGAGGCTCTTAGCATAATGTGAAGGTGCAGTTTTTAGCCCTTTGGCATCAAAGGGTCACCAAAAGGACACTAGAACATGCCTAATTGGAGGGTATGTGGTCCTAATCCAGTCTTAACTGGCTCAGCTTAAACTAGACACAGGTGACTCCAAGTTCCTGGAAAACAGCCCTGGCAAACATCTTATTGTTTAGGTTACATGCTGCTGGGAAGACATGCAAGTCTTTGCTAGCAACAACTATAACGACCTTGACTAGTGAGATGGACTTGACTCATGGTTACCCCTAGTTTCAGCCTTGCCTCTGTGGGTATCTGAATTTGTGATTCCTGCAATAGAGGATCCTTAAAATGGGACTATTTGATGGGGTATTTTGTGAGAAGCAATCCACATCTCTAGATTGTGATTGGTGAATTGTTTTAACCTGCCTGAGGAGATTTGTATTTTACAAGAGGCAATTTGAGAGTCAAATTTGTTTTCTAATTGGGTGACCAACCATCCCCGTTTGCCCAGGGCTGCGAAATTTCCTGGGATGAGGGACTCTTTGTACTAAAACTGGGAAGGTCCTGGGCAAACCGAGATGAGTTGGTCACCCTATTTTAGACGCAGGTCACACACAGGACCTTTCAAAGTCTAACCTCTGAAAGATGATGTCCCTCCAATACATATGTATTTCAAAAGAAAATTATATTTTAAAAATGACCCCAAACTTAAATGTATGCTAAAATAAAACAGCTGTGTCTAGATTTCTAACTAAAAATTGGAGTTTAAGAGCGTGACTTTGGTTTTGCTTTTTGTCTGTACCTCTGCTTGCCGTTTGGACTTGGCTGGCTGTGGGGTCACAGAACACTGTTAGTTAAGGGAATGGATTTGGAAACATTCTGTACCGCTTCCTTTTCACAGCCTCTACTCAGTCAGTCAAGCAGGGGCTCAGCAGGCGTGCTCCCCACATTTGAAGCTCTGGGTTCTCTCTTCGGGTGTGAAAGGGCACCAGGAAAAGTCACCTCACCTGTGTCCAAGGGGAAACCACTTACATGTGCATTTGCTCTGCCCTGGGTTCTCTCTCATCTTTCCTCTCCTGGGTGTTCATCTATTTTTAGTAACATTGTGTGCTTTTTTTTTTTTTTTTTGCAGTACGTGGGCCTCTCACTGTCGTGGCCTCTCCCGTTGTGGAGCACAGGCTCCGGACGCGCAGGCTCAGCGGCCATGGCTCACGGTCCCAGCCGCTCCGCGGCATGTGGGATCTTCCCGGACCGGGGCACGAACCCGTGTCCCCTGCATAGGCAGGCGGACTCTCAACCACTGTGCCACCAGGGAAGCCCCTAGTAACATTGTGTTTTAATCAGAGATGAACTTTTGAAGATCTTTGCACCCAAATTAGACGAGTGTGTCACAGCTGAATGAGACAGAGGCAGAGTCATGCCCCAGTCTGAGGACATAAACAGCAGAGAATGTGAATGCACCAAGATCTGGGAATCTCTGTAAATCAGAATCCAGATGTGTTGTCTGCACAGCACAAAGTGAAAGGAAGACCTGGGAATTTGAAGGTTAAAATGATTTTATGTATCAAATGAGGTAACTTTGACGGTGAAGTTGATATGTGAGGGTTAGTGGGAAAGTTCTAAGTAGATCTGGAGGCAGAGAGATACGTGTTTGAATCCAGGATCTGTCACCTAACTGCATGATTACCTTGTGCAGGTCAGGAAACCTTACTGAGCCTCCGTTTTCTCACTTATAAAATGGAGATAAGAAGGAAGGAAAGCTTACTTTTGTTGAGTGTTTGCTATGTTTTAGGGTCATTGTAGGCATTAGAGGAATTGTTTCATTTGAGAGTTTACGGTCCTGCAAGGTTGCCCCGTTTTACAGATGAGGAAATTGAGACACCAAACAGTCAAATAATTTCCCCAGCATTACTCAGCTGCTCAGGGATGAAGCCAAAATTCACATCTGGTTCAGGCTGCCTCCTGAGCCTGTGCCAGCCTGTTCCCCCCATGGGGATTATAACTTACTCCTCGTGCTGGTGGTCTTATTTGGGTTCATCCAGAAGCATATCCTAAGATAGACTGCAAGTAGTTTATTTGGGAAGTGCAGGAAACACCAGTAGAGAAATCAGGAAATGAGATAAGGAGTGGAAGGCCGCCAAAAACAAGTGTGTTAGCAGTTTAACTACCACAGTGGGCCAGTAGTGCGCCATCCCACTGGAGAAACTCAGGAACCAGCATAGTGCATGTGCCTTAGAATGATCCCATCTGAGGGGTGAGGTAGCTGGGGTATTTATACTCCAGCTCCCAAGAGTCATTAATTGAGGGCTCCTTCTGGGAGGTGAAGTATTTATTCCTAGGTGTTTCCCTGGTATCCTGTGCTTGGCAAAGGAGGACTGTGAGTCCAGGAAAGCTCTTGGCAAAGAAATGCAGGTCTGGCAGTTGGAAAAGGCCAGTGTGTCTTGAAATGGTAAAGAGAAGGGGGTGTGGAAGCAGGACGTACAGCACCTACTACAGTGGTTATTAGAAATGGAGACAGTATGCACAGCGGCAGGCTTAGGGCCACCATTTATGGAGGGTTTACTATGATTACGTAAATTGACAGTAAAGGGATTTTTGAAGGCTTCGCATGAGTCTTGTGAATCATTGCTTGACCTAGAATTGTTCCCAGGAACCCATATTAAGACCTGCATGGGGTCAGCCTGCGTGTATGAATCATGAACTTCTAATAAATTCCACGCCTGCCCAGCCCTCCACTTCGGACTCTTTCAGAAGTGGGTCCCTCCACCTGAGGTCCATCGAAACACTTGCCGCCTTGGAGTCTGGGTGCAGAGGGAGGAGCCAGACTGGGTGCTTTGGCACAAAGACCGAGAAACCTCCTCTCTGTGTCCAGAACCCAAAGTTTACCCACCCTTTGTGCTCAGGGGAAAGGAGTTCAAAAAGGGATTGTGAGCTAAGAGCAAGGAGGGATAAATGTAGCTGGGCTGACATGATTAGCAAGAACTTTTTTGTTTTTCTAAAGAAGATAATAGCTCGTTTTCCTGCCACATCTTACGGTCACTTTTTCTTCCAGGATATAACTATTGAGTACTAGAGCAGTTACAGTTTCCAGTGTCTCTCTTCCTTCCTCCCCACCCATTATGGAAGTTCCCCATTTTGTGTGGTCTTGGTGGGGCAGTGCCCACCTTTCCATCTGAACCAAAGAAACCAGATTGTTCCTCTCTTCATGTGATGCAGTCAAGAAATGTGGCAGAGACTGCTTTTCGTCCCCCAAGCCCATTTCCCTTTCTCTTTCAAGTAATAACCCCCATCCTTTGGGTTTTCTCTGGGCACATGGCTGCCAAGATAGGGACTACATTTCCCAGCTTCTCTTGTGTCTGGTGTGGCCACGTGACCAAGCTCCGCCTAAATGAATGGGAGAGGAAGTGATTTACGCGAGCTTATGAGTTTTTCCCGATGGAAGGAAACACCTTCTTGTTCTTGCCTCCTTCCCTTGAGCTGGAACAAGGAGGCAGTGGTGAGCCCTTGTCAATAATGGGGGTGAGGGCAGTATTCCAGGTGTTGATTTACAACCTCGGGGGGTCCCCAGGTGAAACCCGAAACTGGCCTTTGTACGCGGAGGGCAAGGAGAGACGGAAGAAAGAGGCAGATGACTCCAGACTGGTAGGTGGCAGTTCTAATAGTTTCCATGGTCCTCCTTCTCTTTCTTTATCTTTTAAAAAGAAAAACCCAGGAAGACGCGTCAGATTTTTGTAAATGAAGATACGACAAGGATGTGGCCAATTTTGCTTTGTGATCTTGTGCAGGAGATTTTGTGATACTACCTATATATCTTTACACACATGTATCTATATCTATATCTATATCTATGTATCTGTATATCTATATATCTGTATGTATCCCAAACCAGCAATGGGACTTTGTTTATATAGCAAATAAATATTATTTTTTTCCTCCACCCACTCTCTCCCTGCATATGCACATCCCCATTTTATCCTTGCTCCTTTTCCCTTCCAACCATCCTTGCCCCTGGCTACATAGCCTCTGCCCTCCTTTCTGATCTCTGCTGTCCCATCCCTGGAAAAAGGTCTGGAAAGAGAGTCATACTTGGGCTCTGAGGGAGGGTGAGAGGGAGGTCATTCCCAGCTCTTCAGTGTGTGTAAAACAATGGGTTAAGATAGTGACAGACTTCATTCTTAAAGTTCACTTCTTGATGGGTCATTGTCAGACTCAAAAAAATTATTAACTCTTTTTTTTGTAAATTTATTTATTTTTGGCTGTGTTGAGTCTTTGTTGCTGCGTGCGGGCTTCCTCTAGTAGCATCAAGTGGGGGCTGCTCTTTGTCCCAGCATGTAGGCTTCTCACTGAGGTGGCTTCTCTTGTTGGGGAGCACGGGCTCTAGACCTGCGGGCTTCAGTAGTTGCGGCTCACAGGCTCTGTGGTTGTGGCTCGCGGGCTCTCGAGCACAGGCTCCGTAGTTGTGGTGCATGGGCTTAGTTGCTCTGCGGCCTGTGGGATTTTCCCGGACCAGGGCTCGAACCTGTGTCCCCTGCATTGGCAGGCGGATTCTTAACCACTGAGCCACCGGGAAAGCCCCAATTATTATTAACTCTTGATTGAGGACTTTGAGTGAAGATATCTTTGCTTACTTTCCTTTTTTACATTATTCTTTCAAGCCTGCATCCTTGAAATGGCTGAGTGCAGGAATGGTGGGTAGAGTATTCATTCCAAGGATGGAAGGGGTGTTGAGGAGCCTCCGATTGTCTGGGCCCAGCTCATGGGTCACCCAGCAAGCATGCCCTCTCGATGACCTGCTCCAATGCCAGGACAGGGTAGAACATCAAGGTGGAAGGGGTCTGGGTCCTTCTACCTCTTTGTGGGGCAGAGCTCTGCTGCCAGCCCCTGCCCTCTGCCAGACCACTCTCTCCTTGGACTTGGACTCAAAAGAGAACAAATCGATACCACTCTTGCTTGGTCTCTGCTCTAACCAAGAACCTATGTTGTGACTAATATTAAAGTCTTGACACCTGACTTAGCCTCAGCCAACTGAGAGTTACTGGAGAGATCATGAGGGTTGGAGCCAGAAGACCTGGGTTTAATCTTAGCTCTGCTACGTACTAATGGGATGGTGTTGAGTAAGAGACTAGCCTACAGCTCCTCTGCGACTGTGGCATGCATTACCAGATTTAATTCTCGGCAGAGAGCCTCTCGGGGTAAAAATCCTGGCCCAGTGCTTGGCACATAGTCAACAATCAATGAAAGATGGTTCTTGATGTTATTCATATCACTGTTAATTATTCACAATGCTGAGTGGTTGCTGACCAACTCAAGCAGTACTGGTAACTTTATACCTGCTGGCTCTCAGGTCTGGACTTAGTTTTGCCAATTTCTGAAGGGGCTGGGTGACCATGGCAAATGAGCAGTTCAGCAGAAACCATATGTTCCGTCAAGCCCTTGTGGGTGGCATTTACTTAACTTGGATAAAGGATATGTCTTATGATGAAGTGGACAGGCTTCCTGGGGTGGTGCCTTCTGATCTCTCACAAAGGGTGAGGGAGGAGGTAAGGGTGGGGAAGCAAGCTGGTCAGGAGAGAACTGAATCTTTCCCCTGACTAACCTGGGAAGCCACATCTTTAGTGCCCGCCAACTGCTGGTGGCCTACCTGATACCCACTTCCTCCACTTGGGGTAAAGAACCCCAGTCTTATTTGAGGTGGTAGCGTGCTTTGGTATAAAATTAGACTACATTTCCCTGCCTCCCACACTATTAAATATGGCCGGGTTACCAAGTGCTGGCCGGTGAGGTTTAAGTAGTGTTCTGTGGGATGTTCAGCTCCAGGTGGGAACTGACTCAGGTGGGAGACTTGCTCTATTGCCTTTCCATCCTCCTCCCCCTCCTGCTGCCTAGAACATAGAAATGATGGCTGGAGCATCAGCAACTGTTTTGTGACTTTGAAGGCAGAAGCCATTGGTTCAGGAAGGCAGTCGAAGATAGAGGGCACTGCTTTCCGCCAGAAATGGCTCCCCTACCCGAATATCTGAGTGCCACCCGAAGCTCCTTCCCACCATTCTGGCTTTATGTGTATGAATGAGCCTTGGTCTCATTTTACATTACGTACTTCAAAAGCCTTCAAGACTAAAAGCCCCATGCTAAAGAACTGCATGGCTACTTCTTTTATCTTCCTGTGGGGCTGGATTAATTTCTTTATCCTTCTTGCAAACGCCTAGAGTCCAGCTTCCCAGCTAAATAAGCATATGATACCACCGTTCTGTCCTCTGCACTTAGGGCTGAACATTTGGGTGCTTAACTGCTCTCTGCTTGTTTTGACTTGTTTAATGGCCTTTCGGGATGGTCAGAAAGTTTTTTTCCAAATACTGTAACACTTCTTATATTTGCTTTTCTGAATACGTGGATGGGTTCCCGATGATCGTTCCCTCAGAGGAAGGATCCTTGGAAAAGGCCTTAGAAAAATATCCAATGGGGTATCCTGCTCTCCTCTGAACTGTGATACAGGGTAGATGTCTACAAGCTGTACCTTTGCCACAGCCCATTATTAGCTGGCTTCTGGTTAGGCTCTGTGAGTGGAGTTGTTGACCACAGATGGGGATGGGAGAAGGGAATTATTTCTGTTTTCATCTCAAGTTGGCATCTTCACAGCAGCTGTAGACATCATGGTGCTTCAGCCGGGAAATGTGTACTTGAGTGGGAAGACTGACCCAGTCCCATATTTACAAACAATGTCATCTGAAGGCTGATGGACAGTTTTCACCAAACCCCATTTCTTTTACCTCCTGGGTGGCACACAGAGAAATTACACTGCTCGGCCTCTCCAGCTGGAGTATCAGGGTGGAGGAGAGGAGGAGGCTGATTTCTGACCAGTACAATGAGGGTAGAAGTGTTATATGCTGTTACTGTGTCTGGTCCATAAAAACTGCCTCCAGGGGCTTCCCTGGTGGAGCAGTGGTTGAGAGTCCGCCTGCCGATGCAGGGGACACGGGTTCATGCCCCGGTCCGGGAAGATCCCACATGCCGCGGAGCGGCTGGGCCCGTGAGCCATGGCCGCTGAGCCTGCACATCCGGAGCCTGTGCTCCGCAACGGGAGAGGCCGCAACAGTGAGAGGCCCGCGTACCGCAAAAAAAACCCAAAACTGCCTCCACTACTTTCCCGACCTCCCCTGCCCTCATTTGCTTTCTGGATGCAGAAGATCTGGTGCCCAACTTGAAGGTCCTTGGGGTTGACAGACTCACTGGAAGGAAGGAGCCTGCGATGCCCAGACAACTTCGGGAAACAGAATTCCTTTCTTCCCCCTAGCTGTCCTGCACTGGATCATGACACGATGAGAAAGCAACCTTTAGTGTGCTAATAAGTGAATTAATTAAAGTACCACTAAGCATGTTCAGACTTCACAGCTTGCTGAAGGGTTCATCATTCATTCATTCAGGAAACACTTACTGAGTGAGTGCCTACAGTGATTGTGTGAGGGACCATAAAAGCTGAGGGAGTGCAACTTGGGGAAGAAGTGTACCTTTGAATTAGCAATGAAGGGAAGCCTGTCTCTGTGTTTCATCTGAGCCAGAAGGCTGAGAAGGAAGCCGTTATGTGAACACCTGGGGGGTGAGCATTCCTAGCAGAGGGTGTGGCTAGTGCAAAGGCCCGGGAGTAGGAACGTGCCTGGTAGGTTTTAGGAATAGAAAATGGCTGGAGCAGAGTGAGCAGGGGAGAGAGTGGTGAGGCGAGATTAAATCATGGAGGGCCTCGTACACCACGTTGGTTGAGCGTTTGTATTTTATTCTGAGTACAATGGGAAGCCAATGGAGTGTTAAGCAGAGAGGTGACGTGATCTGATTCACAACAGCATGGAAGTGCTGATTCCCCAGGATAAAATAGACACTCACTCCAGACAGAACTAAGGGTGTTCTCCTGGGAATACCTAGAACAATGTGAAAACGGGAGAGTGCTGGAAGCCTAAACAAGCACCGTTTACATTCCAAGGAAGGCCAGGAGAGATTGATAAGCCTTTCTATATTTTTCTGCCTTTCATTTTTCTCTTTCATCATTATTATTGAGCTTCTCCCTAAAGTACAACTGGAGATGAGTACTTGGGTGCCTGTAGTTTATCCTCCCTAAAGTACAACTGGAGATGAGTACTTGGGCGCCTATAGTTTATTCTCCCTAAAGTACAACTGGAGATGAGTACTTGGGTGCCTGTAGTTTATTCTCCCTAAAGTACAGCTGGAGCTGAGTACTTGGGTGCCTGAAGGAGATCTCAGGGAGAAGGGGCAGGGGTTTTCTAAACAAGTGTCAACTGAAAAAAACACACAACCTACAAGTTGAGAATTGGTGGATTTGCTGAGGGCTTAAAGCCTGGGAGACAGCCTCTGAGACAGCACTGAGGGACTATTCCAAAGAGCTAAGAGAGGGACCAGAATATATAGGAGTTTTTGCAACAAAAACCAGGTAGTCAGAACATCAAAAGATTACTGTTAATTAAAGAAAAAAACAAACATCTCAGGTTAATGACTTTGGTACTTTTCTTTGTATGGGAAGATGCAAGAGTCTGGGCTTATTGACATGCACCTTGACTATCTAGGGCTAGGATCCTGTTTTTCTCCATCCTGAATCTGCTCAGGGTGCACAGTCGGGGGCGGCTTCAGTGGCTTGTGGCTTGATGGCTGCAACATCCTTTGTCTGCTGAGACGGCACGTGACATTCTTCGTCCACACCAGGACATCAGGCACATCATCACCAGCGGGCAGCTGCACCTCAGTCCCACTTGGGGATACTCTCTGAGATGCCATACAAAAAACGCTTTAGAATTTTCTACCTGGTGGGAGGAAAAGAGTATTTTTCCATGGGGTCTTGCCCTCCTTGAGCAAGGTTGCTTCGTGGGTGTAAGCTGCCTCATATTTCCAGGTTCACTCAGGCCTCACACTGAGTGCTTCTGCCAGGCTCTCACACCAAGCCTCAGGGTGGAAAGCCCCAAGCTCTTTCCCTGTAGGCTTTAGCATTAAATGCTCTTTTAAAATGTTGGGTTTTGATTCTACAAATGTCAGAGAAGCTAACCAGAGAGAAAAAGGGTCTGGGTAAGGAAAATATATAGAAGATGGCAGCCAAGAAGCCAACAAGAGCCCTGAGGCATGGGAAGGAATAGAAGGTTGCATGTGGGAAGAAATAAGAGGTAACTCTTTCTCAACAGAGAATTTTGGTTGTTGGGCAGTGTGTTCCCTCTCTGTCTCTGTCTGTCTGTCTGTCTCTCTGTCACACACACACACACACACACACATATACACATGCACACAGTACAAGCCATATGGAGGGACTTTTGGATCCCCAAATATGCCACTCTTTTGACTTACGTCTTTTGTACAACGCCTTCCTTTGTCCGTCCCAGCCATACACACATACTCACTTTGCCTGACTGATTCTCATTTATCCCTGAAGACCCTGATCTCACTTTGATGGCTTTCCTTAACTTTCTAAACCTGGTAATAATATACACTGTCTTAGAGCTTTTTGATTCTAAGAACCAGACCCCCACTCAAAGAATTCAAGTTAAAAACAACCAACCAAACAAATGAATGTAGGGTAGTGTTTCTCAGCATGTAATCCGCAGACTACTTACCTCCGGATCCCTAGGGTGCTGGTTCTAAGCACACACCCCTGCACCCTGCTTACGCCTGCTCAACCGGAAGTCTGAGGACTTGGCACATAAACAAGCTGCCTGGATGGTTCTGGTGCACATCCATTTTCAAGAACCACTGCTCCAGGAGAGTCTCCCATTGCTCTTTGCAAAGAGTACATACAGCCAGGTCTGAGAGGAACCAGAGCCTTGTCAAGCATCCTCCTAGATCTGTAGAAGTTTGATTTCTTGTTTCCCCACCAGTCTCCTTAGTTGCCCTCCTTTGCTTACACATGGCTTCCTCAATCCTAAACTCGACTCTTCCAGCAGCCAACTGGCTTATCCTCAGAATCCCCATCCCCAATCGTGGATTGATCCAGCTTGGACCAGGGGTCATCCTTGCTCCAGCCACCTGTGGCCCAGGGCATGGAAGGGTAGACGGCACCTCATGGTACGTTCTCTGCAACGATTATAGACCAGGCGGTTTTTTAAGTAAAAGAATAGAAATTGTCATTTCTAGTGCAACATTCCATGGGGCTTTGACTTTCTCCTATTATAGCATTTACTGTCTAATCTTGTAATTGGCAGTATACTTCCTAGTATCCACCATCAGACTGACAAAAATCTGAGGACAAGATCCCCATCGTAAGGACTCTTATATCCCTAAAACTTAGCAGAATCTTATCACCAAGAAGGGGCGCGATAAATAGTTACTGGATGATGTCAGTGCAAATGTACAGGAGCATATGATTCCACTAATTTTAAAAGTTTTAAATCAATTTTATTAAGGCATCATTTACATACAGTAAAATGTACCCATTTTAAGTGGACAGTTTGATGTCGCTGCGAATGTACAGGAGCCCATGATTCCACTATTTTTTAAAAGTTTTAAATCAATTTTATTGAGGCCTCATTTACATACAATGAAATACACCCATTTTAAGTGGAAAGTGGATAGTTTGATGAGTTTGACAAGTGTATGCATCAGTGTAACCATGTGTCAATCAAGATATGGAACATTCTCATCACCCCGAAAGTCCCCTCTCGCAAGGGACCGCTTCTTAATTCTTCTCAATTTGCTTCAGAAAGGAGCAGTCCAAGCTCAGAGTCAGGAGATGGTTCTCAAAGTGTGCTCTCTCAAGTAGGAGCACCAGCCTTTACTGGAAACTTGCTAGAAATGCAAATCTTCGGGCCCAACCCCTGACCTGCAGAATCTGAAACTCTAGGGTTGGGACCCCACAATCTGTGTGTTGTTGGTGAAAGCTTAAGTATGAAAACCATTGCACTAGATCAACTGAGGTTTCTTTAAAATGGGCAACTGGAGTGGAGCCAGATGGGTCATGGAAATGTTTGAGAGCCTGCCCTGGAATCAAAAGGAAGCTGATAAAGTGTTTTCTGAAGAAAAGGCTAGGTGGGGCCTGCAGGATGGATTTGAAAGCAGAACGTTGGAGTCAGGAGGACCAGTTCCTTTTACAGCAGGCTCTGGAAGGCCCATTGTCACTGCAAATATATAGGAGCACATTGCTCCATTACTTGAGGTCTTTGGTAGTTTTGGAGTCTTCATGCAACGAGGCGTTTGAAACGACATTATCTTAGGATGAGATTTGGTGGTTAGGTAGTTTTCCTCCCCTTTGAAAGGATTCAGGTCATATGTCTGATCCTGATGCTATTTTCATTAGAATTTTTTCCCTCTATTCAACTCTGCCTTTATGATGTCCATTTTTAAAATTTATGTGTGTGATTTGTTGCTTTTTTTCCACAAGGTTGCTAGGCTGAAAAAAATCATCCTGTTACAGGGTATACTGGCTGGGTAAGTCATCACAGAGGAAAATGGAACAAAGGGAGTTTATTGTACGGATTGTATGCTACTTGAAAAGACAAGAAATACAGATTCTAGCTTCAGGAACAATGTCAGCTGATGTGCAGACTTGGTTGGTCAATAGATTTTTAGGGAGAAGAGGAAAGGAAGTATGTGATTGCTTTGGAAAAAAATATGGGCAGAGCAAATGGATGCTAAAAAAGGTTATTTGAAACTTGGAAATGTAGCAAAAAGATCACTGTATGTCTTTTCAACACGATACCAGAGCACTGTTCAATCAAGCACTCCCAGGGGTCATCCAACTCTCCAGATGAAGGTAACCTTAATTCATGATTAACTAGTGATTAGAGCCCAGATTATGTAAAATTAAATGTTAACTTGTTGAAAACTGGTAATATCCAAATGAGTTCTGTCTAGTAGACATTGTATTAGTTTCTGATTGCTGCTGTCAGCAAATGACCACAAATTTAGTGCCTTAACACAACACAAACTTATTTTTTAAAATTAATTTTTATTGGCGTATAGTTGATTTACGATGTATTAATTTCTGCTGTACAACAAAGTGAAACAGTTATACATATACATATATCCACTCTTTTTAAAATTCTTTTCCTGTATCATTACGGAGTACTGAGTAGAGTTCCCTGTGCTGTACAGTAGGTTCTTATTAGTTATCTATTTTTATATATAGTAGTCTGTATATATGTTAATCCCAATCTTCCAGTTTCCCCCTTGGTAACCATAAATTTGTTCTCTACATCTGTGACGCTATTTCTGTTTTGTAAGTTCATTTTTACCATTTTTTTAGATTCCACGTATAAGCAATATCATAAGATATTTGTCATTTTCTGTCTGACATTTCACTCAGTATGACAATCTCTAGGTCCATCCATGTTGCTGCAAATGGCATTATTTTTTAAAAAAATTTTAAATTTAATTTTATTAATTTTTTTATATAGCAGGTTCTTATTAGTTATCCATTTTATACACATCAGTGTATACATGTCAATCCCAGTCGCCCAATTCATCCCACCATGCTCACCACCCCCCGGCTGCTTTCCCCTGTTGGTGTCCATACATTTGTTCTCTACATCTGTGTCTCAACTTCTGCCCTGCAAACTGGTTCATCTGTACCATTTTTTAGGTTCCACATACATGCGTTAATATATGGTATTTGTTTTTCTCTTTCTGACTTACTTCACTCTGTATGACAGTCTCTAGATCCATCCACGTCTCAACAAATGACCCAATTTCCTTTCTTTTTATCGCTGAGTAATATTCCATTGTATATATGTACCACATCTTCTTTATGCATTCAGCTGTTGATGGGCATTTAGGTTGCTTCCATGACCTGGCTATTGTAAATAGTGCTGCACTGAACATTGGGTGCATGTGTCTTTTTGAATTATGGTTTTCTCTGGGTATATGCCCAGTAGTGGGATTGCTGGATCATATGGTAATTATATTTTTAGTTTTTATTTTTTTTTATTTTTAGTTTTTTAAGGAACCTCCATACTGTCCTCCATATTACTCTGTTCCGCAGCAGTGAATTCCACCATTCTATATTCCAGGTCACTTATCTGTTTTTCTGCCTCAGTTATTTTATTGATTCCTTCTCGTGTAGTTTTCATTTCAGTTATTGTGTCGGTCCTCTCTGTTTGTTTGTTCTTTAATTCTTTAGGTCTATGTTAAACATTTCTTGCATCTTCTCGATCTTTGCCTCCATTCTTTTTCTGAGGTCCTGGATCATCGTCACTATCATTATTCTGAATTCTTTTTCTGGAAGGTTGCCTATCTCCCTTCATTTAGGTGTTTTTCTGGGGTTTTGTCTTGTTCCTTTATCTGGTACATAGCCCTCTGCCTTTTCATCTTGTCTGTCTTTCTGTGAATGTGGTTTTTGTTGATTATTTTGTTCTTTTTTATGGCTGAGTAATATTCCATTGTATATATGTACCACATCTTCTTTATCCATTCATCTGTCAATGGATATTTAGGTAGCTTCCATGTCCTGGCTATTGTACATAGTGCTCCAGTGAACATTGGGGTGCATATGTCTTTTTGAATTATGATTTGCTCTATAATTACAGAGGTCAGAAGTCCTAAATGGGTTTCTTGGGGCTAAAATCAAGATATTGGAAGGCTGTATTCCTGGTGGAGGTTCTAGGGGAGAATCTGTTCCTTTGTGTTTGTAAGCTTCTAGAAGCTACCTGAATTCCTTGGCTCTTGGTCCCTTTCTGCATCTTCAAATTCAGCAGTGTAGCATCTTCCAGTCTCTCTCTGACTCTCACTGCATTGCCTTCTTTCTCTTATAAGAATCTTTATATTTGCATTGGGCCCATCTGGATTATCCAGGATAATCTCTCCATGTCACGATTCTTAACTTAATTACATCTGTAAAGCCCCTTTTGCTGTGTGAAGTAATATATTCACAGATTCTAGGGATAAGGACATACACATCTTTAGGGGGCCATTATTCTGCTTACTACAAAGATACAGATGATTTTGTTCGTAAGAGAAGTTGACCCCCGAAATTATGGTTTAATGCACTGTATGACACTAACCAGTTCTGTATTGAATATAACCATCATTTCAGCATCATTTTTTCTACTTTAAACATATAACGCTATGTTTGCATATGTATGTACGTATGTGTGTAGTATCTGTGTATATATATGTATTGTATATACTTTACACATGATGAAGGCAGTAGGGTCAGAGTCAGGTGTGTGTGTGTCTGTATGTGTACATGTGTATGTGCATCAGGTTTTTGCATTCTCCTTTGAACAAGCTTTATCATCCTCTGGTTCCCTCATTAATGAATTCAATATTTTGATTGCTTATGTTCTCTTTATAATTGTAAGGGAATGATAGTTTTAATATTTTGAAAATTATACTTGACCATGGTGATGGGACTATGTAAAAGGGACAGAGGAGCCAGCTGAAAGAACTCCCAGTGGCCAAAGCTGCAACAGTTTGTGTAACAAAATAAGTAACACTGGATATAACCCAAGGTATAAAATACCCCTGAGGTGGTGACATCACCGACATGACTCAGTAAGAGGTCCCTTGTCATAAAATGCCCTTAGCAACAACAATTCAGCATTTGTCCACAGACAAACCTGCCTTTGAGGGAGCTGTGGGATCCAGCACCTGTGCCAGGGACCCAGGAGGAGTCTCGCCTACTCGCATGTTGGGTGACAGACATACAGACCTCGCTCCTGGCTGTGGACCCTGCAGTGGCCCGTGAACTGGCTCCAGCCCTTCTCAGCTGCAGTGTGGGAGCCCCTGAAAAACACGGTATTAGACAATCACTCACGAATGAGAGAGCCTTTAATGAACTCCAGATTTCCAGCAGAGAATTCCCAGCACACTGTTGGAGCAAAAAAGTACAAGTTTGGTCACATTGGAGAGGGTGAGAAGAACAGTTTCACTTTACTCACACCACCCCTCCTCCAAGGTGACACAGCGCAGTGCCAAGCGAGATCTTCTGGGCCTGTGATTTCTACTCCAGGGGAAAGTGAGAGCGTGTGCATGAGCACCTGGCTTCTCAGGTCTGCTGGACATTGACAGGGAGGCCCGTTTCTCTCTCACCCCACCTAGAGCACTGAGTCATGAGCTGCATGACTTTGGGGCTGGAAGAGGCTGGGAGAGCAGTGGGTAGGACTTTAGGATGGCATTAAAGGGATACAGAGCCTTCTGTTTCTTAGTTTGAACGTGAATGAGTATTGAATTTTATTAAATGATTTTTCTGCATCTATTGACATAATTGTATGATTTCTCCTTTAAATTATTACTGTAATAAATTAATACATATCCTAATATTTAATCAATCTTACAGTCTTGGAATAAACTCGACTTGGTTATGATGTTAAAAAAAAAAAAAAAGGAACACATCCTACTAACTGCATTAAAGACTCTATCAAGTAGTCTGTCCACAAACCATTGGTAATTCCTCACCGGCTGATCCCCCCCCAATGACCCACAGGCACCCCCACTACTCTGTGCACCTCCCCCCCTCCACACCCCTACCGTGTGTCTGGCACTGTTTGCGTACTCCCAATGGCAGCAAGAGAGAGTGAGCTTTGGCAGATGGCTAGTGAGCACAGACAGAAAGCCAGGCCAAGTCTGCAGGCCAGAGAGAGAAACCGCAAACTTGAGCTTTGACTCTGCCCTCAGGAAAGCAAAAGAGAGGCTGTCAGCACCTGGCTCAGAGGGTGGCAGGATCAAGAGAAGGCATACAAGCTCAAGAATTCCATCACAAGAAGGAATAAGAAGCATGGAATAGGCATATCCATAGAAAATCTGAAAAGCCTCAGAATCCCTAACAGAACTGATCACAGGTATTTCTCTTCCAAAGTCCGTTAGTAAAGGTGGAAGGAGTTGACTGCCACTACAAATGCGAAGACAGCAGTGCGAGACTTCAAGGGACGTGAAAACAAATAATACGACGGCACTAGTAAGTCCTTACCTATCAATAATTACTCAATGTCAAAGGATTAAATTCTTCAATCAGAAGTCATAGTGTGGCCGATGGGATAAAAAACAAGACCCAACTATCTGCTGCCTACAGGAGACTCACTTCAGCTTCAAGGACACATAGGCTCAAATGAAGAGATGGAAAAGGATGTTCCATGCAAGTGGAAACCAAAAAAAGTGGGGGTAGCTATACTTCTATCAGACAAAATAGACTCGAAGCAAAGAATAGTAACAAGAGACAAAGAAGATCGTTATACAATGATAAAGGGGTCATTTCATTAAGGGAATATAACAATTGTAAATATACATGCACTCAACATTGAACACCTAAATATATTAAGCACATACTAACAGGTCTGTCTTCCACTCACCAAAATTAACTTGAAATGGATTAAAGATTTACATGTAAGACCTGAAACCATAAAATTCCTAGAAGAAAATGTCGGCAAAAAAACTTTATGACCTTGCTCTTGGCAACAATTTTTTGGATATGACACTAAAAGCAAAAGCAACAAAAACAAAAATAAATCAAGTGGGACTACATCTAACTGAAAATCTTTCTGCACAGCAGAAGAGCTGATCAACAAAATTAAAAGGCAACCTATGAAATGGGAGAAAATATTTGCCGATCATATATCTGATACGGGGTTGATATCCAAAATATTTAAGGAACTCATACAACTCAATAGCCAAAAACAAACAATCTGATTTAAAAGTGGGCAAAGGAACCTGAAGAGACATTTTTCCCAAAGAAGACATCCAAATGGCCAACAGGTACGTAGAAAAGATGTTCTAGGTCACTAAATCATCAGAGAAATGCAAGTAAATGCCACAATGAGATATCACCTCATACCAGTTAGAATGGCTATTAAAAGTACGAAAGAAAACAAGTGTTAGCAAGGATATGGAGAAAAGAGAACCCTTATGCACTGTTGGGTGGGAACGTTCTCACTGGTGGAGAACTAGGAAAATGGCAATACCTGGAGCGGCCATGTTGAAAGATGGCAGAGTCAATCCATGATCATGGATCCCTATGTGATCCTACAGATCAGAATGCTCTACCTGCCCTAGACTACCTGCTTCTATTTGGACTATTATGTGAAAGAGAAATACATGCTTGTCTCAATAAAATCCTTATATTTTGGAGTCTCTTTGTGATAGCAACTTAGCATGAACCATATTAATGCTTTAACCATACCACAGTGGTACATTGATCCAAGTATCGGCTTTCTTCTTTGTTGGCCTTCCTTATTAAGACATTAAAACTAGAATTGAGGCTTTAGGTGCTCTGTCACCAAGTGGAAATTAGCTTTTCTTTCTTGCAGTTCTGTCCGATTTTATTCTTGGGCTGCATAAAAGTGTTTAGAAAGGAGTTCTGTGATGTCTGTAGCTGTGGAAGATTAAAGCTAACATATAGGTATATATAGGTATATAAAAGAAATAAGCCTGTGCCTTCACTAAGCTGCAGCCAGCTTAGAAATTAGACTTTCATCTATATTACCTGATTTTCTTCAGGCGTTTCTTGAGTTTTTAAGACATGTACACCTTGTCTGCCATATTCAAGAAAATGACAAAGAGTAGAGAATGGATATGATCAGGCTGTAAATAGATGTAACAGTATAGGTGTTTGAAACAAGCATACCGTGGGTTGGATAAATAAGAAGGGAGGAAATTGTGGTAACAGACTATTATTTCAGTAAGTTTGACGGGGAAGGGAGCATTTAGGTGAGCGTGTATGGCTAATATATGAAACAATGTGTATATATGTGAGGAAAAATGTGCTTCAGTACGTAGTCTAGATTCCATCCCGTTGACACCCCTTGTATTATCTGATTCTAAGAAAGCTATTTTACAGCTGTACAAGCTGTGGATAACTACTGTCAATACTAAATCATTTTATCTGTAGGCATGAAAATTCTACATGTCTTTTAGAGGTTCAAAAAAAAAAGACATTAAAACTAAATTAGTAAATAAATTCTTATGAAAAATTAAGCGGGTCTCCAACCTATACAGGGTCTTTCCTTTTAACTCCAGAACAACATAGTATCTCACTATGGTGAGCAGGAATGATATTTTTATTATTTTCCTTTTTATTTGGTCCTTGCGTATCTCTGTACCTTACACTTCTTGTGCTCTCTCCCTGTCTCTCCCTCTCCCTTCCTCCGTCTCCCTCTCTCTCTCTCTCTCTCTCTCTCTGCTTTCTATTCTAGGCAGAGTACATAAAGCTTACTTCCCTTTTCTTTTTTCTCCAAGTGGATATACTCTCTCGTGACCGGAGGCTCCTTGCCCACGCTAACATGTATCTGGAATGTTCTTCTCTTCCTTCTGGCTTCATTGCCTTCTACTTGTACTCATAGCTCAGCTCAGTTATCACCTCCCCCAAAAGTCTTCCCTGACCCCTCAGAGTATGTTGTGTTCCTCTCTTACGTGCTGTATTAGTTCACCGCCTCTGAGAGACAGACACCAAAAAGGGATTCGATGTGCAAAGAATTTTTTTAGGGAAAATGATTTTTCAGTTTAAAAGTTAGGAGTGCAAGAAGCAGGAGTAGACAGGGAGAGCCTTCAGACCATGATGCGGATATGGCCCCTGGGAGAGGGGGGAGGGGAAGGAAGGAGGAGTGGGTAGGAAGAGTCTTAGACTCTGGGCACCTCTGAGAACATTTCGCTGAGGTTGATGGGGCGTCCTCAAGCGCAAGTAGCCCATTGAAGGAGTCCTGCCTCTCACAGGATGGGTCCCTGCTGGGCCCGGCTCTTGGCTGGAAGGAGCCCAAAGAATCAAGAAGAGCATCAGCTGGGCTGTCAGTGAGCTGTGCTGCCTGTAGTCAGAGATGTGAGTGGTGCATTTTAATAACCACCTCATCTGCTCTCTAAGCCCCGTGTCTGATTATACGAGTGTGTGACTGTATAGGCATTATATTCGTATGCTCTTCCCTCTTTGTACCACTCTGCTCCACGAGGGAAAGGACTGTGTGTGTTTTGCATGATATCCCTAGGGCCTAGCACAGTGTCTAGCACATTTTAAAACAAAGGCAACCTGAACTTTCCAAAAATCAATTTAAAATTCTTTTAAATTTTAAAAAGATTTTTATTCATTTAAGAAATTTTTTTCAACTTGGTTTAAAGAAAAATGTGCCCTGGGGGGAGGTTCAAAATAAATAGAATCTGCAATAATGGTTGTAAACAACTGAAAGCATTAACCTGAAAATCTCTATTAGATGAAATTTAATGAAATTAATGTCCTTGTGGCAGTTGATCAGGTGAAATGCTGGAAATACCTAATTCCAAGAAAATCTTAAACCCAATTATCTATTCATTGTGCTTAGAAAGACAGTGTTTGTTCTGAGATATCTTTATGAGTTTAATAAAGTATTTATTAATGACCCCACATGTAAATAAAATGCTTTATTGGTCTGCAGGGGTCAGATAAATGGTCAGATTTATTGGTCAACTATAAAAATGTAGATGATTCTTCCATGCTCACTGCTTTGAAGTTAGGCAAAAGGAGGAAGTGTCAGAAAAAGGCAGGCCTGAAATCTGGGCACTGTGACAGGATTGTATGAGAATTCTTGTCTTACTCAGTTTGTCGACTTGCTAGTGTAAATGTGGGTGGTCTGGAAAGTTCTTTGCTTATAGTATAATGTGTGAGAGTTTAGGATCCCAAGTGGCATTACTAAGTGTGAGCCTGCCTGCTGCCGTCATCAACACCATTTGCTTTCCTGTTGCCTTTTGGTAGCCCTCCATGTGTAAATTTAGATCTGTAATTTAAAAGAGTGCTCATGGTGCTGGATTTGTTTCCTCTGAGGCTGCATGAAATCAGGTGTTTGGAAGTAGAATCCAGTTCTACCCTTGATTTGTACTTTCAGCTATGCCTTGAATTCATTTAAGTTTCCTCCCTCCAAATGGACATTGCCTTATTGTTTTATCTGATAATAAAAGTATTATTAAAACAATTCAATATCAAGGGGGAAAATAAAACATCTGTAATTTTGTCCCATGAAAGAAACTGCTCAACATTTTGTGTAAAGAATTCTGGACTGAATTAATTTCTTTTTTAAATTTATTTTTTAATGAAGTATAGTTGAATTACAACGTTGTGTTAATTGCTGCTGTATAGCAAAATTGTACAGATATATATATTCTTTTTCGTATTCTTTTCCATTATGGTTTATCCCAGGATATTGAATATCGTTCCCTGTGCTATACAGTAGGGAATAGCACAAATAGGGATCTGTCTTTCTGACTTACTTCACTTATTGTGATAATCTCTAGTTGCATCCATGTTGCTGCAAATGGCATTATTTTGTTCTTTTTTATGGCTGAGTAGTATTCCACTGTATAGATGTGGAATATATATATATATATTATATATATATAATATATATATATATATTCTACATCTTCTTTATCCATCATCTGTCGATGGACATTTAGGTTGTTTCCCTATGTCTTGGCTATTGTAAATAGTGCTGCCATGAACACAGGGGTACATGTATCTTTTTGAATTATAGTCTTGTCTGGATATATGCCCATAAGTGGGATTGCTGGGTCATACTGTAGTTCTATTTTTAGTTTCTTGAGGAACCTCCATACTGTTTTCCATAGTGGCTGTACCAACTTACATTCCCACCAACAGTTTAGGAGGTCTCCCTTTTCTCCACACCCTCTCCAGCATTTGTTACTTGTAGACTTTTTAATGATGGCCATTCTGACTGGTGTGAGGTGGTGCCTCATTGTAGTTTTGATCTGCATTTCTCTAATAATTAGAAATGTTGAGCATCTTTTCATGTGATGGCCAATAGGCCATCTATATTTCTTCTTTGGAGAAATGTCTCTTTAGGTCTTCTGCCCATTTTTTGATTGGATTGTTTGTTTATTTGTTGTCGAGTTGTATGAGCTGTTTGTATATTTTCGAAATTAAGCCCTTGTCGGTCGCATCATTTGCAAATAGTTTCTCCCATTCTGTAGGTTGTCTTTTTGTTTTGTTTATGGTTTCCTTTGCTGTGCTGGACTGACTTCTTCATTAGGCTGTGGATTCTGCCACTATCGTTTTAAGTTAGGATATTATCATCTATCTGGTTGTTTAGGAATTCCATTCTAATAACAAAAATATTTATTATTATAATCAGTTTACTATGTACTAAATGCTTTATGAAGATTGTATAATTTAATCCCAACGACCCTTGATGGAGGCAAAATTATTCTTCTCTTTTTATGTAAAAGGAAACAAAGACCTTGGAGGTACAAATATTAGCTAAAGAGAAAACTGACATTCTAACCTGGGCAGTTTCTCTCTGATTTGAGAAGGAAGAAGTACTTTATTTTACATCGTCTGACAGTATTTTATGGGTTATTATAGGTATTTGTAAATCCTTCTGGATTAAGGCATGAGATAAATCTAATACAAATATACATATTTGAAGGGACCCAGAAACTTTCCTATATGAATAAATATGTGGTCTGCCCTTCTGTGACCTTGAAAGAAACTATTTTATCAAGGAACCACTCTCCTAATTTACTTGACTTATAATTTCAGGGTTTCCTAAAGTGAGGGTTCAAATGTAATTACACCAAGTGCTCCATTTAGACTGTCATGATTTTTGATAAATGTTTGGCTACCTAATCTTCTAGCGTGTCTGGAATGTCTTGTGTGTCTGCTAAGTTCCTTACAACCTTTCAGAGTAGGCTTTCATCACTTCATGGCTGGTCAATATTCTCAGATACATTTTAGTGCTCTTGATCTTCTACATGTGACATTAATTCTGTTTTATGGACGAATGTTTCAAAGATGAGAGGTGTTTTTTTTTTTTTTTTTTGCGGTACGCCGGCCTCTCACTGTTGTGGCCTCTCCCGTTGCGGAGCACAGGCTCCGGATGCGCAGGCTCAGCGGCCACGGAGAGAGGTGTTTCTGAGTGACCACTTCTGTATCTTCAGTCTCAGATGATCCATTAGGATTCTTAAGTGACTGGCTGAAGTCATTATCGAGGCAAGAGCTATTACTTCAAGTGTTGGCAAACTTAATTCTTGTATCTTGCAAGCAGCCAACAACATGCTTCCTTTTATACACACTCAAAAGCACAAACTCACATTCACACACATGGTTTTCAGCTTCATTTCCAGTTTAACAGGTAGAAGAAGAGGAGTGTTGGCCAGATAAACTTGGGAATTTATCAAATTATAGGAGATGAGGAGTGCATGGAAATTTAACCTATTGCCTCAAGAATTTTAAAGATGGAGTCAAGAGTTACAAACTCAAAATGCTGGAACGGGCCAATGATACAGATTACCTAAGTGCATAATTAAGGCTGAGTAAAGCAATAAGGGAAGGTGAGGCCTGGGGCAAACTGGGGAACCATGCCCCAGCTGAATTTTGTGTTTTTTTTTTGAAGTATTATGCTGCCCAAACAAAACATACTGAGAGCTGCGTCTAAACCAGAACTGGCTGCTGTTTGAAGTTTTCTAGTTTCTGGAACAGATTAGTACAAGATAGGGAAATATATTAAGGTCTCATAAGTTTGACCACTGTATCCAAGTAGGTCCCTCCTTTTATTCCCCTTTCTAGCACTTATCACAGTCTGTATAATTAGCTTCCGTTTTTAATTTGTTTACTTGTTTATAATCTCTTTCTCTCAACTTTATGAAGGCAGTGACTGCATTTTTCTTGCTCATCTCTGTGATTACCAACACTACCCAGGGTCAGATACATAATTGGTCCTCATAAAAACTGTTGAGGGGATGAAGCAAAGAGTACGATACATCTTATCAACATGTGACATATCTTTTTAATCCTGGCACGCCCAGCGCTTAGTGCAATTGTGGTGATGCAGTAAGTATTCGTTGGATGCAGTTGTTGGTGATGCTGGTCCGCCGCAGATGGTTAACCACATTGAACTAGCTTACACTGGGTGAAGGGCAAAGTCTCGAAATAGATGTGGTCCGCAGACTGGGGAGAAACTTGGCCACTGGCCTCAGCTCTGCCAGGCAGTTCGGTAAGACAGAAAATGTCAAGCTTTATGGATACTAATTAGGCATGACTAGTAATCAGAGCAAGTTGCTGGCATCAGTGACGTCTGATGATGGATAAAAACAGGAAATCCAGAAGGGGTCACTGTTCCCAGATAAAGGTATGCAGCCCGCCTTGGGTAAGCCAGCTGATGCTAGAACTAAATCCACAGGAGCTGAATGTTGAGTTCTCACACATGTGGGAAGAAGAGGAATGCTAAGAGAAAGGCCCAACGGGAGATAAGGCACCAAGAAACCATCTGGGCATCCAGTACGGGTTTAGAATTCTAAAATTCCAGAAATGATTGCAAAGTGTAGACTTGGCCTCAACGTCCAGACAGAATGATTTCTGGAGCCCAGATCAGGCCCACACCAGCATTAGTGTTGTTTGGTGTTGAGTTCTCCAATAAATTCCACCCCAACTAAGAGCACATTAGTGCCAGTAACTGAAGGGCTAACACCAGTACCTTTGGCTATAGGGAGAAGAGCTTCCAGTCCTTTGTCCTAAGTGAATATGAACCTAGGATGTTTAATTTTTAGAACAGGAGAACCCATGTGGGTTAATGCTTTCACATATTTAGCAATCAGGACTCTGGTTATATGTAACAGAAAGATCATTCATATTAACTTAAGTGACAAAGAGGAAGCTATTGGCTCATATAAACACAACATGTGAGAGCAGAGCAGAGCTGGCTTTGGGGTTTATGCTCTCTCTGCTGTGGCTTCACTCTCTCCTCTGTTGGAGAGATTTCCCTGCAGAGAACGGTGTAACCTGGTGGTCATGAACTTGGGCAGTCCCACAGCCTGGCTGTGAAGGCCACCACTCCCCTTTGCCCTTAGACAAATTCTTCATCTATAACATGGGCATAATTAATAGCACCTATGTCATAGATTGTTTGTAAAGATTAAATGAGCACATAAATGTAAAACCCTTACAATCGTGCCTGGTACATAGAAAGTACTGTGTTATTATTGGCTTCTGGGAGCTCTGGCTCATAGCCCAACAGTTCTGCTACTAGAGGATGGAGAATGATTCACCCTGCCCTACTAGTTAAAGACAGTTGTCTAGGATGACTCTTATTAGCTGGAACTGGGACAGTTATTGTCCACGTGAGGTGTGGGATCTCGTTCAAAAGGGGGAGAATTGGGCTTCCCTGGTGGCGCAGTGGTTGAGAGTCCGCCTGCCGATGCAGGGGACGCGGGTTCGTGCCCTGGTCCGGGAAGATCCCACATGCCGCGGAGCGGCTGGGCCCGTGAGCCATGGCCGCTGAGCCTGCGCATCCGGAGCCTGTGCTCCGCAGCAGGAGAGGCCACAGCACTGTGAGAGGCCGGCGTACTGCAAAAAAAGGGAGACTTGAGCAATGAGGCAGAGAGGCTTCTTTCCACCACATTTTATATTCCCCTTCCATATAGAATTGTTGGTAGGAAGTGGCTGCCCAGCTAGGGTCTGTATTTCCTAGCATTCTTCCTCCCCTGCATGGGAGATGGAGGAGTTAGAGGGCATACATGTGACTAGTTCTTACTCATGTCTTGGGGTTGAAGTGAAGTGATGTGTGATCCTTCCAAGCCAAGGCTTTTTTTTTTTTGCGGTACACGGGCCTCTCACTGCTGTGGCCTCTCCCGTTGTGGAGCACAGGTCTCCGGATGCGCAGGCTCAGCGGCCATGGCTCACGGGCCCAGCCGCTCTGTGGCATGTGGGATCTTCCCGGACCAGGGCACGAACCCGTGTCCCCTGCATCGGTAGGCAGACTCTCAACCACTGCGCCACCAGGGAAGCCCTTCCAAGCCAAGGCTTTTAAGAGGTGCTCTTGTTTTCTCCGTACTTTCTCCTGGTTATAGTTAGCGATGAGGACCTTGATCTCAATGCTCCTTACACATTGGAATCACTTGGTTATCTTAACAAAACTGATGCCAGGCCTGGTATTAGACCTGTGGTTCTAAACCAGGGGGTATTTTTGCCCCCTAATGGGCATTTGGCAAAATCTGTGGATATCTTTGGTTGTCACCCTTAGGTGGAGGAGTTATTGGAATCTAATAAGCAGAGGCCAGGGATGTTGCTAAACATCTTACAATGCACAAAACATCCCCCCACAGCAAAGAATTATCTGGTCTGAATTGTGTCAAGAGTATAAACCCTGCCCCAGAGGATGGAGAGCCACAAGACTGAGAGATGGAAGAGGCCTGGTGCCTGAATCACTGCATCAAGGAAAGTTGCCTGTCGACCTGGAGCACCTACCTTGGAGAGTCATCTGAATGGAAAACAATCCACTAATGTGTTAAATCACTGACAGTTGGGGTCTCTTTGTGATAGCAGCTAGCATTGCCTTAAGTAATACAAGAAGAGAAATGTGCTGAAGGAATTGTGATTAGTCAGCTTACAAAATAGACATGCAATATATTTTATTGCCTTCTACCTAGGTTGCAATATTAAATTGTGGGCCATTGTTTTACTTAAAATTGATCGGTAATTCACAGCACAGATTTCTCTAATTAAAATCATCCAAATCAGTATTCAGCGATTTTATGGCATGGGAATGGATTTTGAGTATTTGGTTTGTATGCTGGATGAAAAATATTGGAGTCTGACCTTAATAAGTAGGTTAGGTTGTGTTTCAAGTCAAAATTTGTTTTATTTAGGATTTCATCTGTTTTATTCAGTAAATATAAAGTTAATCTTTCACATCATCTTATTAGTTACTGTTTGTAAAGAAGATAGGTTAAAAAAAAGAAAAGCAGATAGGTTAGATTTGTAAAGTAAGAGAAGAAAAATTGTTACAGATGGTAGCTTTAGTAAATATTGTAAAAATGCCAGACTCTTAAATCTGTTTGACTATGTATGTTAATCCTTGAAATTGGTTAATATTGAAACTCTGTAGGAGTTGTGTTTTTTCAGGAATTTTAGAGAAAAATTTTAGAGAAAATGAATCAATTCTTTCAGTGCATGGCGTCTAGGAGGACCCACATCTTCCTCTAGAGTCACCCAGGGCTGGATAATTAAGACACTGAACTCTTTGGCTATATTGATACAATTAGAGATGGGCTAGATTAGGGTTAATCTTGAGACTTGTTTAGCATCTGTCAGAAGAAACATGCTTTATTTTTTGCTGGTTTGGAGCTATAAGGCTATAAGCCAAGAGGTGTGGGCAGCCAATTTACTTAAGAATGAAGCCAGCATAAAGAAGAACATAGATGAAAGATGGAGATGGAGATAGAAAGAGAGAGAGATTGAGTTCTAATGATATCATTTGAATGTCTGGGCCAAGTTATCAAGTCATACCTAGAGTTTCACAGACTTTTCATTGACCCATGTTAGTAAAGTCATGCTTTTTGCTTAAGCCAATTGGCTTGAGTTTTCTGTCACTTATATCTACTTTCACATAACATAAGTGAGATATGTTGATTATGCCTGACATGGTGAAATACGTTGATTGTGTCTTTATTTGTTATGGTAGATTACGTTATTATTACTGATTATTTGCTCCTCTCCTGTGAGCTTCCATGTCCATCCATTTGCATGTGACTGGCATTACCTAGCGTGTGGAAGGAGAATACTTCTCTAAACCATAATGTCAAGTCTGGTCGTGTGACTTGCTTTGGTCAATAGGATGTGGGAAGAAATGAATATGCATATCCATGCAGAAGCTTTAAGGGCAATCACATGGTTCTGTCATTTTCTCTCTCTCTCTCTCTTTTAATCTGCCAAGTGGCCATGAATCCCAGAATGGAGAAGATATTTGGGGCAGAGCCTCAGTCGATCCATAGATGACAAGTAACGTGAACAAGAAATAAATGTATTTTGTTGTAAACTATTGATATTTTGGTGGTGTTGTTAATGAAGCATAACCCAGCAACAGTTGACTAATATAATTGCTGTCTTTGGAATGCTTGCAAAATTTATAATTGAGTATAAACCTAGAGCACCTATAATCTTTGATTATATCCTGCAAGTTACCAAATATGAATTTGGGATGACTGGTTGCTTCTTATTTTTTTGGTGTTTGTAGCCCTGTTATATGCAGTTGTGACTGAGAACATGGGTTTTATCTCTGTGGTTTAATAACTAGTAAGCTACCGAACTTCTTAGATTCTCAATGTCCTCCTTATAATAATAATACTAGGCTTCCCTGGTGGCACAGTGGTTGAGAGTCAGCCTGCCGATGCAGGGGACACGGGTTCGTGCCCTGGTCTGGGAAGATCCCACATGCCGCGGAGCGGCTGGGCCCGTGAGCCATGGCCGCTGAGCCTGCGCGTCCAGAGCGTGTGCTCCGCAACGGGAGAGGCCACAACAGTGAGAGGCCCGCGTATTGCAAAAAATAAATAAATAAAATAATACTTTCCTCCTAGGATTTTTGTGAATACAGAGTTAAACACAGTGCAAGGCACATAGTAAAACACTCAGTAGATAGTAACTACAATTTTTACCATTACAGAAGACAGTGCCCTAATAAACTCTTTTTGATGCTTCCAGTAACAAACCCCCTTGGGTGAAATCCAAGGTAAGCCTAACCAATATTAAGCACCACTCTCTAATGGATGGCATTCTGGGGAGGCTCCCAAGACATTACTTTTAAAATTGCATCTATATCATTTCAGGAAACTGTAACTGGGGAGAATGCTGCCGAGAAAGTTGGATGAGAGTTGAGGGAATATACTGAGAAGTAGGAGAGCCATTTATTCTCTGAATTTCTTTGTACTTGAAGGTAAATGAAAAGGTAACAGTGTTTGCAGAGTTGGTCCTCAAACCAGATCTGAGAAGGACACCAGCATCTCATGGCGGTTCTTGTACATTCTTCATTTACAAGGACCTTCTGGAAAATTTGTTTTGTTAGAGGGCAAAGGTTATATTGGTTTAACTAATTATTTTATAACCTTGGAAAAGGGGATAAGGAGGTTTTTATGACAGGAATACTTCTTAAGACAAATATCTCTGAATAATGAAGAGTAAGTCTTTTGATTGCTATGGACTGATAGCTGTGTGTGTGTGTGTGTGTGTGTGTGTGTGTGTGTGCGCACATGTATGTTTGGGGGACATGGAAAGGTTCAGAATGTGAACTAGTAGAGGGAAAGGAAACATTAGGCTTAGAAATATTACCTGGGAATTGGGGATAGTTCCAGTCTTCCTTTTTTGAATAAAGATTCCTCTCTCAGGTATTGTGTTCAGGTATTGTGTTAGGGACTAAAGATATAGAAATTTATTCTCTCATTCATTCAGCAAATATTTACCGAGCACCTACAATGTGCCAGGCACTGTGCTAGGCACCTGGGAACACAGTAATGAGTACAATCAGGTATCATCTGTGACCTTCATGGAACCTAGAGTCTAAGAAGGAACAGGGGTGATTAAATCATAACATAAATAACTATGAAGTTACAATGTGGTTAAGTACAAGGAAGGAAAGTTACAAGAACCAGGAGGATATTTACTAGAAGGATATGTCCTTTGTCTGGTAGTGTCAGGGAGACAATATGGTCAGATTTGTCTTTCAAAAAGATTATTCTGCCTTCATTGTTGAAATGAAGATTCAATAGTGGGTACAAAGAATCAGTTAGAAGGCTACTGCGGGGATCCCAGGAAGAAATGTGGCTGGCTTAGAACAAGGAGGTGATAATGGAGACAGAAGTGGACCAATTTCAGAAATCTTTAGGAGGTAAACTCAATTGAACTTGGTGAAGAATTGGATGAGAGAGAAGAGGGGAGTGATGTCAAGAATGACTTCTGGGTTTTTTTGTTTTTTTTTTTTTTGCGGTACGCAGGCCTCTCACCGTTGTGGCTTCTCCCGTTGTGGAGCACAGGCTCCGGACGCTCAGGCTCAGCGGCCATGGCTCACGGGCCCAGCCGCTCCCTGACATGTGGCATCTTCCCGGACTGGGGCACGAACCCGTGTCCCCTGCATCGGCAGGCGGATTCTCAACCACTGCGCCACCAGGGAAGCCCTGACTTCTGGGTTTTAAGCTTCTCTCTCTAGGACCTCATAAATGCACCATGAAAAATAAAGTGAAATATTTGCCCCAGTATAAACAAAGTTATGGCACAGATAATTGGGACTTGATAAAATGTCCCATCACTGACCCTTGAGCTCAATTCCCTGAGGGCCCAGTGTTTAAAGAAGATTAGAGTATAATGTATTTGTTGGTGGTCCATAGCCAAAGTCAACACAAGTACCCAGACTATAATGTACTGCTCGAGGACACAGTTTGAATATTCCAGTCCCAGGCTAAACGGTGAAGTCTACCTGTTGTGTGGTCCTGTAATCGTCTCCAACTTCCCCCCACCCCAAGTGCTTGATGCTCTTGTCAGAGCTGTTTGAAGAGCCTGAGGGATATTGCGTAACAGCATGCTCTTCAAGGAATTAGCTTTGCAGCTTAGCGAAGAGAAACTTTCGTGACTTCAGCGGTGCTCAGTGTTTATTATTTCTCAGACTGTGCTCTTGCATGGTGTAGTTATAAAAGCATACACTTATACTAATATAAGTTATATAACTAATAGCTGTAGAATATATAATATGAAACTCTCATAAGAGTTATAAAAGTAGACACAGTGGGGATTTCCCTGGTGGTGCAGTGGTTAAAAATCCACCTGCCAGTGCAGGGGACACGGGTTCGAGCCCTGGTCCGGAAGGATCCCACATGCCACGGAGCAGCTAAGCCCGTGGACCACAACTACCGAGCCTGCGCTCCAGAGCCCGTGAGCCACAACTACTGAGCCCATGTGCCACAACTACTGAAGCCCACGTGCCAAGAGCCCATGCTCCACAACAAGAGAAGCCACTGTAATGAGAAGCCCGCGCACCGCAATGAAGAGTAGCCCCTGCTCGCCGCAACTAGAGAAAGCCCGTGCACAGCAATGAAGGCCCAACGCAGCCAAAAATAAATAAATTTTTTTAAAAAAAGGAGACACAGTGGGCATTGATTAATGTTACGTATAAATGCGAAGACTGAGACCTGCAAATATTAACCGACTTGCTTTTGGACTCACGGGTACTCATTGTTCAAAGCTTATATTTATATCAGGACTTATTCCTTCAACAAATATTTATTGAGTACCGTATGCTAGGACTATTTCCAAGTAAGCAATGTAATCTAATAAATTGCCTGTCCTCATAGAGCTCATGCTCTATTTGGAAAGATAAATAAGCAAAAAAAAAAAAAAAACCCAAATAGTATAATTTCATATAATACCATGAAGAATAAAACAGAGCAAGGGGTAGAATGTAATTAAGTGCATTAAAAAGGGACCTTTGTCAAAGCAGTCCTTTGTGAAGGGAAGATATCTGAGCTGAGACAGGATTGTTGAGAAGGAATTCTGGGGGCAAAAAACATTCTACGTGGGGAGACAGCAGGTGCAAAGGTCCTGACGCAGGAAACAACTTAGCAGATTTGACAACAGGAAAGAGAAAGCCACATGGTGGGAATATGGTGAACCCAGGAAAGAAAAGTTTATTTGGGGGCCAAGATATTAGAGACTCTTTAGGGCTACAGTAGAGAGCTTGGATTTTATCTAAGGGCAGTGGGAAGTCATTAGAGGGTTTTAAACATTAAAGTCACATGATCTGAGTAGGATTTAAGAAGATCGTTCTAGCTCCTGGGTGAATGGACAAAGTGGGTACAGCAGAATGTGAGAAGAAAGTCAGCTGAGGAGAAAGCTGGTAGTTTGGACCATCGTTGTAGGAACAGAGATACAGAGAAGTGGGTGAATCTATGATACCTTTGGATATCAGGTGGCAGGGTTTGCTGGTGGACTAGTGATAGGAGATAAAGAAAAAAAAATACAAAACAGAAACAAGGGCAACTTCTATGGTTTTGACCAAAGCAATTAAATCATGAATCACTATAATACCGAAGATTCAACCCAGATCTCCTTAACACTCCAGCAATCTCTTTTGAAAGGCAAGGGTCTAATTGCCTGTTCTAGTGTGGAATTTTTCCTTTTGAAGTGTCACCTTATTATTCTGTCTACAGGAAGCACGGAGAGAGATTGATATTTATAGGTTGCATTAGAATTCAGATTGCCCACCCCAGATGTCTGCTGCAAGCCTTCTGACTAGGTTAGTAATAGCTGTGGCGCATTGGCTCTGTCAGTGAGGATGTATGCCTCGGTGTCCAGTTCCTTCAATCTAAAAGAAGACAAAGGCTGACCATGTCGACCTGACTGGTCTTCTTGTTGCCTAGCGCTGCCCTTTGTCTGCAGCCTACTTCCTGGACCTGGTGTCATGACTTACTCAAGAAGACTGTTTACATCCCAGCATGGGATGACAGATGGGGTTGCAGGAGGGAATCTGGACCATGGTCAGGGGCATCTTATGGTCCCCAGAGGCTCGAGTATGACAACCTGGCCTCTTTGGCTCCCTGCTTTCTGTAGGCAGAGCGGGTTCCAGAACTCCATGGTGTGGTGGAGCTGGGTCACCCCTGTGGTTTGGACAGAGAGCAGGGTGGGGCAAGCTGTCCCCCGGCTGCTCCGGAGTTGGCTTCAGACAAGAGACTAAGGTCAGGCATGTGGTTGAAATTACACATGTGTTCCTGGCAGCATTCACGTCAGGATTTATGAAAATAGATTTTATAACTTCAGCTGTACTTGGCAATGATCATTTCTTGGTTGAAGATGCGTGGAGGGTCCCTAAGATCAATTCTTACTGCAGATGGAAATCTGAATTCTGACAGTGAGTGGCTTATCCTTACTTTTTGAAAGTCTCCTGAGTGGGCATACAGGAGAGAGTATCCATCAGTCAGGATCCTGGCAGGAAACAGGATTCACCTCTGATGGTTCAAATGAAGAGACTGAGTGAAGGAACTATTTGCAGAGGTGTGGGCGGGGCTGAGGGGACACTGAAAGGGCAGGGGAGTCACCAAGAGGCTAAGAGCAGGGCAAACTGTTACCACTCCAAGGGCCAAAGAAGAGAAAGGACAGAACTGTAGTTACCTGAGCCAGGTGAGACCCGGTGCCATAGAGGAGGAGCCACTAGCAGCAGCTGGAGACCCGGAGGAAGCATCTGCTACCAGAGAGGTCACCCAGAAGCGGGAGGGAGCGAGGAAGGTTCTCCACCCGCCCTGTCCTATCATCTGCTGGGGAGAGGGGAGGGCGGACAGGAAGGAAGACGGATGCGGAAGGACAAATGAAGGACCAGAGACCCAAGAGGGATGTTGTTCTTCGCTCCACATCATAGCATCGGCATTGTCTTTAAACACATACACATACACACCCCACCTCCTCCTCTCTTTTTACTCATTTATAATAATCTTCAAACCCCACGACACCCAGAAACCACTGCAGGGACGGGAGATGGCGTGTGAATGCTATGGTGTGTGGACCTTGGGTGCATCCAGGTATTCCCTAGGGGCACCATGGGATGGAAGTAGGGAGTGTGCATGGGGTCCTGGCCTGGACCCTTATTGCTGGTTAGGGGTTGACTTGCAGAGCGGGAGAGGAGCTCAGAGTGAATGAGGAAACTTCTCACCCCAAAAGACAATGGCATTTTGGGGATAGAAGGGGGTCACAGTACATGTTTCATGAAGACTAAGGCTGGGAGTCAGAGCTTCAAAGACGCGTGTTCCTACACGGGAAGGTACGGGTTTGAGGTGGCTTGATTTAAAGCCCCCAAGTTGGTGTCTGGTCCAGTTTCCTAAAAACGGCAGCTCGCCTTTCAGGGAGAGGCATTGCAGAAAATTACAGGAAAGATATTTGGTTTGGCAGTCAAGGAAGGGGGAAGGGGAGACAGTGATGCTCTTTTAATTTCACTCAGAGTAGTGAGAACTGGAAGAGGGCCCTGGATGAGCTGGAGGCCAATGTCTCGGGAGAAGGTATCGCAGCAGAAGCTTTCCAAGTGTAGCTCTGTATTTTTTATTATGATTTGGGAGGTAGTGCTGTGTATTTTTTTTTTTTAAGCGTATTTATTTATTTATTTTTGGCTGCATTAGGTTATTCATTGCTGCGCACGGGCTTTCTCTAGCTGCGGTGAGCGGGGCCTACTCTTCGTTGTGGTGTGCGGGTTTCTCATTGCTGTGGCTTCTCTTGTTGCAGAGCACGGGCGCTAGGCACTCGGGCTCAGTAGTCGTGGCTCACGGGCTCTAGAGTGCCGGCTTAGTAGCTGTGGTGCACGGGCTTAATTGCTCTGTGGCCTGTGGGATCTTCCTGGACAAGGGCTCGAACCCGTGTCCGCTGCATTGGTGGGCGAATTCTTAATCACTGCGCCACCAGGGAAGTCCAGTGTTGTGTATGTTCAGGCAAACCAATATTTGTATATTTATTTATAAATTGCATCTCGTCTATGCATATTACCATATGGACATACTGAGCACCGTGAGGTATAGTGGGTAAGAGCGTGGATCTGTACCTCAGTTTCTTCCTAGGTTTGTTGTGAGAAACGATTACCTGCAAAGCCCTTAGTACAATGCCTGACATGAAGTCAGCAGAATATGGGTTACATTTCGGTATGAAACGTACCCTAAACACAAGTGTTTTAAGGGTGAGATCAAAATATATAAATAGAAGTTTATATATATATTTTAAGTGTATAAGAATATATATTTCCATACCCCATCTTGCACACCTTCTTGGGGGTGTACACTCCCCACTTTGGAGACCACCAGTTAAGACTTAGTATTTGCTGCCATGCAGACTGGCTACCTTGAGTAAATTCACTTTTTCCAGCCTCAGCATCCTCTTCTGTGGGATGACAGCAGTTAATAGCGCCTGCATTATAGGGCTGTTGGAGGATTAAATGCACTACATCCACTTAACCCAGGCCCTGCCTGGCGTGCCCTCAGGACTCAGTAAAATGTTACATGTGATTATTGTCACAAAAGTAACGGTCATTGTCTTTAAATCAGCAAAGAGAAAAAAGATCATCCATAATCCTACAGGATCATATATTATCGCTGTAAAGGAACTTGTTGGCATATTTTTAGACCTTTTCCTAAAGCTTCTCTATACACACATACGTATTTTGCATAATTGGAATTATATTGTGTGTTCTCTGGTGGACCCATTCTTAGTGGCTGTAGAGTATAACACAGGCTCTGATTAATTTATTCACCCAACCTTATTGTTGATCATTTGGTTTTTCTGTTTTAAACAACACTGTGATGAAAAGTCTTTTTTAACAGGCTTATTGGGATGTAGTTTATGTACCATCAAATCACACGCTTAAAGTATGCAATTCAGTGATTTTTAGTGCATTCAGAGTTGTGTGACCATCACCAGAATCTAATTTTAGAACATGATTGTTGCTACACAAATAAACCTGCACCTGGGACTTCCCTGGTGGCTTAGTAGTTAAAAATCCGCCTGCCAATTTGGGGACATGGGTTTGATCCCTGATCCGGGAAGATCCCACATGCTGCGGAGCAGCTAAGCCCGCGAGCCACAACTACTGAGCTCACGTGCTGCAACTACTGAAGCCCATGCTCCTGGAGCCCGTGCTCTACAACAAGAGAGGCCACCGCAATGAGAAGCCCTTGCACCACAACGAAGGGTAGCCCCTGTTCACCGCAGCTAGAGAAAGCCCGCACACAGCAACAAAGACCCAACGCAGACAAAATAAATAAATAAATAACAAATGTTTTATAAAGAAAAAGAAAAAAACCCTGCACCCATGGTAGTCACCGCCATCCTCAACCCTCCCAGGCTAGGCAACCATTAATCTACGTTCTGTCTCTGTAGATTTGTCTATTCTGGACATTTCCTACAAATGGGATCATACAGTATGTTGTATTTGAAGACTGGTTTCTTTTACTTTACATAATGTTTTTTGAGGTTCACCCACATTGTAGCAGGTCATTATTCCTTTTTGTTGCCAAACATCCCATGGTGTGGATGTATCACGTTTTATTCATCTTTTCATCAGTGATGAACATTTGAGTCGTTTCCATGACGAATAATCTCATAGATTAATCTTAACTATTTCCTTTGAATGCATTCCTAGACTTGAAAATTCTGGGTCATATAATTTCCAGACTTTTGACTATCAAGCACTTCTAATCCAGACTTTCTCTCTCATTTGAGCACATTAATGACTTCCTTCTTCCTCATCGTATGAACTACAAAACTTTTGTATTCCTGTGACACCTGGAGGTATTTACAATTTCTAATATTCTAGAGAACCATTCTCGGGAATTCTATCCTGTGTTGGGTGTCAGAGGCTCTGATGGACAGTGATATTCCTAAAGGGAACACATTGTATTTACTTGTATCAGTCTTTATCATTTTCAACTACAAACCTCCCTGTCGTCTGGCATTAAGGAAAATAGGCAGAGACTTGTAAGTGGTAGATCGTCTCTTTAAATTGTCTCACTTTGTCCTTTTAAGTATATGTATCCCCTACCAACCTCCTAGAAGCGGTTGACAACCAGAAAAATAACGTCTTGTGTCAGTGGAATTTAGACCCAAGGTTTCACAGCCCATAGGCAGCTAAGTATCATTAGGCTCATAATCTTATTTATTTAAAATATGTTATTGCTAAACTGACTTTCCCCCTTCTTTAAAAATTTGGGGGCTTCCCTGGTGGCACAGTGGTTGAGAGTCCGCCTGCCGATGCACGGGACACAGGTTCGTGCCCCGGTCCGGGAAGATCCCACATGCCGCAGAGTGGCTGGGCCCGTGAGCCATGGCCGCTGAGCCTGCGCGTCCGGAGCCTGTGCTCCGCAACGGGAGAGGCCGCAATAGTGAGAGGCCCACGTACCGCAAAAAAAAAAAAAAATTTGGAAGTACGTGAAAGTTTGTTTTCTACATGCTGTGGTTTTTAATCCAACATAGCTGTTAAACTCTTGGGGTGGCCTCTTCGGCAAAATCTACTCACCCCTTTTTTTTTTATTATATGAAAGGATCCTGCAGAGAAGGCAGCTGGTGGATATACACCAAGCTTAAGCCTTTGTCATTGTGAATCCTGGATAATGTTTACAAATAGAATGGTCTCTGCAGGTAAGAGAGCTTCCTCCTTTACCACTGCGTTTAATCTTTCCAAAGCCTGAAAAATATTCGTTGAATCATGGTGATTAGGACAGCTGATTTTGCCCTTGCCCTCACCCCCAGATATTCTTCCTCCACTGACCTTTCTGGTCACAAGCAACAGAGCCGATTAAAATACTCCGCTCTTCGTACAAAGACCGTCGACCGCACCCCCTGAGGCTCTCCCGTGTTGTCATCAGTGATGCTAATGGGTTTGCCTTGATCTACTTCACTGCCTCTTGAGAATAACAACGTGCATTTATGAGACTGTTGCCTAGATGAGAAGAAGTCTGGCAGGGGCTCGTAAGTGCTGGATCTCTCTTATGTGTCTCTTATGAGAGATGTTTTTATATAAGATACCCAATTTCAATCTCGTGACTACCCACAAAGTTGGTGCTGATATGCCCATCCTAAGGATGAGAAAGTTGAGACATCATTGCTCTGTGCCTCCTGGCAGACGAGGTGTAAAAAAATTCCAATTCAATACAGACTTCTTCAGATTACAGCGTAGGAAATACAGTCATTCCTAAGAGTAAACAAAGGTAACCCTACTGCTAAATTCTTACCTATCAGAGATGGTGCATACCTTGGTGACCAAAGCCTTTAAAAAATAAATACTGCAGTGTTATACTCGCCAAGGTGTGGTGTTCAGAGAAAATGCCCTTCAAAAAAACGGGGGAGGGAGAGTTCCTACGATTAAGAAATTTGGGAAATGTTGGGTTATATTAAGTCACACACACTGTAGATTGCGGACCTTCTCAGAGACTCTACTATCGGAATATGCATTGTGAAACCCCAAGATGGGTAGAGCATAAATCTTTTTTTGTGGGACACCGATTAGCGTTTTAAAGAGCTGGTGTGTGTGACACACACCGCCAGAATGAACTTCATAACAGCCATTCTTTTTTGGTTTACTTTTTTTTGTAGGTAAAAGACACATGTGGTAAACTCAGAGTATGCAAAGGTATTCAGTGAAAAGGTCTGTCTGTCTGCTTTTAATCACTGTCTCTGAGATTCTCTCTTGAGAGACAAGCATTGATTTCAAGGTGTGCAATCATGTTTGTATGTGTGTAAGCGCATACGTGTGTAAGTGTGTGTGTGTGTATTTCAATTTTGAGCACACTATATATGTTGTTCTGCACATTATCTTTATACTCAATGTATATTAGAAGTCATTCCATATCAGTACTTATAAAGCTGTGTCATTTCGTCTAATATCCGCATGGTATTCTATTGTATGGATGTATCTTAATCCGTTTAACCAGTACCCTATTGATTTAGAATATTTCTAACCTTTTCCTACTGTGAACAGTGCTGCAGTGTGTACGCTTGTACATTTGTCTTTGTCATCATGGTGTTTCATGTATCAGCCTTTGATAAAAGCCAGGGGTGTAAAGATAAAATATGATTCTGTGAAGTCAAGAATAACCCAGGTTCATAGCCTTCTGATGGTCTGGCTTGATCCAGAGATATTTCGATAATTTAGAGAATTTAGAGAACTGTAGATCCAAGTCCTAAAACTGTATTATCAGAACTTGTTTAAAATAGTGGGAAAATGTATAGATTATTTTTCAGAGATAAGAAAAATTAGTTTTTGAAAAATCATATTTCTCTTAGGAAATAAAGAGGTTTGGAGTTGATACAGTAATTGTACGTGTGTTCCAACTCATGGCAAAATGAAACTCAAGGCGTGAAATCTTTAAAACAGGGATTTCCCACGTGGATAACCTTTGATTCTTAATTCAAAACTCAGAGCAAGCTGCTTTATTTACCCTGGTTCAGAAACAATGGTTTGGCTTGCTCACTATCTTGTAGTACATTTGATTTCTGCCAAATAGCGTTTGACTGACTCAAAGACTTTAAAGATTGTTTTCTCTCTTCAGCATATTTCTCCCTTTTCTCTTTTGTGAACAAAGTAGAAAAATAATATAAGGTAACTTTATGTAACAAGAGATAAAACCTTTCTTTTTAAAACAGATGTTGTCGTCTAGTTGGAATTCAGCTATAGAACTTGATAGAAGTCCTTCCATATTTTGTTAAACAGTTGTTTTGATAATGTCTCTCTTATTGTTTTTAATCAATCTGATCAATAGGGCTCAATCTCAGAGCAGGCTGGGCAAGTTTCCTTGAGGCCAAATTACTATTGGGACATCAGGTAATTTAAGTGTATTTTCACCGTCTGGTCCTTCTTTGGGAGAGTGCCTAAGATGCTGTAGCCACCATCCATCATAAGGTGCCATCACTCTGGGCCAGGCACTTTGCATGCAGTGTCTCATCATTTATACAGTGTGTACAGTATCACTTGATCCTGTACTATTAGGTGGGAACTGCTCTTATCCCCATTTTATAGCTAGAGAAACTGAGGCAAAGGACAACCAAAAAACTCCCTCAAGGCCACCCAGCTAGGATATTATAGAGCTGGAATTTGAACCTATTGTTTTAAAGTCTTGCCCAAATTAGAGATAGGTTTATTCTCTAGAGTAGGTCTTGAATTCTTTTAAACTCAAAGACGTGTAATCAGCAATAAGAAAACAAAGATTTGTCACTGCTCTAACCTAGTTATGCCAGCAACATGTGAATGGTCTCCATTGTTCACAGCTCCTGGCAATGGGGGGATTTGTTTTTCTACGTCTGAGCGGTCCTGGCTCCAGAGCTGGTGTGGCTCTCCAGGCCAGAGGATGGAACAAGTGTAATGACACGTGTGACTTTCTTGGAAGGAGATGCTCTGACCCTTTTATTACCTCCCCTGGGACACAAGTGATCACGACACAAGTGATCACCTGCAGTGATGTCTAGTCTTAACTCTTTGTCCTCACTTGAAGCCAACCAAATGGCCAGGTCTTCCACCATGTTCTTAAGGAAACGTTTGCCCAAATTTTCCCTTAGAAATTTTTACAAACATTAGCATTCGATCCCTATGTTGTAATATGTAGAAATGGTGGTCGGGGATGCATGGAACGCAGTGTGACAACAAATTTTCAGTTTCCCCTTTGTGTCAAGGGGCTGGAAGAGAGTCATTATGTGAAACCTGAGTATTAAGGCGTTTTCAGGTCATGAAGAGGAATTTGACCAGAGGAGTCCCAGAAATGCAGATCTTGAATTCTAATCCTGTGCTCTTAACCACTGCTGTGCTGTGGGCACCTGGCCATTTGCGTTTGTCCTCTAGGGTATTATAAACCCATCTACTGGCGCAAAATCTCAGAAACCTTATATAAAGGGAACTAACCCCTACTGAGTGGTTACCGGGTGCCAGGGACTGTTAGATGCTTTGTATCCTTACTAACAGCCAGCTGCCCAAGCTTGCACGCTCAAACTAGGTCTTGGAAACTGTCACTTCTGCATGTGGTCATTCCACATGCTCTGCCGCGTCCCCAAACAGGCAAGATGTAGAAATCAGAGACAAAAGGGAGTCTTGATTGCCAGGTTCAGTTTCCTGCCAGGGCAGGATGTAATTGCAGGGCTGTCTAGAGCCTGTGATAAGCTGATACTAAATTTGTTCTTGGCAGACTGTCTTGGGACGTGTGGGGGAAGGGTGGAGGAGGGGGAAGTGGGAGCTTAGGTGCAAGGATCCTTTTGTAATCTCTGGTCTCCTCTTGTTTGAGCATGAGAACATTTCCTGAATGCTGGTCTTAAATATTTAGTGGTCATTCAGATGGAAGACTAGTCTGCAAACGTTCATGCCCGAGACACGGATACAGTTTTGCTGTATCCAAACTCCCTCTTCCTGTCTCTTGCACATCTGGCCTGAGGCTTGTGTATCAGTGAGGTACTTGAATGTGACGTCTCTCCTGGTGTAACAGGTAAATTGCGAAGGGCTTCTGACGTTTTTCTTACTGACTGTGCTGTTCACTAACAGTCTTAGGTTAAAAAGGAATCGAGCATCATTTGAATGGCTTTGTTTTCTTAACTTTAGCTGTTTCTTTTCTTTTTTTTTTTGCAGAAGAGAAATAAATAGTTCAGGAGATGAAAAAAGGGCGCTTTGAAAAAATTTGACGATAGTTGATTTACAATATTGTGTTAGTTTCAGGTGTACAGCTTCAGATTCTTTTCCATTATAGGTTATTATAAGATATTGAATATAGTTTCCTGTGCTATACAGTAAATTCTTCTTGTTATGTTTATAAAATTGTAACCTGTGATAAAGGTGAAATTATCCAGAAAAGGATACATTGTTCAAAACTAGTGCTGGGAGAATTGACAAGCTGGGAAAAAATAGCATCTCCCCATACAACATATACCAAATTAATTCTTAATGGATTAAAGATTCAGATGGAAAAAATACATAAAAAGCTGAAAGAAAAAAATGGTGCTTTTACACAAAGTTTCTTCAGTTCTAAATAGATGCCATTTTCTTTCTTTTGATTTTCTTATCTGAAAGTATTAGATGGGAATATACTCTTGCTTTTATTTCTTTTCCTTTTTTTTCTGGTCTGCTCTCTCTCACTCTCTGTCCCTTTCCCTCTCCTTTCCTTCCCTTCCTCCCTCCCTTTCTGTCCTTCTTTCTTTTTTAAATATTGAAGAGCTTGATGCTTTGCAACTAGCTACACAAAGGCAGCTCTACATTTGAGAACTCCACAGTAAGCCCTGCTTCATTCACCTCTTTGTTTCCTGAGTGATCATCCTTTTGTCAAGGGGGTCGCTAACTGGAGAACGCCTCAATGAAAGGAAAAACTGAGTACAACGCCGCCTGGCTTCCTGACACCTATTGTTTGAGCTCGGCTTTGCTTTTCCTTTCATTAGAAGGGCAAGCTGGTCTCTGTCATTTCTCCCTGAGGCTTGTGGATCGGGGAGGTAACGCAAGCCTCCCTTTCTCCCTTTCGTCTCATTGGTCTTGCTTGAGACTAGCTTTCCTGAAACATAATTTTCATCAAGCCGGTGCTGGCCCTTCACATGAAGAGGAGTCTAGTTTCTTGAAATTAATCTTTTATGGAGAGGTTTTCCATGTAAAATGTTGTTGAGGAAATTCTTGCTGTTCTTTTTCTGGTGGGGGTGAGGGTGAATGAGGGTGGTTTTGGAGAGGGGGTAAGGCTCTCTTTTTTTTCCCACCCTATTACAGGGGCTGAAGCAGGCAATCTTACCTTGTGTTCCATTCAGCCTAAAAGGTGGTTGGCCAACCGCTCTTAATTATAGGCCTGGTGTGGCGGCGTTGTGGCCCTCAGGGAGTGTATGCTCTAGTGTGTAACACAGTAAAGCCATAAGCTGATACAAATGCGAATATGGAAATAAACCTAATAGAAACGCATTCCAGAAACAAAACAATGAGTGGTAAGTAGTGACTGTGGGCTGCTTGAGCTACAGAAGCAGAAGGCTTCTCTTTTGCATTGACCAAAAGGTTGCAAAGAAGGCAGTCATTGCAGAGGTCTGGGAGAAAAGTTTTCAGAGTAGAAGGAAGAAGCACTGTTGCAGATGCCTGAGACGGGAACAAGCCTGGCACGTTTGAGAGACAGGAGCGTTTAAGCTCTTCTGAAAGATGAGAGGAACCAGTTTGTACTGAACAGAATCAAGGCATTCCCGAGAAAGGGAAGAACTGGGGCAAAGGTCCTTATGAAAGGAGACGAAGAAGAATAGCAGGTGCTGTCTGGCTAGTGCTGAAAACGTCATGCAGTATATGGTGTGAATGTACGTTTTAAATAGCCTTAGTGAGATGTAGCATCCCGTGAGATGTGTTTATCCGTTTGAAATGTTACCGATTTAAAATATATAGTTCACTGGCTCTTAGTGTGTTTATAGAGTTGGGCAACTATCACCATAATCTTACTTTAGAACATTTTCATCACCCCCCAGAAGAAATCCTGTACCCACCAGCGGTCCCTTCCCATTCTTCCAATCACCCCAGCCCTAGGCAACCCCTGATCTACTTCGTGTCTCTGCAGATTTGCTTATTCTGGACTTTTCATATACATAGGATCATACAATATGTGGTCTTGTCTGATGGCCCTAGAATGTTTTTGAAGTTCTTCTATGTTATAACACCATCAGTATTTCATTCCTTATAATTGCTAAATAATATTCCATTGTATCTGTCCATTCATCAGTTGATGAACATTTGGGCTGTTTCCACTTTTTGTCTCTTATGCATAATGCTGCTATGAACATTTGTGTACAAGTTTTGGTGTAGACATTTGTTTTCATTTCTCTTGGGTAGTTACCTAAGAGTAGAATTTCTGGGTCATATGGCAACTCTCCGTTGAACATTTTGAGGAACTACTGAATTGTTTTCCACAGTGGCTGCACAAGCAGCTTACACGAGCTATGTGTGAGGGTGCCAATTTTTCCACATCCTTGCTAATACTTGTTATTGTCTGTCTTTTTGATCATAGCCATTCTAGTGGTTGTGAAGTGGTGTCTCATTGTGGTTTTGATCTGTGTTTCCCTAATGACTAATAATGTTGAAACATTTTCATATGTGCTTATTAGCCATTCATATGTTTTCTTTGGAGAAATGTCCACTCAGATCCTTTGTCTATATTTTAGGTGAGCTACTTGCCTTTTTATTTTTCAGTTATACAAGTTTTTTTTAATATTCTGGAGGTAAGTTCCTTATTAGATATGTAATTTGCAGATATTCCCACCAGACAGTGGGTTATCTTTTTGCTTTCTTGATGATGTTCTTTGAGGCACAACATTTTTTAGTTTTGATGAAGTCTAATTTGTTAATCTCTTTTTTCGCTGGTGCTTTTGGTGTCATGTGTAAGAAATCCCAAGGTCACAAAGATTTCCTAGTGTGTTTTTTCAAAGAGTTTTATCTCTTTTATTTAGGTCTGTGATACACTTTTCGTTACTTTTTATTTATGTTATGACGTAGGTGTCCAACTTCATTATTTTTCATGTACTTATCCAGGTGTCCTAGTACAATTTGTTGAAAAAATATTCTTATTGAATTATGTTGGCTCCTTTGTAGAAAATCAATTTACCATGAACATTAGAGTTTATTTCCGGCCCTAAGGAGGATGCATTTTTTTTTTTTGCGGGACGCGGGCCTCTCACTGCTGTGGCCTCGCCCGTTGCGGAGCGCAGGCTCCAGACGCGCAGGCTCAGCGGCCATGGTTCACGGGCCCAGCCGCTCCGTGGCATGAACCCGCGTCTCCTTCATCGGCAAGCGGACTCTCAACAACTGCGCCACCAGGGAAGCCCTGGGAGGATGCATTTTTAATTAAGGCATCTTTCTAACATGGTGTGAAGGCTTCAGAGATCCACGCTCTGGTTGGGTAGTAAAGCAGCTGTCAGGTAAATTCTGGATTGAAGAGGCTTCATCTTCTCCGCAGTGAATTTATGGATGAAGTTTCTTATATTATTTCCTTATAGTACTGAAAAGATCCTTCAGGCCATTTTCAGACATTTAATAGGGCTTCATCTTAATCATCACTGACAGGACAATATCTCTTCTAAAGTTCCCTTTTTCTTTCATTTCTTTTCCTTTCCCCTCTCTCCCTCCCTTCCTTCCTTCCTGCCTCTCCTCTCTCTCTCTCTCTCTCTCTCCTTTCCCTTCCTTTCTTTAGTTCTTTCATTTCTTCCTTTAAAACATAACCTAGGTTGAAGAGATGAGATTTACAGTCATGATACAAGGGAACATTTAAATTAGATGATACATACAATGATGTGAATAGATTAGAATATATGGATATTTGAGATCATGTAATCACACAAACTCAGGCTAATGACTTCTGAATTCAGCAAAGTTTTTGAAGTAAATTATAAGAAACATAAACATTGAGCACTCATCCTCCCAAGATTTATGCTTCTTCTTTCTAACACTTTTCCCTTGGGAAGTTTCTCCCTGGACCGTCTTTATGTGGCTAATGCTCCAAACTGAATCAGCATCCCTGGACAGTGTCCTAAACTCAGGCCCTAAATGTCCTACTGGATATTTTCACCAGGACACCTACTAGGTGTCAAAGGTCAGGAACAGAAGAATTATTTTTGACATTTTAAAAGAGCATACACCTGTTTGGGAAAAGCATCTTATGAACTTGTTTGGAAACAAGAACAGCTTCTCTAATCTCCAGATCCTGGACTTCAGCTGCAACATTTTCAGCCTCCAGCCAACCCTGCTGCTTCAGACTGGCCCACACAATCCGAATTGGCTGTTGCCAACCCATCCTGTGACTGTTTGTCCTGAATTCAGTGGTTTTGCATACTGACAGACACTCTCGGTTTGTCTCAAGTCTGAAGTCAAGGGGAGGTTCTGTGAACAACCAAGGAACTCTGTTCAGTCTTAAATGGATAAATTATACCACCGACTAGATGGTCTCTAATTGTTGAATACATCGCACCCTTAAAAGTTGTCTGTCCATTTGTGTTTATATCAAATCTGAACTTAGGGCCAGTATATGCTTGCTCATTGTTTGAAATTTAAATATTTATAAGATAGTATATCCATAAAAAAATAATAAAAGACCAAACAATTTATCAGTCCTGTGAATTTATCCATTGCCATGGGTCTGTCTCATCTACTAGATTTCCGTTCCTCTTGCCCCTACGTGATTCTCCTGAAGTAGTGCACTAAACTTCTGACCAGTCTCTTCCCCTGCAGTCTCTTTCTCTTCCAGATAGATTGGGTTCACTTTGTTGGAAAACCTCATTGATGACATCAGTCTCTAGAGCCCCAAATCTTCATGGCCTGTAGGATAAAACTTAAACTCCTTTGCTTAATATTCAAAATCCTTGTCCAATCTGTCTTTCACTTGCCTTCCAAGCCTTTTTTCTGACTTCCTCCGAGTTTTTCTTCTTCCAAACCACGCTGTTTAGTGTTTCCTGAACAGACCTTGAGCCTTTCTGCTTTGGGGCTTCCTTTACCTTTTGCTGCCCATGTAGTATATCTGCCACTCTCCCTCCCTTCTTCTTATATAAATCTCCCTTTCTTTCAAGACTCAGTATAAATCCTGTTTCTTCTGGTTACTCCCCGGTGAGTGATAGGTCCAAGTCTAGATCCTTAACGGCTTAGTTCCATGGTGGAGATTGCAAACTGTCAATCCATGGGCCAAATTCAGTTTACAGATATGTTTTCTTTCATCCACATTGCGTTTTTTGTAAATAAATTTTTCAGTTAGTGCCAACAGTTAAAATTCTGATATATCACATTTAAAGAATCAGATTTCCGGCCAACTTGGAAAAATTCAAAGCAGGGCTCTGTATTCCCAGGTGGTAACTACGTGTGATTGCTCTCTTAAGCTGCCCCCATTTGGCCAAGATGTGTGTGTTTGCACAGCAGCACTGAGCTATGCCTGGTACTGGGTCTCCCCCATCACTCAAGTATATCCCCCATCCAGCACCTGTGAACATCTGCCTGGACAGTTAATTCTGTAAGGTCTTATGACTACCTCTTCTTGTTATCTTGAATGTTAGATCGTTAAATTAAAATATTCCTTCTATGCTACCTCCCATGAGAGCTCGTGTGTATACTGTACTAAATAAATGCCTTAAGGTGATTTTAACCTCCCACTTCTTGCGTGAAATAATGCCACCTCTTGCTTAAAAGGATTTCAGGTAGTATTTTTTTTTTTTCAGGTAGTATTTTTAAAAGACCTGTTCCATAAGGAAATAGAAGAGAAATTCAAATAAAGAACCAGACCAAAGAAACAGGAGCATGTAATAAAGGTGATTGTCAAGATTTCATATATAAAGGGAAAAGAAAGGTAAGATATATTTTATTTCAAGGAAAACCAAATCTGTAAGCCGAACCCAGGAAAGCCTCACTAATCAGTGTTCTGGTTACATTATTTATTTGTTGGCTGTAACTGGATTTTATTTTTAAATGACATTTTCTTTCACACAAGGTAATCAATTCAGGGCTTTTGATAAGGTCATCATAATGGAAACTAAATCTTCTGTTTTATTTTGGTTGATTTTAAAAATAACTTCACAGGTCCACAGTTGGTTACCATTTACTGCTTTTATTTTTAGGATTTGGCCGAGAGATAGGTCACTGTTTTTCCACCAGCAGTTTTCAGGGTTTTGTGTCTTCTCCTCCTCATGAAGTTTCCCAGCATGAAATGTAGGGAGATGTCCCACTGGTGGCCGGTTCCCAAGACAGTCCCATATTCTCCAGTGTATTATCACTGACATGAAGGGAGGCAGTTCTTCAGTCCATTTTCTGCTTTCCGTTAGTCAAACACTGCACCTTGGCACACTTCCCTTCTGTCAGGGACTCCACAGTATCTTTGTAGACTAAAGATTTTAAGAGGAAATATCTTTAGGATTCTAAGTTGTAATCATTATTGTCACCAGTGTAAGCACTTTGTAAGGGAAAATGCTGCAATGAAGGAAAGAAGCAGCTCTGAAGACTCGTAAAACACGGGAAGCTCTGGGAAAGGTCTCACAATACATTGGCACTCTTTCCCACATAAACTGTTTGACTGTTAACTCCCATATCGGCACGGGTTGGGAACATGGGGTCTTCTTTTGACCCAGGAATCTCACAATCATACATGCTCAGTGACTAAAAGAGTATTTTCTGTCTCTGTGCTACATATGGTACCACCACTCCTGGTATTTTTCTTTAAATTTGCTGCCTTTTTAAAACTCAAAAATAATCTTATACGGTAACTTTACATGCCTACTATAAAAGGAAGACCAATAATTCTAGCCCAGAATGGAAGGTTATTGGGATATTAAATGCAATGAAAACACACCTTTGTTATTCAGTTTTACTGAGGTCCTCCTAGCCACCAGAGGCTCTGCTTTTTCTCTGTACAACAGGGGATAGACTTGGTTTTAGGGAAGTGCTGAATATGTAATAGCCCCAAACTGAGGCTCTTTGAGGACTACTCAGAGGGATTGAAAGAGAAGCAAAAAGGGGTAACTTTTTACCCTGGAATGTAGGGTTATTGAGGCACCCCTCTGGCGATCCCACGAGGTCATCTCAAGCAATAGCATAAGCCCACACTTTGGCAATCCCTGGACCGATTCGGCAATTCCTGCCCCCTCCAATGTACTTCAGAAGATGTTGGTGAAAGCTTTGATCCTTAAGTCAGAGGAGAACTGGTGTGAGCATCTAGAAAAACCTCCACTGTGAAATGTTTGCGTGAAACTTGCTTTTTTAAGAAAGATGTTACAGCAGTGCCCCAGCTCAGAGTGGCTTAACTTTCCTATCTTGCTCCTTCATTTTTTCCCCCTCTGCCTCCCATGCCTCCCCTCTTCCTCGTCTCTCTCTTTTTCCTGCTTCTCCTTCCTTCTCGTTCTCACTCCTTATTTGTCATCTTCACAGGACCAGTCACCTGTGGGAGTGTGTTTTTCATCATTAAGTACAGGAGCAGACACACTTCACGTGTCTCCAGGGTATGACCTGTAATTCCCAGCATACTCATTTCTGTGATATTCTTAGGGCTGCAGAAAAGCTCTCAGCAACAATGCTTGCTTAGAGTATTCTTAAAGTGCTTTGTCTCACTGCAGCTTTTACCCTTCATCCCCTAAGAAAGCAAACGAAAGTCCAAGGAACTTGAACTTGGGCATTGAACTACAGGCCCATAAGAACATTTTGGTATGAGCAAATCAAATGAATATACATTTTTGAAACCTAGTTCATGGTATTTCTCCCCCAAAGAATTTCAGCTTTTAAAAGAATTTGTTTTGTTTATTGAGTTTTTTTGTGTCTTTGGCGTCACTTTATGGAAGCAGTTTGCATTAAAAAATCTAGTCAGTATTTGTGGGATTTTCTGCTCAATCTTTTGGGAATTGCCCAAAAAAGCCCTATTTCCCTGGTTTCTGTAGGAGCAGTCATTTGATATACCAGTACCCTGTTCTCTGTTGAGGGCTGGTTTGTCCAGGGTCAGGGATCGGACTTCAACTGGGCCAACTGGAGCTCTTCGCTGGGATCCTTGAACTTGGGACCTTGAAGGTAGAGGTTTTCTCTATCTGGGGACTGAAATTGTAAAAGGTAAAGCTTGGGAGCTGCAGTGGCCAAGTTTTTCTCTGTATAAAAAAGGTCAGTGAACCAGAAGATTGAAGTTGAAATGCAGAGGGAAGGACTTCCCTGGTGGCACAGTTGTTAAGAATCCGCCTGCCAGTGCAGGGGACACGGGTTCGAGACCTGGTCCGGGAAGATCCCACATGCCACGGAGCAACTAAGCCCGTGCGCCACAACTACTGAGCCTGCGCCTGCAAGCCATAACTACTGAGCTCATGGCCACAACTGCTGAAGCCCATGCTCCGCAACAAGAGAAGCCACCGCAATGAGAAGCCCGTGCACTGCAAAGAGTACCCCCACTCGCCACAAGCAGGGAAAGCCCGCGCTCAGCAACAAAGACCCAATGTGGCCAAAAAAAAAAAAAAAAATAGAAAAGAAATGCAGAGGGAGCGTTAGACTTCTCATGGCCTTTGAGCCCCCGATTATATCCTTCTTGAGACACAGCTTCCTCCCTGTCTTTCTTACTGCGTCCCTGATATGTAAAGTCTCAGAATATACCTAAATTTCCTTTTTTGCTTCAGGTGTTTCACATTGGAGTTTATTCGTCTGTAGCCACAAAAAAAGGCCTAATAGGTGACAAGTGATCGTTACACAGTCTGAGTCTCACGCAGGAACCAACACTATTATGAGCAGAAAAAATAATATAGACCAGGAAATTATGGGCCAGGAAATTAACATACAATATCTCAGACTCCAGACCCTACAACAACACTATGGGGTAAGTAATAGCCTTTCCTCATTTCACAGACTAGGAAATTGACACTGAGAAGTTAAGAAGTATTCTCAGAGTTACCCAGCCAGTAAGGGGCAGAACTGGACATGAACCAGTGATGGTCTGACTGCAGAGTTTATTTGTTTGACCAATTTTACCATTGTAACCTCCCAACTGATATTTCTTTGATTTTCTCTTACTTGTGTTAGTTGCCTTTTGTCAGAAAGGATCAACTAAAGACTCACTAAACTGATTAGCAACCTCTTCCAGGATTTTGGGACTTGTAAAGATGGAAGGAGCCCTACAGGTTAAGTTCTCCAAACACTTGTTTTACAGATAAGGAACTGTGGCTCTAAGAGGCAAGGGTACATGCCCAGGGTCACATAGCTATTGTACGGCAGTCCTGTAACTTGAATTTGTCTCCTAACACCAACACATTTGTTTTTTCCTTCTAACATACCCTTTTGGTCTAGGTTTAAAAGCGACTTTCTCCACAAAGTCTCTAGATTGATGAATTGCTCTTGCTATGTAGGCTTTCCTACCACCCTCTCTTTCTCTGTTCATAGCATTTAATTCCTGTTTTAAGTGCTTGTTCAACCATCCATCTGCCCCATCAATCAGTAGCCTCTGTGAAGGCAGGAACCCTGTCTCTCTTGTTCATTATTGCCCCTCACATGGCATATGCTTAATATGCTTAAATGGTGACTAGAATACATGAATAAAATAGCGCAAGGATGTGCAACAATGGTCTGAAGTTTAAGGCAGTTGAGCTATATAGTATTGGAACATATATTCCAGTTGTAATTCTTTGGTTTTTGCCATGTTGAACATTTGCCATTGTTATACAGGTAGTATTTAAACTTATAGCTTTGGGGACAGAAATGCTCACAGCAGTACCGGGAACCACGTTTCTTCCTTTCTTCTTAACTTCGATTTGCTAGAACAGGTTTTCTGTCACTTGTACTTAGTAGTTCCTAGCAGGTACGTGAGCTAAGACCAGACTCAAGATGAGGAAGCAAGAGGACAGCAAGAATTGAGACTATTGGTTAAATGACTGGTGAGCTCTACCATCCTTTGGGCATTTGCATTTCAGAGACTCAAGTGAATCTCTAACTTTTGAATTGTGTAGGGGAGGTTGGAAAAGAAGGAGAAGAGAAGGTATGTGGTAGAAGGCTAAGGAGAAAAGGTGGCCTAAGAGCTGAGGCTTGAAAGATCAATAATATTTTGCTGAGGGTGACAGGAGTAAGACCAGCCTTCTCTTATTGAACTTGATAGGCTGTCTCCCTCTTGACTAAACACTGTGTAGGATCACTCCTTCAAACCTCTTGCCTAAAGCTGATTTGTTTCATCCACCTAAATTTTCATGTTACATTCAGCAATGACAAAATTTCATAAATTACGCTAGTTGTATGAAGCTCACTATTAAAAAACCCATGCTTGTGCAGATGGATTATACACCACCAGCTGAATTCTCAACAGACACAAAAACATAAGGATGTTGGAGAAATGGAAATATATGTGCTTAGGTGACTCTAGGAAAGAAGACAGAGGTGGCTGGAGAGGCAAATCAGGGTCAAAGGCAAGATGACGCCATGAAAGCCATGCCAGGTGTTGGGGTTTGTGAAAGTGAGTCATATTCCCAACACGTTCAGAGTGAAGAGTGAGATGGGGATCAAGATAGGAGCCCTGCTGCTGCTGAGGCCACATTGTGGGCTTGAAGCCGAAATGGTCTTTGTTACGATATTTTCCATCCCCGTGTCTAGACTTTGGAGCCCAAACTTGGAAAGAGTTGACGGGGTAGAGTGGACACTTACCCACCAGTCGTAGAGAAGGTTCCAACTTCTCACCCCTCAGCCCTCATGCCTCACCCCTGTGAAGCCCAGGAGCAGGGCAGGTAGCATTGTGCAGGCTTGCTTTAGGGATGCAGTTTAGGAAGAGGAAAGGCCAAAGAGAGCAGATGCATATATTAATCATTGGTCTTCTCCCATTCCTGTTAGGTAAATTACTCCTGGAGAGAGCGTCCAAGGGTTTTTCCTCCAACCTTCATCTCTTTTAGGGAAGGTTCTTTCTCCTCTACTTAGAATCATAAGGGATTAGTGAGCGCTACCCCTCAAATGTGGAGGTTAGAACCCAAATTACACTTACTTCTTGAGGGTAATATATGCGGAGGGAATTAGCTAAAAATACAATTCCCCAGAGACTCACTTCGAGGCTTGAAAATGCTAACAGAGCCACCAGGATGGATAAAACTCACAGTCCTTTGGAGCTCTCTACTCCTCATATACCCAGTATGGCAGTCGCCATCTGATCCATGGCAAGCCTCTATGATATGTTCTCTTAAAACTCCACTGATAATTTGAAGCAGAATTTGCAAGATAATGTCTTTCTATACAAAATCCTCTTCCAAGGAATAGAGCCATTTGAAATGAAAAGTCAAACCAAACAATTTATCATCTCCACGCAAGCCCATCATGAACATGCTCTGCAAGGAAATATGCGTCTTTGGCAAAACAATAGCCTTCCCTATTCACGTAGATACGATTTCCATAATGGACTGCACGATGGTGCCTTCCTGATGTAATTGCAGAGGCCTCCTTGGCTGCACTGAGAGATTTTATTTGCTACCATAAATAATAAACTTGCTTTCTGCAAAAGTAACCTCTTTGGGGAATACAGATCAGAAATGTTCCCATCATCTTGGAGTCTTTAATGTGTTTTGCAGCTGAGTGTCTTGGGGTATGTTTCAACAAACCTCTGAACTAGATTTTTTGATTCTGTCCCGTGGAGAACAGTGCTGTACCACTATTAATCTGGAACATTCGCCGCATCACATCAATTTGGTGAAATTATAATTGAAACATGGTACTTGACCCTGAGGGGACCCTGGAGAAAGGGATTTGCTTTGGTGGCTCCTCATGCATCATTTAAAACCTGCTGCCGCTGAATCGGAGTCTGCTTCTTAAGTCTGTAAACCTTCCACTGAGAGCCGTTTCAGCTGGGCTGCAGGACACTCTGCTTCTTGCCACCTCTGTCATTTTTCTCTATTTGTCTGTATTTTCCCATAAATTGGATTACCCAGACTAATAATAGGATTGTGAAAGAGGAGCTTGTTATGGGATTCTGGTGACTATCAAACAGAATATAATTAAACCGTAGTTATGCAGCCTAATTGAGGAAAAGAGATTTGGAATTAAGGGAAATGGGTGAAATTCAGTTGTTAATTTCATGTACACAAGGTAATAAACTGGGCTAATATGGGATTACTGACCGTTGGAATCCTTCTGAGATCTACCTAAAAAGGAGAGATATAAGGGATGTATCGGGCTTCCCTGGTGGCGCAGTGGTTGAGAGTCCGCCTGCCGATGTAGGGCATACGGGTTCGTGTCCCGGTCCGGGAAGATCCCACATGCCGCGGGGTGGCTAGGCCCGTGAGCCAGGGCCGCTGAGCCTGCGCATCGGGAGCCTGTGCTCTGCAACGGGAGAGGCCACAACAGTGAGAGGCCCGCGTACCGCAAAAAAAAATAAAGGCATGTATCATTTTACTTATTTCTGAGTAAATAGGCTCAGTTCAGTCTTCGGGAGAGTGCTGAAGAACATCTTGTTTACATTCTCAAGTCTTTTTAATTAAAAATTGTCCGTTGAAGCGAATCCAGTTAACCCTCCCTGCTATTTCCCTAGTGGAGACTGCTAGCTGTGCCCCTGTATTTATTTTTCCTTTTTTTCTAGTAGAAATAGAACTGGACATATGACCACCCAGAATAATAACCACATTTCTCAGCCTTCTGTTGTAGTTGGCTGTTACCTCCAGCCAATGAGCTGTGATGTGTGCGATTAATTTCTGGGTTGTACCCTTGCAGGCACTGGGTATCCACATTATCTCTGTCTCCCCCTGTTGGCTGGAGGGTGTATGTGCTGGTGGGAGGCAGAGCAGCTGGCGGAGATGGGAAGATGGAAGATGCCTGAGAAGGATGCAGGTGAAACTTGGTCCTGATGATTGTAGAGCCACCTTAACCTGTCCAGGACCACCTCTGCAAACTCTTCTATGAGAAAGAAATGAACTTTTTTCCGGGTTAAGGGACTTGCTTTTAGGGCATCTTTGTTATATCATCCTAATCTGATTCCTCACTCTGGAATTTTGAACCCAAACTGTATGGGTCTGTATTGATGGCAAAATTGGGTGCTTTCAGCAGCAAATAGCAGATTTCTGGATTCACACAGGCTTAAACAGTGAAGCAGAATTTTAACTCTCAGAACAGCAAGTGCAGAGACGGGGCAAGCTTTCAGGTTGCTTGATTTAGCCGCTAAATCATATCATTCAGGGCTCAACTTCCTTCTCCCAGTCCTCTGCCATTCTTTTTTTTTCTTTTTTAATTTAATTTTATTGGAGTATAGTTGATTTACAATGATCTGTTAGTTTCAGGTGTACAGCAAAGTGATTCAGTTATACATATATTTTTAAAATTCTTTTTTCACATAGGTTATAACAGAATATTGAGTAGAGTTCCCTTGCTATGTAGTAGGTCCTTGTTGGTAATCTATCTTTTATATAGTAGTGTGGGTATGTTCATTCCAACCTCCTGATTTATAACCCGCCCTGCCCGCACATTTCCCCTTTGGTAACCATAAGTTTGTTTTCGATATCTCTAAGTCTGTTTCTGTATTGTAAGTAAGTGCATTTATATGTTTTTAAAAAATTAGATCCCACATATGAGTGATATCATATGATATTTGTCTTAATCTGTCTGATTTACTTCACTTAATACGATAATCTCTAGGTCCATCCATGTTGCTGCAAATGGCATTTTTTCATTCTTTTTTACGGCTGAGTAATATTCCACTGTATATATTTACCACATCTTCTGTATCCATTCCTCTGTCGATGGACATTTAGGTTGCTTCCATGTCCTGGCTATTGTAAGTAGTGCTGCAGTGAACATTCCAGTGCATGTATCGTTTTGGATTATGGTTTTCTCCAGATATATGCCCAGGAGTGGGATTGCTGGATCAAATGATAGCTCTATTTTTAGTTTTTTAAGAACCCTCCATGCTATTCTCCATAGTGGCTGCACCAATTTACATTCCCACCAACTGTATAGGAGGGTTCCCTTTTCTCTACACTCTCTCCAGCATTTATTGCCATACTTAGTATTAGCTTCATCTTCAAGCCAGTGGCAAATGTTAATATTCCAGTTCTGAGCATCACATCCAGGCTGGACAACATTCATAGGAGAAAGACAGACTCTATTATTTGTGGCTGCTTCTTAGGAGAGCAGAAATGTTCCCAGAAGCAAAAAATTTCCCAGCAGTGTCCCATTCATATTTTAACAGCTGATATTGAGGCACATTCCTGACCCCATTCCTGTTCGTTAGAGTGGAGCTAACCCTGGACCAAACAGGTAGCACCGCAGGGGCTTGAGTGACATCTGCATCTCTGGCTGAGTAGGGGAAGATTTGAAAGAAAAGGAACAATCTTGGATGGACTCATTGAAGACAGGGATGATGGGTAGAACACTGACAGTGCCTACTACAAAAGGAAACACTATAAAAGGATCTGAAAAAAATATGAATGAAAAGGTATGTGTTGGGGATTTGCTTCAAAATACCATGGGAGAGGAGAAATGGGTAGAGCACAGACAAAGCAAGGCTACCCATGAATTAATCATTGTTGGAGTTCATGGGGGTTCATTGTACTTTTCTCTAAGCTTTTGCATCTGTTTGAAATTATCTGTGATTTAAAAACAAACCCCCAAACCTTAAAACAAGTAAATAATCCAGGCAAAACAGGGGAAGAAAAAGTAGCAGGAGAAATTTGATCTGTGTTCGTGTTATCAGTAATGGTAGCTAACATTTATGGAGCATTTGCTCTTTGCTAGGAGCAATAACTATCAGCTGAGAATGGCTTGGGCCAACAAGAGAATTTATTCACTGGTCTGACTGGCATTTTCAGAGGTAGCTTCAGGCCCAGTTAAGCGCATCTTTTGGTTGTGCTTTCTTCCTCATTGGGGCTCTCTCTGGGCAGTTGCCTAGCAGCTCCTGGCTGGCTCCCATTTCTTCAACGCCCCAGAGGAAAGGGAACTCTCCTTTTAATTTTTAAAATTTCTATTTATTTTTTAAATGAAGTATAGTTGATATACAATGTTGTGTTAATTTCTGCTGTACAGCAAAGTGACTCAGTTATACATATATATACATTGTTATTATTTTTATTAATTAATTAATTTATTTTTGTCTGTGTTGGGTCTTTGTTTCTGTGCGAGGGCTTTCTCTAGTTGCGGCAAGCGGGGGCCACTCTTCATCGCGGTGCACGGGCCTCTCACTGTCGCAGCCTCTCTTCTTGCGGAGCACAGGCTCCAGACGCGCAGGCTCAGTAGTTGTGGCTCACGGGCCTAGTTGCTCCGCGGCATGTGGGATCTTCCCAGACCAGGGCTCGAACCCGTGTCCCCTGCATTGGCAGGCAGATTCTCAACCACTGTGCCACCAGGGAAGCCCTATACATTCTTTTTTTAATATTCTTTTCCATTATGGTTCATCCCAGGATATTGAATATAGTTTCCTGTGCTATACAGTAGGACCTTGCTGTTTATCCATTCTATTTATAATAGTTTGCGTCTGCTAACCCCAACCTCGCAATCTATCCCTCCCTCAACCCCCTCCCCCTTGGCAACCACAAGTCTGTTCTCTATGTCCGTGAGTCTGCTTCTGTTTCATAGATAGGTTCATTTGTGTCATATTTTAGATTCTACATATAAGTGATATCATATGGTATTTCTCTTTCTTACTTCACTTAGTGTGATAATCTCTAGTTGCATCCATGTTGATGCAAATGGCATTATTTCGTTCTTTTTTATGGCTGAGTAGTATTCCATTGTATATATGTGCCACATCTTCTTTATGCATTCATCTGTTGATGGACGTTAGGTTGTTTCCATGTCTTGGCTATTGTGAAGGGAACTCTCCATTTTACTAGTTGCAGCAGGAAGTCCCACACTGAGATCCCATTGATCCAGCATGGATTCCGTACCTGGATCTAAACCAGTGATGGACAGGAGAATGTGATGCTCAGAGGGACCAGTCACATTCTACCCCTGGAGCTGAGAGTAGTCTCCCTTCCTCTCAAACACCAGGGACTTAGAGAGGCTGATTCTTCTAAAGAGGGTCCAGGGAGTGTGCCTAGGGAGAACGACATGGATATTGGACAGGGAGAAGTGACAGATGACCATTGTGCTTATATGATCTCATTTAGGCCTCATAAAAACTCTGGGCATGTACTGTTTTTACCCCATTTTACAGGTGGAAAATCCGAGACTTAAGAGCTTAAGTGAGTTGCCCATGAGCATGTAGGTGATGATGGTAAAACTAGGATTCAAACACAGGAAGCTGTTGGTGCCCTGGGCCTACCCTGGAAGTTGTCTGCGGACAGTTCTACACACTGACAAGGCTCTTTGTGTCCTTCACCTGAGCACATTCATTCTCTAGCCACAGGAGTGGGGTCCTTCTAACTACGGGACAGGCCACACATGCAGGAGGGTGAGTGAACATCTCCAGGCATGACCCTCAACCAGCGAGAGATGGGAACTATGGAATAAAACTGTTGGTTCCCTGCCCCTCCTGAGGGCATGCTGACCTTATCTCTTAGAGGGTTCCCAGGGAAATTGAGGCCCGCTTCTTCAGGGCCATAACCTACTCAAAAATGTACTGTGTACTGGCTTCCTTCCTTTCCCTGCCTTGCATACTTATTCCCCTACCTGTGCTTCCTAAGAGCATTTCCCCCAAAACTACTTGTCCCCAAATCCTTGCCTCGTGGCCTGCTTTTGAGGAAACCCAACCTAGAGACATCAGCCATCAGCAAAATACTGTAATGATTAAGTGGGATAATATCATTAAAACCCTCAGAGCAGTGCCTGTCTCTTAGAAAGTGCAAAATGAATGGAACAGTCGTTTTGACTGTTTTCCCTTAAGGTCGCCCATGCAACCATGTAATTTATCATCCAATTTGGACATTTTTGAGAATGAAAGGGGGCGCTATGTTAATTGCTCAGGGAATACAGGTGAAAACTAGGACTGTCTGTAGGAAACCAGGATGTATTATCACCCAACAGTCATGACTTTAGTAGAAAGGGAATTCTCCATACAAAGGAAATTCTACCCCAACACTATAAACACCCGTAACTGTTTCATAATTTCATATTTTTATGTATTATCCTTTCTTAAGTGGAGGCTCACCTTATCGTAGCCATTTAGGGCCTAGACAGGATAATATTAAACTTCTCATTTGTAAGTTAGCAGTGCAGTTGTCACTTACGAAGAACTGACAAGGCATATCACACACACAAGTGCTTTTAGGTCTAAACATAGCGAAAAGGACTGTTCAAACTTCTCCTGGTAGAATAGAGAATTGAATTTTGAGAAAGTAAAAACTTCAGATGTAGAAAGCTAATACCTAAGTGGTATGCATTTGAAAGAATATTAAGATCACTGTCTAAATAGTGTTGACTGAGAGTGGCCACTTCTCACAGTGAAAATAGAGAATCAAAGCTCCAGTGAAGGCTGGAAGAAGCCTTATAGCGTCTAATCTGGTGGATCCCAAGTGCAGCTGCCTCTCCAGATCATCTGGAGGAGCTTTTGTAAATAAACAGAAAATTGGTCCTTATCCAGGGAGGCCATACCTGGCCTAGAGCAGGGGTCAGCAAACCATGGCCCTCAGGGAAGCTGGCCAAATCCAGCCACATTCATTTGTGTACATTTCACCCTGGGCTGCTTTGATGACACAGTGGGAGACTTGAGCATGGCAGTTGCAACAGACATCATACAAGCTACAAAGTCTAAACTATTTCCTATCTGGCCCTTTATAGAAAAATTCTGCTGACTGCTGGCCTAGAGGAATCAGTATTTTAAAAAGCTTCCCGGGGCTTCCCTGGTGGCGCAGTGGTTGAGAGCCCGCCTGCCGATGCAGGGGACACGGGTTCGTACCCTGGTCCGGGAGGATCCCACGTGCCACGGAGCGGCTGGGCCCGTGAGCCATGACCGCTGAGCCTGCGCGTCCGGAGCCTGTGCCCCTCAACGGAAGAGGCCACGACAGTGAGAGGCCCGCGTACCGCAAAAAAAAAAAAAGCTTCCCCATAGATTCTGGTGCACAGCCAGGTTTGGGAAGTACTGATGACAATTTGCGCCTTGCATTTATAAAAACACTAAGCTGAGAGGCCCAGAGAGGTGAAGTGACTTGCCCAAGGTTGCAAAGCCAAGACAAGTCTGAGAAACTTCTCCCTTTTTAACCCCCGTCTTCCTCCCGCCACACCCTCCCTCCCTAATGATGTTCCTAGCTTCTGTTAGAAACCAGCCTCTTCACTGGACCACTGTGGGGCTCAGCTGGCAGCAGTCAGCTCCCTGGCCAACAACATTTGATGATGAATAATACAGTGACTTGGCTTGGCGTCCATCACCCTAACTTTCCTGCATGCCAGAATGCCTTCGCTTTGTCATGGGCACCATCTGGATAGAAAACCATGTGGAATTTCCAGCAAATGGCATTTGATAGACATGTGCCACAGAAATCGCTTAAGTGAAAAGCTTGTCAAGAGTGAGAGGGGGATGGGCTTCCCTGGTGGCGCAGTGGTTGAGAGTCCGCCTGCCGATGCAGGGGACGCGGGATCGTGCCCCGGTCCGGGAAGATCCCACATGCCGCGGAGCGGCTGGGCCCGTGAGCCATGGCCGCTGAGCCTGTGCGTCCGGAACCTGTGCTCCACAACGGGAGAGGCCACAGCAGTGAGAGGCCCGCGTACCGAAAAAAAAAAAAAAAAAAAAAACAAGAGTGAGAGGGGGTTACATATCCCAAAAAAGAATCATTCATTCATTGGTTCACTGATTCAGCAAACTTTGATTGGGTGTTTTACTATAAGCCAAGCACAATGCCAGGCTCAGGGAGTTTAGTCTCTGTCTTTATGGATCCTATGGTTTGATGAAGGAGACAAACAATACGTAATAGATAACTAGTAAAAAATAGATAAGTAGATAGGCAATTGCAATTGCCATGTGCGACACAGACAAGACACAATATGACAGAAACACAAGAGGCAACAATTACAAAATGCCTGTTATGCTCCAGGCACTTATTTTACATGCTTTGTATGTACTGACATTTAATGTTCCCAATAGTCCTGTGATGGTAGCTACAGATAATAACCCCCATTTTACAGAAGGGGAAACAGGTTGGTTAATTGGCTTGCCCGAGGTCATATGGCTAAGAAATGGTGAGGCTGGGATGTAAATCTACACAGTCTAGCTTAAGAGTTATAAACCATCGTGTTTTATGCCCCTCAAAATGGACGCAGACCTAAGAAAGAGCCGCGGAAGCTGATCTGGTGTCTTTTGCGATGCCTGGAGCACACATAATGAGTACAGAATGAATGTATGAATGAATTAATGAATGAATGAACGTGTACATAGTACAGCTATGTACGTATATCTTTAAGAATTCTATCTGGCATAAAATGAACTGTTGGGAGTCCTGCATTGCCCGTCCTCATTTTTTTTCCTTTCTGAGTGTTTGAGCTATTACCACCTATTTCAGCCAAAACATTGCCACACTGTCATGTGAGAGGTGAAATGCGATAATTAGACAGAGCTCATTAAATCAGTTAAATGATCCTGAAGTAGGAACCAGAGAACCATGATTTACTAAAATGTTTCAAGTATTAGTATGCAGCGAGAATAATAAGGCAAACTCTTATAAGACTGCTATAAGAAAAAAGCCCATCGATCATAAACACAGAAGCACCAAAGACGTATTTATTGCCTTTTCTTAGCATAGAAAGCACTGGGCGAAAGTGCACGTGTTCAGAAAGAATTCAGCTGATTCACATTCTCAGGGAGTGTGTGTGCCCTAAAGGTTTAGTAAGGATCAGATTCTTCTGAGGCTACTTGAGGGATTCAGCAAGCAGGCGCCCTTCAAACCAGTTTAAAGTGACATCTTTGTGAACCTGACGCTGTGGGTCTTTGAAACAAGTTAGAGTGCCTTTTGCCACCTGGTAGAAGAGCCACGCTCTCTGCTGTCCCCAGTCAAACAAGAAGAGAATCCACCAGGTGCACTGTCTGACTGCAAGGGTGCTTTTCCAGGTCATGTTTAAATCTTATCAGGCAACTTTGATCCTCTTGGGAATTAACACCCTGAAAGTGTCCAAGCATTTGTTCAGCTCTTGGGATATTTAACCCATGTGAAATGAAAGGGGGGATGTTTGGTGACCGTATAATTTTTGAAGTCCTCAAACCTTTAACATGGTTGGATAGCTCACATGTCCACCTTCCTTGTTCAGTCCTTGTACATGGAGGAAATAGCCCTTGCCTACTCTTGGGCTAACTCCTACTTTAAGGCCCAGTTGAACCTAGTCTGAAATGATTCAGCATGAGTTTTTTGAGAAGACAGCATTTAGTGAAAGTTACAACTTTAGGAGTTCTGGACATACCACACAAAATATGCTGCTTTGTTGGTATATTGATTATTTTGAGATATAGACACTTTAAAAATGTATATATATATTTTATTGAAGTATAGTTAATTTACAATGTTGTATTAGTTTCGGGTGTGTAGCACTGTGATTCAGTTTTATTTATTTATATATATACATATATATATATATTTTTTTAATTTTTCAGATTGTTTTCCCTTATGGGTTATTACAAAATATTGAGTATAGTTCCTTGTGCTTTACCGTAGATTCTTGTTGGTTATCTGTTGGTTTTTTTTTTTTTAATTTTATTTATTTTTGGTTGCATTGGGTCTTCGTTGCTGCACACAGGCTTTCTCTAGTTGCGGTGAGTGGGGGCTACTCTTCGTTGGGTGTGCAGGCTTCTCCTTGCCGTGGCCTCTCTTGTGGAGCATGGGCTCTAGGCACACGGGCTCAGCAGTTGTGGCTCTCAGACTCACAGGCTTACTTGCTCCGTGGCATGTGGGATCCTCCTGGACCAGGCCTCGAATCCCTGTCCCCTGCATTGGCAGGCGGATTCTTAATCACTGCGCCACCAGGAAAGCCCTGGTTATCTGTCTTATATATTGCAGTATGTATCCCAAACTCCTAGTTTATCCCTCCCTCACCCTTTTCCCCTTTGGTAACCATAAATTTATTTTCTTAAATAATTTATTTTATTTTATTATTATTATTTTTTTAGATGGAGAATTTTAATTAAATTGGCATAGTTAAGACCAAAAAAGGTAAAGTGGACATTGTCAGTGTATCTTCAGCCCTTGCCTTAACAGGTGAATGAACACAACTTGAAACACAGGTGAATCTTGCTGGTCTATGAGACAGTGAAGGGAGCTTCTCAATATTTAAGTATATTAATATAACCAGTTATAGAAATCTAAATATAAAACCAATCTCCTATAGGGTTTGAGAAGGCATTCACCATATCCCTGAAAAGTTTAACATTCCTTATTCAAGTTTAATCACCTCTTTAGAAGGGGAAAATAGTGATAGTACTTGCTGAGCCAGAATTACTATCAAAATTCAAAAAGCTGACCATATTCATTTAGCCACGAGCCAATCTTATTTAAATAGACTATTACTCATTAGTAGCTTTTTCGAGATAAGCTATCAAGTCTGCCCTTTCTCCCTTCTTCTTAATGCCAGCGAAGATCATTTTTGTTCCAGGGATGTACTTCTTGGGATTCTCCAAATACTCCATCAGTGTCTCCTTTCCCCAGGTGATGCCTTTGTTCTTGTTGGCATCTGTGTAAGAACCCATTTTTAAATCATTCTTTCTCCGTGTACGACTAAGACGTTCCCGCTCGCAAGCTGAACGTCCCGCTCTCTAATCTTATTTATTTTATTTTTGACTGTGTTGGGTCTTCGTAGCTGTGTGCGAATTATTAACCCCTGCGCTACCAGGGAAGCCCCCATAAGTTTATTTTCTATGTCTGTGGGTCTATTTCTGATTTGTAAATAAGTTCATTTGTATCTTTTTTTTTTTTTTTTAGATTCCACATATAACTGATATCATATGATATTGTTTTTCTCTGCCTGGCTTATTTCACTTAATATGGTAGTCTCTGAACTGCCCTTATCTGCCTAGAAACACATCCTTCAGAAGGAGCTCAATTGTCATAAATCCCCTCCCTGGGAAACTCCAGGGAAGATTGATTCATCACAGGAGAGAAAACTACAGGTCCACACCACACCCAGTCAAAAACCTTGTCACAAACTATCATACCTCTCATCTGTTCTTTTACGGCGCCATTCATCTTTTTTAAAAATCATTTACTCTCCCCTACATGCCCCCTTCCCTTTCCCTGTAAAGATGGTATTTAATCCTGAATTCTCAAGCCAGCTCTTTGAGTACTTATTTATTTTTCCCTGGGTATCTCCCATATATACATGAGCCAAATGTTTATAACCTTCTGCTTGTTTTTCTCTCATTAATCCTTTATTACAGGTGTCTCAGCGAAAAACTCGGAAGAGTAGAGGGAAAAACATTTTTTCTCCTAGACACTAACTTTCGTATATTTTCCTATACTTCCATAATGCAATTTACATAGCGCTTGTTTAATGTCCGTAAGTATAGGCTGTATTTACTAGTTCACCATTATGTTACCAAGTCCAGGCTCGTACTGCTTGCCACACAGCAGGCCAGAAAATTGAGAGACGAATTGTTGGGGCAAGGAATAGCAACTTTATTCAGAAAGCCAGCAGATGGAGAAGATAATGAATAGTTTCCCAAAGAACTGTCTTACCCAAGTTAGAATTCAGGCTTCTTTTATACTAAAAGGGAAGGTCGTGTGGTTGGTTGCTGCAAACTTCTTGATATCGGAATCCTTTGTTCTTGCAGCTGCCCAGAGGTCAGGTCACAATGTTTCAGTATACCTGCAACAAATCTTTTTTTTTTTTTTTTTTTTGGGTGCGGGGGCCCCTCACTTTTGTGGCCC
>NW_020173397.1:11493639-11493867 GCF_003031525.2 Neophocaena asiaeorientalis asiaeorientalis
CGCGGGCCTCTCACTGTTGTGGCCTCTCCCGTTGTGGAGCACAGGCTGCGGACACGCAGGCTCAGCAGCCACGATGCTTTCGCTTTGTAAGGAACTTCCATAGTGTACTCCACTGTGGCCCTTACCAACATACATTTCCCAAAACAGCTTAGGAGGGTTGCCTTTTCTCCATGCCCTCTCCTGCATATTTTGTATGTAGATTTTTTTTTTTTTTTTTTTTTTTTTCGG
>NW_020173397.1:11493935-11522710 GCF_003031525.2 Neophocaena asiaeorientalis asiaeorientalis
TGGGATCCTCCCGGACCGGGGCACGAATGCGCGTCCCCTGCATTGGCAGGCAGACTCTCAACCACTGCGCCACCAGGGAAGCCCTGTATGTAGATTTTGATGATAGCCATTTAGACTGGTTTGAGGTGATTCCTTGTTCTAGTTTTGATTTGCGGTTTTCTAATAATTAGCCATGTGGAGCATCTTTTCATGTGCATTAAAAAAAAAAAATCAAAAACAAAACAGTGTGCATTAAATTTACCTCTTGAAATTGGTTTCTTAAAAGTCCGCCCTGATTTGAATTCTTTTTCGATCAGGTACCCCAGGACATTTCTTGAGGGCAGGTGTCCTTTAGAGCAGGGGTCCCCAACCCTCGGGCCTCGACTTGTTAGGAGCCAGGCCTCACAGCAGGAGGTGAACACGGGAGAGCTAGCGCAGCTTCATCTGCGACTCCCCAGCGCTCCCCGTCACTCCCATTGCTACCTGAACCTTTGCTCGCATTACCGACTAAACGATCCCCCGCATCTCTCCTGTTGCCGGTGGAACCATCCACCCCATCGCTTGCATTACTTCCGGGACCATCCCCGCCCCTGTCCATAAAATTGTCTTCCATGAAACAGTCCCTGATGCCGAAAAGGCTGGGGACCCCTGCTTTGGAGCCCCGCAGGCCTTGTTATGAAGTGTCCCTTAGGGGGATACCTAGGAGCGGTTTTAAAGTTGTTGTTACGGGAAATGGCCACAAGGTGGCAGCATTTTTTCATGCCCCACTCGGTTACCGGCAACCAGAGCCTTAGAGAAAGTCCTGTTACTGGGTCGTAGATTCGAGTGGACTGTGGCAGAAGAAACACCCCAGAGCTCGTGTTTCCTTACTTCTTCCTCCTTACCCTTCGCTCCCCGCTCCCCCCACGACAATTCCCAAGCCCTGCCAAAAACGCTATGCTGAGCTTGCTGACGTGCGGAGGTGGGGAGACTCCGAGGAAGGAGGCTGCCCATGGGAACCCCAGCACCAGGAGACTTGGAGACCAGGTGATTTTTCAAAGCTCATGCAGCGTGAGGGTCCACCGACCTTTGGGTGCACTAGGCTTGGTTGAGCTGTAGGAGGGCCCGCCTGCATCTGGAGGTTGTCGTCCGCCTGTCAGGTCCAAGAGAGGCTCATTTGCCGGCACCTGCTTCCCAGTTCCCTCCCTCCACCACGTCTAGACTTGGGACCCAAGGCTGCTCTGGCTCCAGGGATGTGACACCAGCCTAGGTCACCGAGCCCTGAAGGGAATATCGTTGGCATTTCTTCTCTTTCCTTTTCTTTTGAAATTTAATTTTTATTTTATATTGGAATATAGTTGATTTACAGTGTTGTGTTTGTTTTGGGTGTACTGCAACCTGATTCAGTTATACAGATACGTATATCTATTGTTTTTAGGATTCTTTTCCCATATAAGGTATTACAGAGTGTTGAGTAGATTGCCCTGTGCTCGACAGTAGGTCCTTTGATTATCACTTACATATATATTACTGTGGATATGTTAATCCCACCCTCCTAATTTATCCCTCCCCATCCCCATCTTTCCCCTTTGGTAGCCATAAGTTCATTTTCTAAGTCTTTGAGTCTTTTTCTGTCTTGCTAGGGAGTGCATGTGTGTCATCTTTTTAGGTTCCTCATTTAAGTGCGATCGTATTTTTTTTTTGTCTGTCTGACTTCACTTCGTATGATAAACTCTAGTTCCATCCATTTTTCTGCAAATGGCCGTCTTTTCTAAACTGACTTTCTAATCTAGGTAGAGATGGGAAGCTGTCCTCTGGAAGTGTATTAAAAAAATTTTTTTTTAACGTAAAGAGAAAACATCAGTGCAAATTGGGTGCCGACTTTAATGTTTTTTGGAAACAAAAAATTGGCCCTGGGTATGAACCCCTCTGCCTTTGCCATGTTTTCATTTTACTGGAGTGTAGCACTGATCCTCGTGCAGTGAAGAAGCAAATGCCCCTGTGACCCATCCTGAGTTCCCTCCCTTACTTGCAAAATCCTGGTAGAAAGATTCCTGTTTTTTATGTAGATTCGTATTTTCTTTTCTCTGTCTTTCTGTTCAAGATCACTTATTTCTCTTTTTCTTATTATGTAAGCAATGCATTTTTATTCTAGAAATTTTAGAAAATACAAGAAAGATCAAAGAAAGAAATAATAGTCATTTATATTTTCCTTACTTAGATACAGCCAAGCTCACCTTTTTGTATATTTTCTTTTGGCACTTGATCCAGGTATTATGAAAATGACAGCGTTCTGTTCATAGCATATTTAAAACTCTCACTTATTTTGGCCATTTTTCTATATTGATAAATATGGATAAACAGTTTCTGCCCTCCGTACCTCCCACCTCCCTCCATCCTTCTTCGGTTTCTTTCTGCGTTCCTTTCTTTTGTAAAAATAATTCTATCTTTTGTCTGGTTGGAAAAGCAGTCATGTAAAAAAAAATACACACACACACATATACATAAACATGTATACACATGTGTGTGTTTATTAGACCACTCAGAAAGAACTTCTACCATCTATAGCGGGAGTCAGCTAACTTTTTTCTAAAGGACCAGATAGTCTGTGTTGTAACAACTCAACTGTGCATTATGGTGCAAAAGCAGTCCTAGAGAAAGTGTAAAAGAATGAGCATGACTGTGTTCCAATAAATCTTTATTTACAAAAAACAGCAGACAATCCTGAAACTGTAGTTTGCTTGGCCCAGTCTAGGGCAAAGCACTAATTATTTAACTTCCAGAACCACATACCTATTTTTTTCCCACAAAAATGGAATCATACTACATAAGCTGTCTTGGATGTATTTAAATATTTATTAGTGTCTGTTACGTGCCAGCTCATATATAGTGGTGTATACAATGTTGAACAAGACTGACAGGCTGTCTGCTCCCGTGGTGTGTACTGCCAGGGACACAGTGAAAATCATAAGTGCTCTGAAAGTCATGGGGGGATGTGATAGACAAAAGTCAGCATTCTAGTGTATCATAACTTTTGCAACCAATCCCCTATTCAGGGGCATTTAATTTCCTTAATTGTTTCTATTGTAGACTTTCCTGTCGTAAACATTTTAGGATTAAGTCTTTATGAAAAACCGTCATTTTTTACTTGGGCTCAAATTCCTTAAAGTGGAATCCCTGAGTCAAAAGGAATACAAATCTTTTTGGTCTTTTGCTAAGCATTACCAAAGTACTTTCTAGAAAACTTATACCAACTTACACTTTCACCTGACCTCTTTTTTTTTTTTTTGCCCCCCTTGCTTCCTTTGTGCAGCCAGACTGAGTTTCATGAATTGAGAAAGTAAAATGAAAGTGGCATAAATCTAAGCCGGGAAATAGAAAGAAAGAGATAGGGAATCATTGGCGGGAGAGGAGCCCAGTTTCAGATGTTTTGTCTTCAGGGGTTTCCTGTGATCTGCTCCCTGTGTAATAGTTAGGAATAAATCTCAGAAGTTCTGTAGTGCGAGCTGACACCAGTTATTTACTGCCTTCACCACGTGCCAGAAGCTCTGGTAAGCCCTTCACGTGCATGATCTGAATTAAGCCTCAGAACGGCCTGATGATGGTGGAGCCGGACCACGACCGGGTCTCTTTGAACTAGAGTAGAAATGTCAAGCTGGGAGCCCCGCGGTCTGATTTCTTTGGCTCACACAGTGTGGCCCAGCACAGCATTTAAACATTTATCGACATAGTTCCAAACATTTTAACACTGGAAAATGTCACAGAAAATCTATCTTTAAAACTTCGGAAAAATTACAAGACCTGGGCACACTGGGGTCATACTCCCACTTGCTGACAGTGGGTGGGTCTTGGGGGGCTTCTTCTACACAAGGGACGTGTGTTCTGATGATGACACTATCGAGCTGAGATTAGCGGCCACTAAGAAATTCCTCCTTCAAACCGATAGTAACTCTGTGCTTGGGACACGGCGGGAGCTGTGGGGAGAATGCACGGTGCCCCTCCTTCTCCAAGCCACTTCCTTACTTATTTACTTGCCCGAGTTTGTTGCCTGGTTGTTAACTATGGGACAAGACAGGACTGAGGAGAAGGAGGGCAGATGTGGGCCCAGCTATCACCATGACCCAGCCTAGACTCTAGAGGAGGGGACGCTTCAGAGGCTCACTTAGGTGAGGGTGTCCCAAGCTGTTGGGGGGACAGCCTGTAAAATGACTCTTGGTTTCTGGGTGTCTGCCCTCCTCCTCTTACATCCATCTTTCTCATTCCTGTGTTGTTCACCACCTAAATTCTTTTTTAGTACATGTCACCACACGCTTCCTGGCCACGTGGGTCTCCCTACTCCATCTCGCCTTAGGAAGTAGTGGACTTGGCCATTTTCAGACTGTTGTCTTCTTTTCTTAGTACGTCTCTGCCAAATGCTTGCCCCACAGCCTGGCCGTGTGCCCATCTGTTGCCCACTTGGCGCATGTGCACCCATTGGTTTTCTGCGAGGAGTGGCTGTGGCATTTGTTCACCTCCTAACTCTCTGTGGCTGGAGGGCACGTGGGGGCTCTGTCAGACCTAGTGGCTTTGGAAGCCAGAGCTTGGCTATCTCGTCTTCATTTTGTGTTTTGTTTATTTAGAGCCACAGAATGCAACAAAGAAGTCACCTTTATGTATGTGCGCTTCCCATACACCAGCCCCTGTGCCAGGTGAGGGGTACCAGGAAGGAAAGGGCAGTGAGGGAGTCAGAGGTGCCAGCAAAGGGTATGAACCAGATCCAAGTGTGGCATCTGCACCAGCAGGGAGTAGATTCAGAAACTCCTCGTGGCAGAATGCGCCAGGTCAGGGAGACTTCTAGAAGGTGCTGCAACCAAAGCCTTCATGCCAGGAGAGAGCTCTTAAAAACACCCAAAGTCAGGGCTTTTAATGTCCATCCTATTCAAGCCCCACTTCCTCCTTAAGCCCACCTGAGTGCCTCTGTCTTCAACAAACTCTTCTGTCTCCAAACTTCTGTCCGGTACAGAAGCCATTAGCCACCCGTGGCTGCCGATCATCTGCAGTGTGACCAGGCTGAGTTGAGATGTAATGTAAATATAAAATACACGCGGAGTTTGAAGGCTTAGGACACACACAAAAACAGAATGTAAGAGATCACATTAATCCACTCATATTACTTACACATCGAAATGACATTTGGCTATATTGGATTAAATATATTATTCTGTCTTTTTACTTTTATTAATACGGCTATTAGAAATTTGAAAATGACATATGGACGTCTCATTTGTGGCTCAAGGGAGAGTCCCGCTGTAGAGCTCTCCCTGACTCAGCCACATCAAATATGGTTCTCTATGACTTTGCCATATATTTGTTACATATACATATATATATGTGTGTGTGTGCGTGCGTGCATGCAAGTATAGTATATATTCTCAGTCTCTCTCAGTAGGTAGAAGACAGGACTGATGTCTCGTCTCGTTCCTCTGTGTTTCCTCACTCTCTGCCCTGCCAAAGTGCCCCTTTTGCTATTAAAGATCCAGTGTGTGTTTGATAACAATTCTTTCATTCATTTGACAAATATTTGTTGAACTCAGACTCTGTGCCAGGTTCCCCTGGGAACTTAATAAACTTTAACTGAAAACCTGGCATAGGGAAAAAGAATGTAGGAATTATCAGCTTTATTTTGCAAGATAAGGAAATTGGGGTAAAAAGTTAAAGTGATTTGCTCAAGGTTACCCACTAGGTAAGGGGCAGGAAACAGGATTCCAGAACTCTTTTTTTTATGTGGCTCCAAATCATGTCCAGCATGCTGATCCTGTTGAGAATCCTTCACCCCAGCCCAGGTGCACCCTAAATCCTGTCTTCTTGTTTGTATATGTGCACGTATTACAATGCTCTCTAATCGTCCATCTTTCCCGATAGACTCTGAATGGGAGGACAGAAACTATGTCTCTGCTGATCCCTGTTGCGTCCCTGGGGCCTCGCACATGCCTGGTACCTCGTAAGCACTTAGTAAATGTCTGTTGAAGATATTTAGTAATAAACGAGTGTGCCTTCTCCCTCCCACCATTATAAAATTCATGTTGAATTCCATTTTCCTGGAGAGGATACAAATTGGAATAAAGCTCTATAGCTGCTTTCTCAACAACTGAAATATTGTAAACATTCATTTTGTATTTTATTTATTTAGAGCTCTACAATGCAAAAAAGAAATCCATTTAGAGTCTGGGGAAGAAGTCTCTCTTTCCCTGCCGGTTCTGCTTTTATCTTATCTCACCTACATGACAAAACCAACCACCTGTCTTTTGCCAAAATACACTATGCATCCTCATAACAGCTGTGTGCTAGCTGCTGCCAGGGCCTTAGTGCACACCTAGGACTGATGGGTTTTTAAAATTATCTTGGCATAACTTATTTGCCATAGAGTATCTGAATGGATTGTAACATGCCAGGACCACCTAATGGTTATAAGACCGGAAACCATCCTGCCCACCAGAGAAGAAAGGTAGCCAGGCACGGAGAGAAGGACACTGAGCTACAAAGCATTAGAAGTGGTTACTGGTCTCAGCTTTGTCATTACTATCTCTGTAACCTTGAATGAGCCATGCTTCCTCATTGTCATGAACCTAGTTCTCATATCTATAAAATTGAGAACATTGAAATAGATCAGAAAGGACAGCAACATGGCATACGTACCACCCTGCTGTTGCTGTCTTCCATTGCAGACACTGCTAATCAATCACAATTTACTTTCCATTGATCCAGGGTACAGCTTCATAAACCTTATCACAGCTTACACTGTCACTCATCAGTCACTGACCATTGCCAGGCAAACAGTCCTTTTTCTCTTTTTGTGCAGGGTAGGGAGAAGAGAAGAAATCGCAGTAGGACAGCTTTTATTCTTAAAAGCCTTCCCTGCGTTAGCTGGAAGTCACCAACGTGGTCATGATGATATCGCAAACCTTCCTCTGAGATGACCCTGGTGTGGAAAGGTCATTGAGCCCTTCTGGTTCCTGGCAACACTGAGGTGTTGAGCTCTGAATGGGCTGGGACTTTGAGGAAATTGGCCAGGGACCATATTCTTTCTGAAGCTCCACTAGGGGGTCATCATCAGGACTTGGTAGGGAAGGGGGCTGCAGCTTTGTTTCTTGGGACATTACCCAAAACTCTGAGATATTTGCTGGATTGTGGGAACTTCTTCCTAGTGGTTAGAACACCAGTATCTGGCTCTCCAGACAGCTGTTTACATTTGGATTGCTTTGGGCTAGTTTCGTGTAGTGGAAAAGGCAACTGGGGAATGATTTTTCCTGGCAGATGTACCATTAGGTGAAATAAAGCCACAGACTTTATTGACTCTTTTTAAAGAATAAGAACATATGCATAGATCAGTGTCCAAAAGGATAAAATCATGATGGCTAATGTGGCTTTTTTCTGCCTTTCTTTTTAAAAAAATTTTATATTGGAGTATAGTTGATTTACAGTGTTGTGTTAGTTTCAGCTGTACAGCAAAGTGATTCAGTTATACATATACATATATCTATTCTTTTTCAGTTTCTTTTCCCATATAGGTTATTACGAGTATTGAGTAGAGTTCCCTGTGCTGTACAGTAGGTCCTTATTGGTTATCTACTTTATATATAGTAGTGTGTATATGTTAATCCCAACCTCCTTATTTATCCTTCCCTCCCCACCTTTCCCCTTTGGTAAGCCTAGGTTCGTTTTCTAAGTCTGTGAGTCTCTTTCTGTTTTGTAAGTAAGTTCATTTGTATCCTTTTCTTTAGATTCCATGTATACGTGATGTCATGTGATATTTGTCTTTCTCTGTCTGACTTACTTAGCATGATCATCTCTAGGTCCATCCATGTCACTACAAATGCCATTATTTCATTCTTTCTTATGGCTGAGTAATATTCCATTGTATATATGTGCCACATCTTTACATGATGGCTAATGTTTATTGAGTGTCTGCTAACTGCCAGGCAGTGTGTAAAATGCTTTTCAAATTCCGTCCCACCTCATTCTCACAACAGCACTAAGAGATGAGTGTCCCTGTCAGCCCCATTTTACTGACAAGGGCACTGAAGCTGAGGAGGGTGTAGTAACTTCTCCATGGTCACAAGCTTGTTAAACAAATAAGCAAGGATATGAAGCCAAGTGTGTGACTCCAAAAGCAGCCCTCTTAGCTTCTGCATCATACTGCCCCACCCAGAGTTCGAAAGTGACTGTCTCAGAGTCTTGAGATTAGAGGCGATTCAGCAATTTTTTTTCTTTGTGCTTTTCTGAGTTTTCAAAATTTTCTACATTGAACGTATATAACTATAGAAAACAGAGGGAAAAGTCTTAAAAAGAAAAAGAAAAAAATCACAAGACAATGAATCTGGAGTCAGAGTTAGAAGATCTGAATTTAATACCCAGCTGTTTTTAACAGATTGTCTAACCTTAAGCTGGTAATTTCCCTTGTCTCAGTCTTGGTTTCCTTTTCTATAAAATGTGATCATTGGACTGAAAGATCTGTAAGATTCCTTCTGGGCTGGAAATTATATACATTTATTTGGGCAGGGATTAGGAGGTAGTATCTAGTAGATGCATTCATCAGCTTTTTTTTTTCTACCTGGGAGGTGATGATTATATAAGAGTGAGAAACTCTTTTGGGACCATATGGTATAAAAAATTCAGAGTGGTTTCTGTGTGAGTGCTCTAGAAGCACAATAGCTCAATTTTATTACAACTATGAGTTTCTCAAAACAAATGTGTTAGAACATGACCTTGGTTGTCATCATGGGACTCTTCATACAGAGCTTGGCCTTTTCTTTTCTTTTTTTTTTTTTTTTACATCTTTATTGGAGTATAATTGCTTTACAATGGTGTGTTAGTTTCTGCTCCATAACAAAGGGAATCAGCCATACATATACACATGTTCCCATATCCCCTCCCTCTTGTGTCTCCCTCCCACCCTGGGTCTGGCCTTTACTATATAGTCCATGTCTGTCATCAGTGTCTGTCTGGTTGTCTAGTTTAAGTTTAGTGGTTTTGCGGTGTTGAGGTTGTGATGGGATTGTTAGAGTTAAATACATGATGTTTTATTAACTTAGTCGCGTTTATAGATCTTGAGAGGCCTGCAGTGATAAAAAGCTGAGTTATACATTGCATTAAGCAGAGTTATATAAAGCCTGTTGAATATTAATTTTGTAATGATTCACCTTACAGTTTTATGAGACTAGATATAAAAAGATACCGTGAATAATTGAGCCCATGATTTATAAAATGAAGTCTAGGGAAGAAAGAGTAATTGGAAGTGAAAAGAGCAAAGCTTTTCCCTTTGCTGAGATCAAGTTAATTCAATCTCAGCCCCTTCCCGCAAATTCAGGTCCCCTAGGTTCTTAGAGCATTAGATGAATGTATAGTAAAAAATACAAAGCAAATACAATGTGGATATTTTCTACCATATTACTGCTTTCATTATTTTTAGTTTAGCCTCTAAATATATTTTATTTTTATAATCTGAATATTTTATAAGTCTTTTTATAAATCTTTTTCCAGGTTATATTTTTCAAAAATTGTTTCTAAAATAAAGCACGTTCTTGCACATGAGAGATGAAATTACTTATATCTCTTACCTCTCAAATTGCCCTTTGCAGAAGTTATATAGATGGGCAATAAGAATGTTAAAAGATGCTCAAAATTATTAGCCTCAAGGAAACCCACATTCAAACCACAATGAAATACCACCTCATACCTATCAAAATGGATAAAATTAAAAGACTGACAATACCAAGTGTTGGTGAGGACATGGGGCAACTGGAACTCTCATACACTGCTGGGAGGAATGTAAAACTGTAAAACCACGTTGGATCACCGTTTTCAGTTTTTATAAGATTAAAAATACCCTTATCAAAGGACCTGGCCGTTCCACTCCAAAGTATTCACAGAAAAAGATGTGATGTGTGCCCGCACACACACACACACACACACACACACACACACATATAAATGGAATGTTACTTGGCCATACAAAGAATGAAATGTTGCCATTTGCAACAACATGGATGGACTTGGAGGGTATTATGCTAAGTGAAATAAGTCAGACAGAGAAATACAAGTACTGTATGATATCATTTATATGTGAAATCTAAAAAATACAACAAACTAGTTGAATATAACAAAAAAGAAACAGACTCACAGATAAACAGAACAAACCAGTGCTTACCAGTGGGGAGAGGGGAGGGGAGAGGGGCAGGATAGGGGTAGGCGTTTTAGAGGTACAAACTATTGTGTATAAAGTAAGCTGCAAGGATATATTGTACACACAGGGAATATAGTCAATATTTTGTAATAACTATAAATGAAATATAACCTTTAAAAATTGTGAATCACTATGACGTACACCTGAAACTTATATAATGTTGTACATCAACTATACCTCAATTAAAAAAAAAAAGACAAATATCCATCAGTAGACGAATGGATAAACAAATTGGGGTATAGCTGTACAATAGAATACTGTTAACATAAAGAAAAACAATAAAAAAGAACAAACTATTACTATGTGTAACAACGTGAATATATTTCAAAAATATGCTGAGTGGAAGGAGCCAGATGTAAAAAAAATTCAGACTGTCTAATTTCATTCGTATGAGATTCTAGAAAAAGCATGTCAATATATAGTGACAGGAAGCAGATCAGTGCCTTCCTGGGGCAGAGGTAGGAGGTGTAAAGGGGGGAATGGAGTATGGAGGGACATGAAGGAACTTCTCAGGGGATGAAACGTGCTATATCTTAATTGTGGTGGTAGGTACAGGAGTATATGTATTTGTCAAAATCCAATGAACTGAACACTTAAAATGGGACTATTTTATTATGTGTAAATTATACCTCAAAAAAGTTGATTTTGAAAATGCCTTTTGCAGTATCTCTCTTGTTGGTTCATTAACATCTCTAGACGACCTAAGATCTTGATTCAAGCTTCCGTATTTACTCACTGTGGGATCGTGGCTCTCATACTCCATATATAAAATAGGTATAATGACTACATTTGGCCAAGCTTTTGCAGTTGCCCTGAGGAACAGAAGAGGTGATGAATGTGTAAAAGTGAGTTTTGAACCATGATACTCTGCAGAAAATTGGCTGTCACTCCCACTTTGTAGTTCACTCTGCAAGTCAGAGTGAAATTACCTTGAAATGGTGCCCCATCTAAAATTTCAGACAGTTGATCCTCTTACCTGGGCCCCAAATGAACTCTCTGCATACTGAATGCCAGGCCAGAGCACAGAGAATCCTAGCAAGTTTTCTTAGCACTTTTAAAATATCCGCCTGCCTCAGTCCGTGTGACATACCGATCAACCCACTCAGACTCTGAGCCTTTCACTTCCAGCGGTGACAACCTACACAATTGTTCCCCCGAATCAAGACACACTGTGTGAGTCATCTTAGCTTGTCAACTAGGTTTAAGTTTCATTTGACATCTTCGAAGAATCTTCTGTTTCCAGAGCAATGAACTCTGTGTCGGAGGCTAACCTAGTTGTGGGTAACAACGAAGATATTTATATATAGAGAGAGATGTCCCTTCTGCAAATTAACAACTTGTCTTCTGGGCAACGAATTGACTTTGAATGGACAAGGAACATTGAGAAGTTGGGCCCTGATTTAATCTGAAGCAACACAGGCATTCAATTGACAAAAAGTCACTCAGTATCTACTATGTGCTTTGTTCTAGGCCCTGGGGCTTTAGCACTGAATAGGAAAAGCAAGATCTTCTTCCTCAGGGAGCTTACATTCTCTTTGCGGGGAGGAAACGAGCAAACAATGAGACTTAAGGATCCTACAGGATATAAATAGGGGGAGAGAAAACACAAATATAGGTTGGTAGTATTTAGGATGTAGTGGTCAGGGAAGGTCACATGTGTTGGGTTGGAACGATGAGATGGAGCCAGCTGTGGGACAGGCCGGAGAAACAGTGATCTAAGGAAGCAGTGGGGACGGCAAGTTAGAACGGGCTTGGCAAAGGAAGGAAGGAAAAGGAGGCCAATGCGAGAAGTACTGAGGGTGAAGGGAAGATTGTCATGACGTAAGGTTTGAGAGGTGAAGAGGGGATGGAGTTTATGTTTTATTCTGTGAAAATCAGGAGACACTGAAGAGTTTTAAATGGGGGAGGGAAATGATCTACTATATAAATATGGCCACCGTGAGAAGAAGGAATTGACTCCGGCCCGGGTCAAGGGGGGCAGTTAGTATGAAGGCTGTGGAAGTAGTCTAAGGGAGACATGACGGTAGCTTGGACTAGGAATGGCATTGGAAATAAGGAGAGAGGAACGAATAGAGGGAACGTGTTTGAGAGGTAGTGCTGCTAGGATTTGATGAGTGGGAAGAGGGGTGATGAAGAAAGAGAGTGCATAGTTTTATGGCTGGAGCAACCAGGAGGTGATGGGAGTCTTTCTTAGGAGACCACCTAGGGTGACTGCTTACAGTATCTGCATCCTTTGTCTGCCGTTAGAGCAGTGACCGAATTACTCTGAAGACTGAAGCAGCAGTATTTGTAAATATCCTGTGATGTGAACTCTCTGGTTGTAAAGACTACATCATCTCCCTTCTCTGATTCGCTAGACATGCTAATAAGTGGGTGCTGGAAACGTTAACTTCTAATCGCAACCTTCTTTTGCTAAAGCCATTTTCAGCAGACACCAGTTCAGGGCAAGATCCAAACCTCTCTGTCTTCTGTAGTTTATTGCTGGTATGTCACTGTTCACTACATGCTCGCTGCAGGGAGAGGGCTCTGATGAATTTACATTCGCTCTGGGAGACTTTTGAGAAGGTTGCCTATTTTTGTTAATTATGGCTCGTGAATTACTTGGTCAGTAATGTTGAAACCCAGAAGTCTAAAAAAAATTATGAGGTATTATTAAATATTTAAATATTGCTGATTTCTCTATGTGGTATGAGATTTTGGCTGCGATTGGATCTTTGGGCTGTTTAGTTCCATGTTTATCATCTTGTAGAGAGTCACAGGTCCAGTTCTGCCTATTAAAGCAAATTTTAAATTTGTTTCAAACAATCTGTTGGTTAAGCATGTGTTGAGACCTTGTTGTTTGTTCTCTATTCATGGGCCGTAAAGTAGTGAGCTTAGCACTGGAATACAAGCCTCTTAGCTTGTGAAAATAATGTCTGAGTGACAGTGGGAAATGTTATCTTTTAAAATGTTTTGAATTATTTTCTTTTCCATTATGAAAATAATATACGATCATCCTAAAAATTTTGGAAGGTACAAAATAAAACTCAGCCATAGCCCAATCATGAAGAACTCCATGAGATGTTGAAGTTTCTCATAAACTGGAAGGACTGGAATGAGCTTGTTCATTGATCTGCACCATCTTCTCATTTTGCCTATGAAGAAACTGAGGCCCAGGGCAGCAATGAGTCTAGAACCCGGGTTTCCTCACTACCAGTTTTGAACTGCTTCCCTGATTGTTCATATGACTTCATAAGTACTTCACATTCTTGGATTCTCACTGCTACTCCCTTTAAAAAAAAAAAATTATTTATTTATTTTGGGTTGCATTGGGTCTTCATTGCTGTGCGCTGGCTTTCTCCAGTTGCCGCCTGCGTGGGCTACTCTTCCTTGTGGTGCGCAGGCTTCTCACTGAGGTGGCTTCTCTTGTTGCAGAGCATGGCCTCTAGGCGCGCGGGCTTCAGTAGTTGTGGCATGCAGCCTTAGTAGTTGTGGATCGCCGGCTTTGGAGTTCAGGCTCAGTTCAGTAGTTGTGGCACTCGGGCTTAGTTGCCCTGCACATGTGGGATCTTCCCGGACCAGGGCTTGAACCCTTGTGTCCTTCATTGGCAGGCAGATTCTTAACCACTGCGCCATCAGGGAAGCCCCCCCCCTCCTTCTTGAGTTAAGGGCCTGTGACACATCTTGTCACTGAGCATACATGTGGCTCCATCTGCCCCCTGGTGTTCGGGAGGCTGAATGGTCTTTTCTTCTTTTTGCTTCTTCCCCGTGGTTCTTAAGGAAGGATGGCATTAAATTGCCTTGATCTAGGTGAGTAGTTCTTAAAGAACGGTTTTTGGACTACCGCATCAGAATTATCTAGGGTACTTGTTGAAAATGAAGTCTCCTGTGCCTCAACCCAGGTTTGTGGAATCACAATCTCTAGGGGTGGGACTGGGAATCTGACTTCTTAAACTCAGATCCACTGAAAAATAATACTTTATCAAGAGGAATAAAACTTTTTATATTTTATCATTCAAATTGTCTTCTCTATGTTGGATAAATAGAGAGATGGATAGGTAGATAGATTGATGGATAGATGTATAGGTGTTTGTAAATGGATAAAAAGTTTCTGTTTCCATGCAGAGAAACACTTAATGGTTATCTTTTAGGTATAAAAATGGGGTGAATGGGAGAGTGGGGCTTTCTCTGTTTTAAGACACTTAGAAACCTGGATACACAGACCATAGATGTGTTTAGAATTCCTAAACACATTATAAGTATTTGTGCAGTTAAGCTATTTCTTTGAGAGACTGGAAATATCTATGTAATATTACTTAATTTGCTAGCGTGTGTATGGCCAGTGGGAGAAAGGGAATACTCCATAGCTGATATAAGAGGACACAGAAGGAACAACCAGGGGGCTCAGGGGAGATCAGAGTTAGTTCATTTATTCACTTACTCATTTATTCAGCAAATATTCATTGAAAAACACCTAGTGTGTGCCAGAAACTGTTTGAGGTGCTGAGGACACAGGAGAGAACAAGTCAGCAGGGTCCCTGATCATGTAGCACTTGTAGTCTACTATGGGAAACACCAATAAAGAGTTAAACAAGATAACTTCAAATGGTGACAAATGACTGTGAAGAAATAAAGGAGCTGTACCATTATGTATGATCAGAGGGCCATTCTCTTGTGGACAGGGATGGTCCCTCAGAGATGACATCTCAACTGAGACCCTAACGGTAAGAAGAAACCAGCCAGGGGCATACCTGGGGAATAAGTGTTCCAGAAAAGGGAAGCTGCATGGACAAAGGTCCCAAGGTGGATTAGCTTGTTGAGTTTGGGGTACATTAAGAAAACTTGTGTGGCTACAGCTTAATGAATAACAGAAGATACAAGATAAAGTTTAAGAGGAAAACAGCACCAAGCCACGTATTATAATCATGCCAGAGTAAAGAATTTGAATTTCATTCTAAGTGTAATAGAAAGTCCTAGCAGAGCTACACTGAGAGAGGGATGAGTTGATATCTTTGGATTTGAGTTTTTTTTTAAATCACTGCAGCACTCAAAATTATGTAGAAACGTACAGTAAATTGTAAATAGGTGTGCAAATACTTGGAAATCATTAAAGAAATGGTAAGATATACCATATACATGGAAGGGGAAGATCAATATCATAAAATGTTGATGTTTACAAAAAAGTATTTGTAAATTCATTGCAGTTCTAAGCAAAATCCCACCAGCATTCTAAAATTTGAGTGGCAGTGTAAAAATTCACGAATTTAACAAGGGAGTTTTGCAAAAGGAGAAAAAAGAGTTAGGACTCCACTAACTATCAAAATCTATTATAAACTCTTAGTAATTAAGATACTGTGTTTTTGGTGAAGAAAAATAGATGAGTGGTGCAGAATAGAGAGCCCATGAGCTGAACAAAATGGATGTTTCTGTATGATACAGGAGGACTTGGAAGTCCCAGTGGAGAACATAGAGAATCAAGAGTAAATGGTGTTGGAACAATTGGTTTTCCATACGAAAAAAATGATATTTTTTTTTTCTGTGAGTCTGTTACTTTTTTGTTGTATTCACTAGTTGTATATTTTTTAGATTCCACATGTGATATATGGTATTTGTCATTCTCTGTCTGACTTATTTTACTTTACATAATTCCCTCCAAGTCCATCCATGTTGTTGCAAATGGCAACATTTTATTCACTTTTTATGGCTGAGTAGGATTCCATTGTGTGTGTATATATATATACACACACCACATCTTCTTTGTCCATTCACCTGTTGTTGGGTAGATGCTGCTGGTACTACTTTGAACTCCAAGAAGATGTGACCACTTTTTTTTGCTTCATTTCTCTACTGCCCAAAAGTTCTTCCTAGTATAACACTTGCCCCTGTTGCTTCCTTTGTTTTCCAAGTTATGAAATTGTCATCTAAAGAAGCCAGGAATTTGTCAGCTGCTGACACTTTTAGCAAAATGAGATGCTCAACTGATGTCTAAACAATTTCAGTCCTCTTTATCCCTATCCCTCCAGTTATGCTCCCACACCTTTCTTTTTCTGAGCATTTTGGTTATTGTGATAAAATATACTTAACATAAAATTTACCATTGTAATTATTATTATTATTATTATTATTATTTTTTGCGGTACGCGGGCCTCTCACTGTTGTGGCCTCTCCCATTGCAGAGCACAGGCTCCGGATGCGCAGGCTCAGCGGCCATGGCTCACGGGCCCAGCTGCTCCGCGGCACGTGGGATCCTCCCAGACCGGGGCACGAACCCGTGTCCCCTGCACCAGCAGGCGGACTTTCAACCACTACGCCACCAGGGAAGCCCCATTGTAATTATTTTTAAATGTACAATTCAGTGGCATTAAGTACACTCACAATGTTGTACAACCATCACCACCTCTGTCTCTAGAATCTTTTTCATCAGCTCATACTGAAACCCTATGACCATCAAACAGTAACTTCCCATTCCTCAGTCCCCTCATCCCCCGATGACCTCTGTTCTACTTTCTCTATGAATTTGACTCTAGGAACCTCATACAAGTGGAATCAAACAATATTTATCCTTTTGCATCTGGCTTATTCCACTCACCGTAATGTTTTTTTTGTTTTCACCATAATGTTTTAAAGATTCAGTCACATTGCAGCGTGTATCAGAATTTCATTCTTTTAAAGAATGGATACTATTCCATTGTATGTATATACCACATTTTGTTAACCCATTCATTCGTTCATGGACACTTGGGTTGTTTCTCCCTTTCTGCTGTTGTGAACAATATAACAGATAATGCAGTTATGAACATGGTGTACAAATATCTATTTGAGTCCCTGCTTTCAGTACTTTCTGGTAACATACCCAGAAGTGGAATTGCTGAATCATAGTAATTCTATGTTTAATTTTTGGGGGATCGAGTGCGCAGTTAACTTTGGCAAATTAAAGAAGGGGGCATGAGATGCTGTCCTGAATCTCCCATTTCCTGGTTGGTCACAGTTCCTTCAGGTATGTCACCATTCCCAGAGTGATTCTGTTATTTAAAAATATTGGGGTTACTATAACTCATCCATCCTAATTTATTCAGACTTGAATAAATTTTTTTTAAACATCTTTATTGGGGTATAATTGCTTTACAGTGGTGTGTTAGTTTCTGCTTTATAACAAAGTGAATCAGTTATACATATACATATGTTCCCATATGTCTTCCCTCTTGCATCTCCCTCCCTCCCACTCTCCCCATCCCACCCTTCCAGGCTGTCACAAAGCACCGAGCTAATATCCCTGTGCCTTGCGGCTGCTTCCCACTAGCTATCTACCTTACTACGTTTGTTAGTGTGTATATGTCCATGACTCTCTCTCGCCCTGTCAAAGCTCACCCTTCCCCCTCCCCATATCCTCAAGTCCGTTCTCCAGTAGGTCTGCGTCTTTATTCCTGTCTTACCCCTAGGTTCTTCATGACATTATTTTCCCCTTAAATTCCATATATATGTGTTAGCATACGGTATTTGTCTTTTTCTTTCTGACTTACTTCACTCTGTATGACAGACTCTAGGTCTATCCATCTCATTACAAATAGCTCGATCTTAACACACAGCCCTCACTCGTGTTAAGAGTCATGGTAGAATATATTTACATAACTCTCTTAGCTTGCCTTTTCTCCCTTCCTTTCTTTAATCTCCTTCCAAATACCATCCACTCTGTTTCTATTCATAGGTTTTGGGGTTTTCAAATTGATGCATATTTACTTCGTGTATAGTGCTGTTTGTCACAGGCAGGAGTCATTGTGCATGGGGCCATGGAATCAAAGAACTTACTAGCTGTGTGTAACTTCATACAAGAGATTATATTTCCCTGACTCAGTTTCCTCATCTGCACCATTTAATAAAACTTATATTATTTTCGAAGTTTCTAGATACATCAGAGGCCACATAAGTGGTGTACCCAACTCTGGCTTATGGTGGGTGCTCGATAAATGGTAGTTTTCTAGACAATTGGGAGGTATCTGTTCATATCTCTTTTTTCTGTCCTCGTGATCCGAGCTGACAGAAGCTGTTCAGTCTTTGTTAACACAACTAAAATAAGGTACTTAGGCAGTTCTTTGTACATGATGCTAGATGCTGCTTGTTATATCATTATTTACTAGGAACTTTTGTCATCTAGTGGACACATGACAGTTGTGGAGAGATGGTTCAATAAAGCAGAAAATACACGGAGTCGTTCCAGCACCAGTTTTCCCTATGTGCGTAATCTTTTGCAAATCACTCTCTCTCTCTCTGAGTCTAATTAATCTGTAAAGTAGGGGCTTGGACTCTTAACACATGCCTAGTATATTCTTTCTAAGCCCAGTATTTTACCTAATAGTCTTGGGGACCAAGGGGATGACTGGGTGTGGGAGGTCTTCATTCTGATTTAGTACGACCCAAACCACTACCCCATCCCCTCACTCTCTACCTACATTACACTCTATCAACATCAGATTTCACTATGTAGATTTAACGTAGTTCATATTTTAATGTTTAATTTTAAACACCTAACATAAAATTAGCCTCTTACTAGCTTTAAGAGCTACTTTTCTCCTAAAAGGATATTGAAGAAGATTGCCTACAAGAAACTCCCAAGCTACACTATGCTCTCGTTGTAGATGAGTTCTTAGAATATCTAGTTACTGAGTCCAAGCTCAAACTGCTTGCTGTACTACAGACCAATAAATCGAGAGACAAGTTGTTGGGGCAAGGAATAGTGACTTTATTCAGAAAGCCAGCAGTTTGCGAAGATGGTGGACTACTGTCCCAAAGAACCTTCTTACCCCAGTTAGAATTCAGGCTACTTTGATATAAAAGGGGGAGCAGATGTGGTTGGTGGTTACATACTTCTCGATGCCAGAATCCTTTGTTATTGCAGCTGTCCACATAGATTTGGTCGTAATGTTCCTATAAACCTCCACAACCAATGTTGTTCTTTGTTCTGCAATTTTTTATCTTTATATGAATGGAAAAGTGTTATACCTTTAAAAGCAAGAGCCTTGAGAATGGGCTATAATGTATATTTCAGGCTATAGGCAACAGTCTTTTACAGAGACAGCGTGACTAAGCGCAAGCAACAAAGCACAAGGGTTAGAGCTAAAGGAATAAACCCAATATGGAGTCAGGTTTGTTCTTCTCTCTTACAGTTCCTGGTAGAAAAGATGGATTTGTCCTATGGCAGCAGTAAGGAGAGAGCGGTTAAAGGTGCTTGTGAAGGAATCATACTGAGTTCCTTCTGCTTCCTGTTGCCACCTTCCACCTCATACCTGTGTCACATCTAGAGGAGTTGAGGGTCAGATGGGCTGGGCTGTGGGGTCCGCTGAGGATGGTGCAACAGTGGAGTTGCATTGAACCACGTGGCACAATGATGAATACCACATCTGCTGCCTCTGCCCTCCTCTTCCCATCCAGTTTTCACACCCTGCTGTGTGTGAAACAGTTTGGGCCCACAGTTGACAAGCGAGAATTGTCCTTCCCGACTGAAGGAGAGCTTCTGGGGAAAAGCTGTTTTCTTTTATAGGGAGAATAACAAACCCATATAAATGAGTGTATCTTATGGCGCAATACACACGCTAAATTTCATCAATATTCATGACACGTGCTTCATTCTCTCCACCACTGACATCTGTTAAAACTAGGTTCAGGAGTAAACCATCCTGGTTTCAGCAATTCCGAAATATTGTATTGAGTTCTCCCACTCTCACAGCCTTGAATTTACAACTGACTGTAGCTAACTTTTAGTGCTTTAGCGTCTCCTACAGAGACAGAGGCTAGCATTCTATATTCAATGAAAGGCCTTACGTGAGAAGCCAAATCAGTATCAGATCTTTAGTTGTTAAGCAGGAGAGCCTCTTTTCGTCTGTATTTTGAGATAGCTCTATTCTAAATCTCACCTAATTAGGTGAATTTCTAAAACTGTGATTAAACTATAGCCAATCAAAGGAAAATTAGAAATAAATTAGAAGCCCCTGATTTGAGATGTCTAGTTCTTTCCTATATGCCTACAGAAATCAAGGAGCTGCTCCCTTCTGTGTTTAAGGTTTTGATGAGAAATCCGGAAGAAAGAATATGTGAAGGAAAAAGATGACATCTGTGCCTGTCAAACAAAATCCAAAGATTATTCAGTGAAAACAAAAGGAAAGCAAGACAGTACTTACTAGTTCAAGGTAAGCAGACATCTCTGTAAATGCTGAACTCTGCTAGAACAGGAAAGTGGGTTTATGAATGTCTGTGAGTGTGCGTTGAGTTGTCAGATGGGGATAGGATATATGATATGATCTACCATCTAAACATCTGTGTTATGAGCAATGAGGAGGAAAATCAGTAAATTGTTAGTCTGCTATCTCACATAAAAGCTAAGTGCCCAAAAGTTAAATGATGGATTACATTTTACAAAGGGGTTCTCTTGTCAGAAAGGAAAACAAACAAAAAATAATAACCAACGCTCTAACTCTGCTGTACCAGAGACACTTTCCTACACTATATTTTCCAATATTCTATTCGCGCGTTTGTAAAATTGTCTTTTTATTCGCCCTTGAACATTTGACCAGTTTAAGTCCACTGGACAATTGAGCAACACTAATGATTATTTTTATATATGCAATGCTTTTCTTCCTCAGCTTAGTTGCAGTGAAGGTGTGCTTTATATCTTTTATATCAATACTTTGGGGTTTGTTTTTCCATTTTTCAGTGCTTGTTAGAATACAGTGAGGGGGGGAAATGAAATATTCCAGTGGTTGCCCAAGCCTGCCATAGTGATGACAATGTGATAGAGACCAAATGGGGGTGTGTAGGTAGCACGTCCATGTGCTCTCTCAAGATTTTTCTGCGTTAGTTGATCTCAGTAGTTCGTATTTGATAGGCAAAGGTGGTCTGAAGGGTACTGATGTCTAATGTGCAAAAAGTATGAATTGTGCACAGATAGAATGTACAACAGTTAAAGACAGCGTTTTCCCAGTCTTCTCAAAACGCTGCCTCTAGGGACTTCCTTGGTGGTCCAGTGGTAGAGAATCCATCCTGCAATGCAGGGGATGCGGGTACAATCCCTGGTCAGGGAACTAAGATCCCACATGCTGCGGGGCAACTAAGCCCTCGTGCCACAACTACTGAGCTCATGCACCTCAATTAGCGCCCGCGTGCCGCAAACTACAGAGCCCACGTGCCACAAGTAGAGAAGAGAAAACCCGCACGCCACAACTAGAGAGAAGACTGTGCACCACAAAAGAGCCTGCACACCTCAACGATAGATCCTGCATAGCTCAACGAAGATCCCACGTGCCTCAACTAAGACCTAACTCAGCCAAAAATAAATAAAATAACTAATAAATTAATCTTAAAAAAAAAAATGCTGCCTCTAGTGAAATTAATGATAGGATTGCAATTTCTGCACGCTGGCCCCTGGTGGCGAGGACTACAGTGTAGTGGTCCAGGACATGGACTCTACCACTTACCTCTTGTGTGACTGCAGTGGAAATGATGAATCTTCCTTTGCCTCAGTTTCCTGGATTAGAGAAGGATGAGTAGATGAAACGAGTTAATGCATGCAAGGCACTTGGGCAAAGGCCAAGCGTATACAGAGTGCTGAATAATTGTTAACTGATTTTTCTTCATTGAGTGAAGTGTACTTCGGGGATGGACATTTCAGTTGTTTGTTTTTTGGGCAGTAGAGACGTCAGGGAAGTGAAGGGTGATAATTCTAACCCTGGGCGTGTGCGCACTTTCCGGGAGACTATCATCGGGACTGCCGGGCGCCAGGCAGAGATGTAAGAAAGTTAGAGGGGAGCTCAGGGCATTTCTCAGATTCTTACTGATTTATGTACTTTGAGAAGTGTTAGTGAATATAGACTTAAATGATGTTGGATCTTCTTAAGTCACAAATCAGGCTGTTTGCTGTAATCTGTAAGGCTTGGTGTCTGTAAGGCTTGGCGTGACCCGGCTGTGGCCATTCTCCCAGCCTCACCCCCTTAGTTCCTTATGCTCACTCTTACCTCCTTCCTGACCCTCTAAATCACACCAACTCTTTTGTACTTGGAGTGTTTGCACACACTCAGTGCAGCCTGGGTGCTTTCTCTTTTGGCACCTAACTCCTGGCCTTTTCCTTTAATCTCAGACTGGATTTTCTCTGGCTTCTCTACTCAGAAGGACCCCTTTGTGATGTTATCTTCCAAAAATATCATCCCTAGTGACATCCTCGTCAACAGTGACTATGAGTGCTGTATTGTCCATATCCTTGCAACAAGGTGTATTCAAATTTTTTTCATCCTTGCCAGTCTGACAGGTGATGAGCTTGGTTATTTAAAGTTGGTATAAGGGAGGATGTGAAGGTGTGCAGTGAGGACCGAGGTTAATCATTCATTAACTCATCTTTGGAGGCTGTTTCCTTTGAGCACAACATTGTAAATCAACTATACTTCAATTAAAAAAAAAAAGAAAAACTTGTTTCCTTTATAGCACTCATGATTATTGGGAGTTATTTTCTTTATTTGGCTGTTCAGTTATTTTTCACCTGCCCTTTTTACTAGTAAGTAAAAAAGTACGTAAATTCTGGGAGGCCCAAGATGGTGTTTGCCTTTTCACAGTGATATTCTGGGATCCTGGTTCAGCAACTGCAATGTACAAAGTGCTCGAAAAACATTTGGGGAGTGAAAGAATGAATGAGAAAGACAGGCTTCCTGCCCTCAGGAGCACAGGTCTCGTAAATGAAATAGATGATTGCTCTATAGTGTTAGAGGTTCAGAAATAGAGTGAGGAGGGAATCAGTGGGTCTCACAAAAAATTAGACTCATGTAGGCAGGAGCGATATTCTGAGTATTAACAACCAGTCAGCACAAATAAAGATCAAGTTGAGCTGGCATTGGCAATGGTGCTGGGCAGGGTTTTTAACCCTTCAGCTGCTGGATTGGGGGAAGGTGGGTTGCGATTCAAGGGTGGAGCTCAGGACAGTGATCTATTGCCAACCACTATGGAGGAGTTTTCAGTATTTTAGCATTAAGTGCAGCTGCATGTGTGTATTTCTACTGAAATCAGCCCTGATTATAGAAACAAGCAGAACCCCTTCTGGTCCTGGAATTCTGTTCTCTGCTTGGGTCTAGAGGACTCTGACACCCTCAAACTTCACCCCTGAGCACCCTCTGCTCTCATGGCACACCTGTACATCCTTCCTTATACCTACTTTAAATTAGCAAACTCATCACCTGTCAGACTGGCAAGGATGAAAGAAATTCCAAGTAATGCTTGTGGGAAAGATACGGACAAAAAAGCTCTCATGGTCTCTGTTGATAAGAATGTCAATAGGGGTGACATTTCTGGAAGCTAACTTGGCAGTATCTATCAAAATGTTAAATGCACATTCCTGTTGACCAGCTAATAGCACTTTTAGGAGTTCATCTTCCAGGAAACCTGGTAAAAATGCAAAATGATGTATGTACTAGTATGTTCACTCTAGCACTGTTTTACTGGCCGAAATATGACAGCAGTTTCTACATCTGTTGTTAGAAGAGTAGTAAATAAATGACGGTACTTCCATCTACTAGAATAATGTGTCTTTTAAAAATTTAGGATAGATAGCTGAAATGTATTAAGTAAAAGGGAAAAAAGCTGCCAGAATTGTGTATACCATGATCATGTTTGTTAACAGCAAATGAACACAGCCCAAGTGTCCCTCAGCAGATGAATGGATGAGAAAAATTTGGTATGCAATGGAATATTATTCGGCCATTAAAAGGAATAAAGTTCTGATACAGGCTGCAACGTGGATAAACCCTGAAAACATTATGCTGGGTGACACAAAGGGACAAATATTGTATGATTCCACTTATATGAAACATCGAGAATGGGGAAATTCGTAGAGACAGGAAGTAGATTAGACATTACCTGGAGCTGGGGTGAGGGAAGATGGGGGGTTGATGATTAATGGGTACCGTTTGGAGTGATGAAAAAGTTTTGGAAATAGATGGTGGTGATTGTTGTACAACAGTGTGAATGTAATTAATACCACTAAATTGTACAGTTAAAAATGATTGAGGGACTTCCCTGGCGGTCCAGTGGTTAGGACTCTACGCTTCCACTGCAGGGGGCATGGGTTCAATCCCTGGTCAGGGAACAATGACCCTGCCTGCCACGCAGCACGGCCAAAAAAAAATTAAAAAGAAAAATAATCTGCATGTTCTGATGATTCTGGAACGATAGTATTAAAAAAAATGAAGTGGCAGGTTTCATGTCATATATATTTTACCACAATTTAAAAAACTTTAAAGAAAAAGCAAACAAACAGTCAAAAAATAAAAGAAAAACGCATGCATGCATGCATGCCCACGCACACTGTATAATCTGGAAAGATGTGTTTGTATTGTTAATGGTGGTTGTGTCTAACAGAGGGAATTAGGGAAGAACAGAAGAAAATATTGTCCTATATACTTGTGTATTTTTGGCACTTTTCACAGTGAACATATATTTTATAATTTTTTAATTGAAGGTTTTTCTTTAAAGTTGACCTGCGGTAAAATCTTGGAGTTGGTACAATTTTCTAGCTTGTACAACCAAAACAATCCTGCAAGTCTGTTTGCAGTTGAATTTGCTTGTGCCTAACATCCCTGTGCAATGTTTAACCTAGAGTGAGAATTTAATTATAGTTTAAAACACTGAGTGGTTTTCCATTTCTATGTTAAATTATTTCTTGTCGAAAAACAGGCTCTCAATATAGAAGGCATTTGGTCTTCTGACGCCTTCAGTGAGGACCAACTCTTCTATCTAGTAATTTACTGTAAAGCAGGATGCTTCTATTTGTAGTTTTACATCCCTTTCTTTGGCATTTAAGGCATGTTGGCTGTTAAAAAAAATGAGCCTCAGTCTCAGAACACCGAAAAGTTTTTTGCATAATAAGAGATTTTCTAAAACCCTAATAAATTGTTGCAGAAAATACCACTTTAATGGGTCATGCATTATATAAAAGGTTTAAACCCTGTAATGAGATCATAAATTTGTGCAAGTAAAGAGAAAATATGGAAGGATGCACTCACCAGGCTACTCGTGTTGGTAACCTCAAGGAGATTATCTGATGGATGGCATCAGATGAAAGATTATTTATTTTTCTTTATACACTTGTGTCTTGTTAAATTGTTACAATTAGGACCTTTTCTTAATTGCTTTGTTAAGCTATAACTGACGTATAATAAACTGCACATATTTAAAGTGTAAAATTTGAGATCAAATATATTTAAGACAGGATCCTCGGAGAACTGTGTGTCTTGCTTGGTATTGAATGTTTAGCACCACTTAGGCAATAAAATAAAGCAGCAGCTCAGAGCTGAGAAACCCCCAAAATAAAAAATTAAGTGTACAATTTGATGTTTTGACCTATGCATATACCCATGAAAGCGTCACCATTATCAAGATAATGAAAACTTCTGTCATTCCACAAGGTTTCTTTATGCCCCTTTGTAATCCCACCTACCTACCCTACCCAGCCCCTGTCTTGCCCCAGGCAACCACTGATCTTGTTTTTATCACTGTACAATAGTTTGCATATCCTACAAACCCATACAAACGAAATCATACAGTATATATCTTTTTGTCTGGCCTCTTTCACTCAGCATAATTATTTTGAGATTCATCCATGCTATAATGTGTATGGATATTTCATTCCTTTTTATTGTTGAGTTGTATTCCATTATATAAATAAACCCCCGTTTGTTTATTCACCATTGACAGACATTTGAGTTGTTTCCAGATTTCCACTATTATGAATAATGCTACAGTGAACATTCATGTACAAGTCTTCATATGGACATATGCTTTCATTTCTCTTGGGTAAATACCTAAGAGTGGAATGCCTGGATCATATGGTAGGTGTATGTTTAACTTTTTAACAAATTTTCCAAAGTGCTTATACCATTTTATATCCCTGTCTGCACTGAATGAGAGTTTAGTTGCTCCACATCCTTGTCAGTACTTGGTATGATCAATCGTTTTCCATTTTATCCATTCTAATAAGTATGTAAGTAGTAACTCATCGTGGTGTCAACTTGCCTTTCCTTAATGGCAAATGATGTTGACTATCTTTTCATGCTCTTACTTGCCATCTGTATATCTTCAGTAGTTGCGGCTCATGGGCTTTAGAGCGCAGGCTCAGTAGTTGTGGCGCATGGGCTTAGTTGCTCCGCGGCATGTGGGATCTTCCCAGCCCAGGGCTCGAACCTGTGTCCCCTGAATTGGCAGGTGGATTCTTAACCACTATGCCACCAGGGAAGTCCCAAAAGCAGAAATTTTAAGTGTGTTTGATTTGATTTGATGAATTATTATAGTGAGGGACATTTAAAGATATTTGTCAGCCCTAGGATTTTTTTTTTTTTTTTTTTTTTTTGGAACTCTCAACCACTGCGCCACCAGGGAAGCCCAGCCCTAGGAATTTGTAACTTTAGATACCTACCCCACATGATAATAAGCATATTAAAATGCACAGGGACTTCCCTGGTGGTCCAGTGGTTGAGACTTCACCTTTCAATGCAGGGGGTGTGGGTTCGATCCCTGGTTGGGGAGCTAAGATCCCACATGCCTCACGGCCAAAAAACCAAAGCATAAAACAGAAGCAATACTGTAATAAATTCAATAAAGACTTTAAAAATGGTCCACATCAAAAAAAAAACTTAAAAAAACAAAAATAAAATGCACAGATATCCCACATTAAAAATAATTTCTTACTCTATATGTTGTTTAAAAACCCTATAATTTTGCTTTTGAAACTGTTGATGACAATAAACTCATTTACTATTGGCTATAATTTTCCAGGATTCATCATGCATTTTAGTACATCCATACCAAATAAAAAAATCAAACCTAAAAATTATTTTTAAAAATAATGCAATTTGTGAATATGATGATTTATCAACTAATGAAGTGGACAACATATTAACTTGTACAGATACTAACTTAAATATTTATTACTTTAGATTGTGTAGTTTTCTTTTCATATTTAAAAGTCAGTAAGTTTGTTTCCTTGTTTTTTAGGTCTAGAATACTTTTTCTAGGTCCCTGGAAAATGTGTAGTTTCTAGACTTTATAAAAAATAGTCTTGTTAAAATACATTTGAAGAAAAATAGAATAATAAATTTAAAAAGAGGTACAAATAATTTAAACATTTTCACAATCATGAATAGACAGTCATTAGGTGTAAGTAACAGGATTTGAAACAGGTACTTGGAGACTGTCATTTAGAACACTAAACATTGAGGAATTTGATGTATTTCTTCTGGTACCTGAATTTCCTGCTGAAGTTTGATTAAAACAAACAAAGAGACTTTCCTTAGGCTCTGACGTCTCACAAAATGATGGCTTTTATTTTTTTTAATTTTCTTATTTTTAAAATTTACTTTTTGTTTTAAAATTAATGCCTGATTTTTGTAAAAATATGCAAAGAGTAAAAGTATTTTGTGGTGTTGAAAATTAAAAACTCTCACCATCCACACCTCAAACTTAACTGTTAAATATTTTTTTTAATTAAAATGAATAGACACCAGACATATGTACTTTTTTCCTCTTCAAAGCAAGAAATAACTTTTTTTTAAACATCTTTATTGGAGTATAATTGCTTTACAATGGTAAACTGATGAAAACAATTAAAGATGATACAAATAGTTGGAGAGATATACCATGTTCTTGGATTGGAAGAAATAACCTCAAAATCATCAAAGGTGCATATGTACATAGGAAAATCTAAATGTCAGATGAGTGCTAGTGGTTGAAATATGTGCTCTTCCTATGGAAGTCTGCTTGAAAATCATTTAAAAATGTTAAACGCTCAACATCACCAATCATTAAGGAAATGCAAATCAAAACCACAATGAGGTACCAGTTAACATCAAGTAGATGGCTATAATATATGTATATATAAAAAAGAGTTGGTGAAGCTATGGAGAAATTGGAATCCTGTCGGAATGTTAAATGATGCAGCCATTGTGGAAAACAGTACAGAGGTTCTTTAAAATGGAATATTGTTCAGCCGTAAAAAGGAAGGAAATTCTGACACACGGCACAATATGGATGAACCATGAAGACATTATGCTAAATGAAGTAAGGCAGACACAATAGGACAAATATTGTAGGATTCCATTTTTATGCAGTACCTAGTCAAATTCTTACAAAGCAGAAGGGTGATTGCTAGAGGAGGGACGGGAAAGTTGGGAGTTACTGTTTAGTGGATACAGAGTGTCATTTTGGGATGATGAAAAAGTTCTGGAGATGGATTGTGGTGATGATTGCCCAATAGTATAAATGTACTTAATGCTACAGAACTGTACACTTAAAAAATGGTACGTTTTATCTGATACATAGTTTACCGCAATTTTAAAAAATGTTAAGAAGAGGAAAATTTCCAAGTGTTTTCAAATTTTAAAAGTTAATAGCTTAGGGCTTCCCTGGTGGCGCAGTGGTTGGGAGTCCGCCTGCCGGTGCGGGGGATGCGGGTTCGTGCCCCGGTCCGGGAGGATCCCGCATGCCGCGGAGCGGCTGGGCCCGTGGGCCATGGCCGCTGGGCCTGCGCGTCCGGAGCCTGTGCTCCGCGGCGGGAGAGGCCACGGCGGTGAGAGGCCCATGTACCGCAAAAAAA
>NW_020173397.1:11523395-11629857 GCF_003031525.2 Neophocaena asiaeorientalis asiaeorientalis
CGGGGGGGGGGGGCCCGTGGACCCCAAAAAAAAAAAAAAAAAAAAAAAAGTTAATAGCTTAAACTACATGTTAGTGATAGTTTGCCAACATTTCTTAATGGTCTCATGACCTAAAACAAAAGTACAATATTTTTAAAGGGAAAAAAATACTGTTTTCCATTTAAATGATGCTTCATACTCCTGACTTTAGTGGTGCAAATTCAGAAGCAAGAAATTACTAGCCAACTACTAGGCACTCTTTTAAGACTTTACGTTTGTTAACTCATTTAATCCTCAACAGAACTAGGAGAGACTGTTATTTCCATTTCACAGATGAAGACTATAAGAACAGAGAGGTTATGAAAGATTCCCAAAGTTACACCGCTAGTGAGAGGTACAGCTGGCTGTCAAACACTAGAAATGTGGCTTCAGAGCCCACAGCACTCTGAGTCGCTCTGTTTTCCCACCTCCCAACTACGAAGAGCTTTATTATCAGGAGAGCTGTCTATACACTGTGTGATCATTTCCAGGATTTCTTCTGGGTAGTTATACCTGAAAAGCTTGAGTGTATTGATATGCTATGAGCTTTTCTTCTGTAGAAGACTGTGACCTGATACCTGTAAATGATTTGTCTCCAGCTGGAAATTAACATTTGCCCAGCTTTTTATTAATGCCAATCGTGAAGGAGACCCAGGAGAGTGCTATAAAAATGAAAGTTTTCTAGGTTTTATCAAGGAAAGGCTCTGGAAAGGAAATCTTTATATTGGAAGAGGAAGACATGACCTCATGTTCTTTCCTTCGCGCTAAGATTGATGTCTCCGAAAATGTTAGGTTAATTAAAAAAAGAAAAAAAAAGACTTCATGTCTATGTTCAAATAATGCTGAATTAAAAGGAGTTAGAATTTCTTGCGTGCTGGACTTCTTAGGGATTTAACATGCTAATAAATACTGTGAATTGCCAGAAAGAGATATAATATGTATAATACATTAAATAATATATGAATATATAATTTAAAAATTGTTTCCCACAGTTATTTTACTGCAGAGTACTTCCCCTGTGGAAAGACATGCTTCCAGGAACACTTTTGGGAATAATGTTCTAGGGATTTTCCAAATCTACCACCAGGGGGCAGCTCTCCCCCCTTTTATATTCTGATTTTAACATTGACCAAAACTTTATTTTCCCTCAGCACACCTGAGACAGGATGACATTTCCAAGCAGACTTTGCTAAAAACTTTCAAGGGATGAAGGAAAGAAATAAAAAAAAGTAAGAAGTCCTATAGTCATATTTCCCAAATCCATGAGGCTGAGCTAAAGAAATAGCGTATCTGCCAAGTGCTCCTGGGCCAGTATGGAATACGAGTTCTCAGCCATATTGCTTGCCTTTTTCCCTCCTGTTTCTCAGCCAAGTGGCCTTTCTATCATCTTGGCTCCCGAGAGCATCTGTGGCCTTATGTTATCACAGCTGAGGATAAATCCCACAGACCTTTGTGTCTTCACAGCTCAAATTCTTTTCTGATTTAAATTTCTCAGGTCTGCCCTGTGATCTTTCTTCTCAGTCCTGGTTGGAAGCTCTGAGGTACCTCTGTGGTGATGAATAGACATGGCAGTCCCATGAATAGTCTAATCCTGATTCAATTCGCAGTAAATGTGCCTCTCAGGTCTCATGCCAGGGCAGACATTATTAATCATCTCAGCATGCTTTCTCTGTAGAACTCAGTCTCACAATCCTTCCTGACCCTGGGCTCCAGACAGGTATTACCAATAGAGTGCTGTTAATGTAATTGGGAAAATTCTCTCATCCAAACCTAGGATATAAATGCCACCCATCTCTGGAACTTTCTGTAGTGACTCTCAGATGAATGTAATCTCCCTAATTCTGTATGCAAACACACACACACACACACACACACACACACACACACACACACACACACACGTTTTAAAAACTCTATTTTAGATCCACAAAAATCAAAGTCTCCACTCCAGCCCCATCACATCCTTGTCCGTACCTTATCTGTAGCACACTGTATACGTGCTGCACTTAATTGGAAGAGGAGGGTTGTTACATCCAGCACATGCCAGAGGCTTCAGACTGAGCCCATTCTGTTGTTTAACTTCTGATTGTAATTGATATCATGTGACCTAGGCCCCATTTTAATTAACATGTCCTTGGAGTTGCCTTTGTATGAGCTGCTCAGGAAACACGCTGTGCTGTGTCAAACTTTAGCAAAAGCCTAACCTATTAATATTTTGGTAGGCTTTGAAACTATCTTCTGACAGGTGTTTTTTTTTAATGCTGAGAATTTATTTTAATAAACATAATATTTATACTGATTATGTCATTATATTTAATTTATATTTATATAAACATAATATTTAATAAAGAGAGCAGTAGGAGGTCATCATTAAGGGTAACCTTTGGAGTTAGACGGGGTTCAGTTCTCTGCTCCGCCACTTACTTGCTTTGGAGCCTTTGATTAACTACTACTTAACCCCTTATGAGAAATAAAGATAGTAACAACACCTATCTTGTTATGGTTTATTTATAAAATAAATGTTACTGTGCTTCTGCTTTGTACCAAGTATTAAACATCTTTGGGAGGACTGAATGGAATCGGGCAATTAATTCATCTAGCCCTGAAGTGATCTTACATTAATTCATGTGTCGTAAACCAATAAACCAATAATTTGGCTTTTGACAATTGAAGAGAAACTTTGTGTCTCATTCGTTCAATATTTATTTATTTATTTATTCATTTATTCATTTAGGCTGCGTTGGGTCTTAGTTGTAGCACGTGGGATCTTCCTTGCGGCTCGTGGTCTCTTTGTTGCTGCGCGCGGGCTTCTCTCTCTACCTGTGGCCTGTGGGTTTTTTCTCTCCCTGGGTGTGGTGTGTGGGCTCTAGTTTGCGGCACGTGGGGCTCCCTCCTTGAGGCGGTTGAGCTCAGTAGTTGTGGCGCGTGGGCTTAATTGCCCCGTGGCATGTGGGATCTTAGTTCCCTGACCAGTGATCGAACCTGCACCCCCTGCATTGGAAGGTGAATTCTTTACCGCTGGACCACCAGGGAAGTCCCCGTTTAATATTTATTTTTGATTGTCAGTCAAGACAAGGATTTCTTCTTATATTTATTGGCCATTTGTATTTCTTATGAAAATTCCCTGTTCCCATCCTTCTTTTTGTATCGATTTGTTGATTACATTAACAAATTAAGAAATAATTGATTCGAAGGTGACACACCGAGGTATAAGCCGTGTGTCCTAATAACACAGTCCTGATCACAAAAAGATTGCAAATAATCGGAGAATGTGAATTCTCAGCTGCTGCCTAATCTTTATAGTTGGTGCCTCGGGGTGTCCCTTTTTCTTGGAGACAGTCTTGAGCCCACAGATGGCTGTTTCCCCTTTCTGATTAGGTGTGCGTGGTCTCTGTGAGCCATGGGCCAGTTGCATGGGGCGGGAGAGCAGCATCTTTGCCGTCCCGACGGAGTCCCAGAGAGGAGGCAGGTGGGGCTGTGTGACCACCATCCTCAACGGAAGGCAGCGGCAACATTTGCCTGCGAAGGTGCCCAGCTCCACGCCCGCCATCAGTTTTAAGGAAAGGAGATGCACGATTCCTCCGCCAGTCTGGGTTGGTGATTGCATCTTATTCATTTCTATATCTTCCTCTCTGGGCCAACGTTAGTTGGGATGATGGTAGACTAAATGATAAGTGACTCCGTTTGCCCCAAATATGGTTTCTCTTAGCACCACACTCTAGGAAAGGGGACCCCTTCCATAAACTGAATTCCTTCTCAGAGGAAAAAATAATGTTCAAAAAAGAAATTTAAATTAAATTATTTTTAAATACACTTATTAAAACTGTGATATAATAACAGAGGTGCTTATAATGCAATAAATAACAAGATCTAGTGTACCGTAATTTCAAAGGAATCAGGAGTGTAAACAGTATTTTGTGATACAGACAAAGACTAATGTGATGTAAGAGTATCTGTGATTTCTCTTGGAGACCAAGTGATGTTACTGCTGATATTTCTGTAGGTTGTTACTTATATTCGCAACTGAAGGAATGCTAAATTTTAACTAGAAGTTAGTGATAATTTTTAAATATGTAATTTTTATACTAATTCAGGTTCTATCCTTAAATTCTGTGCCAGGATCCGCTGGGGATCATGGACCCCTGACTAAAATCCCTTGGTTTCTGGGCTGGGATAGGGGAAGGGGTGATTACAGAGGAGCCTGGAGGCATTTTTTGAGGTAGTTAGAGCTATTCAGTCTTGATTGTGATGGTGCTTAAATGACTGTATATGTCTGTCAAAAATGGAGAATTTTATGGTATGTAAATTAGAGAGATAAAAAGAAAAGAAAGGAAGAAGGGAGGAAGAGAAAGAGATGGAGAGAGAGAGAAAGATGTGTATTGCTGCTAATAAAAGCAGACACTAAAAATCCCTTTGTATTGGAGCTGGGTTTCTTCCACAGTTATCCAGTGCTTTCTGGAATGAAACTCCCTGAGTTCAGATCCTGGCTCTGCCAATTATTTGCTGTGTGACCCAGGGCAAGTTACATGACATCTCTGTGTCTAAGTTTCATCATCTATAAAATGAAGGTGATAATAACTGTGCCTACCTCGTAAGATTTTTTGAGGATTTAGTGGATTAATATTGAGTGCTTAGAATAGTGCCTGGCATATAGTAAGCGCTATGTTGTCATCTAATATTTAGAAATGCTTTGGTGAGCGGCGAGGGTCACTATGAAGAGCTCAGTCAATGCCAGTGATTACATCAGTAATCACAGAAAGGTTGTATTTGGTCAAGGGAAGTCAGTCACTAACAAAAAAAGTATGTGTATATGTGTCCCTAAGACATATCAACTTGCTTGTTGATATTCTCCTAAAAGTATTTGAAATTTTTTTTTTTTTTTTTTTTACTCTGCCTGAACCTCAGTTCTCAGATGTATCAGCTTCCAACATCCTCTTCCGTTTTCAAATAACTTCCCCTGCTGGACCACCTCATGTGATATATTTCCAAACGGCAAAGCCAGTGCATTTTATGCAACATTTGCAAATGAAAATCATACCCAAGGACATATAATAAAGGTGACAAGTTTCCTGTAAAACCCTGGTTGACTTACACAAGGAACACTTAGGTTTGGGTTATTAACTATGATTGATATTTAGTACCACTTGTAGGGAGTCTACAAAACTGTTGAATATTTACAGTGTGGCACAATGTACACCAGCCAAGTTTCCAACAGAGTCCTGCTGAGATTTTAGGCCTGAGGTGTTTCATTAGTTGGAGCACAGTTAATGTGCTTGCAAATTGCCTACAAGTAAAGAATTTATTGAAAATAACTTTCTATGCCATTTACCAGGCAAGAGCCCGTTTATCTGGAGAATCAGAAAACAGGGAATCATGGAAACCTAAAGTCATGAAATAACCCCAAAACGTCATTTAAAATAGTTTCAACCTTCCTCAGTCAACCTTAAATCCAATTTATAAGGCAGAGGAGGGAACCTATAGGATATCACAGCAACTCCTTTTTAGTGTCACTAAAAATATATATATACATAGTCAGTTCTGTTATTTGCAGGAGTTATGTCCTATAAAGTCGCCATGGACACTGAATTAGTGAATTCTGAACCATCACTTCTAGGGGAAATACAGGGTTCCTGTGAATCTCTACTCACAATATTGTCATCAATCAATCAATACATAACCTTGTTTTATGTGTGTTTCTGTTTAACGACAGTTTACTGCTTAGTGTGGATCCATTAACGTTGAACTCACGGCCAACGGCACTGTAACTCATGCCTGAACGGAACTTTCCAACACGCAGACTTTCTCCGTAAGGCACATCACAGCCTTCTTACGCTTAGACACACTAACCAGCGTTTCCCCACTATGCTCGGGGGACATATTAAACAGCAAAGTTTAAAGACCTACAAAGACCTCTACGACGTCTATGAACAGGACACTTGGTTTAGGGTATGAGAGCTGAAACAAGAAGGCAGAGTTGCCTTATTTGATCTTAGCTACAGTCTTGCTTAAGGGGTAACTCAAATTTTTTGCCCCTCTGCCCATGTCGAGAACCACTGCAAATGCACCACAAGTATTGATTTGGGGGTCCCAAGTGAATCTTAGCAAGTAGACAAATTTGCACATATGGAATCTGTGAATAATGAGGGTTGACTCCATAAATAAGGTGGTCTCACAAAAAAGGGCCTGTGTGGTCCAGCCCTCCCTTCCTGAACAGCATTAGCAAAGCGCAGACCTTACATTGGATAAATGCCCAGTGAATCGTATGCATGTGCCAGAGCTCAGCCCTCCCTGGCTCGGAGCCCACCAGTCTCTCCATCAGAGAGTTTGCAGGACTTAGGAGTCAGCAAACCCCAGTCTGTGGGCCAAATCCCGCACGCTGCCTGTTTTGCTACGGTCCCAAGCTAAGAAAGGATTTTTTCACTTTTGAATGGATAGGGGGAAAGAAAGCAAACAAAGACTATTTCATGACACTTGAAAATTATATGGAATTTAAGTGTTGGTGTCCATAGGTAACGTGTTATTGGAACACAGCCATGCCCATTGATTGACATAGTGTCAATCACTGCTTTCATGTAATGAGGCAGAGATGAGTAGTTGCCACAGAAACTGTATAGCCTATAAAGCTGAAAATATTTACTAGCTGGTTCTTTATAGGAAAGTTAGATGATCCGTGATATAAAACATTGCTGATTGTCACCCTGGACAGTTGTGCACAGACAATTAAAAGCTTTATATGACAGTGAAACTTCTCTAGCGGGGAAGGGTAAGTTTTAGGCAACATAAAATAGGGCTTTTCTTTTCCCCACGCCTACCTCCCTTTCTAAAATACAAGTTTAGATTTCAAATCCCTATAAATAACTCAAGAATTTATTCTGCATGTTGAAGCAGGTAAGAAAGTATCAGGCTGTCTCTATGAACAAATCTGTTGAACCCAATTTAAATGCAACTAAAGGGAACTCAGCAGGGTGAATAAAACATGATATGAACATTTTTGTGTTGAAGTTAGGCAGTGAAATTCCAGGAGCTTTGTTTCCTACCAATGAAGAAAGTAAAGTTCATTTCAGTTTGTTTTTATTTGGAGTTTTAATAGCTGAAAGTTATCTTAGAGGTCATTTAGATCAAGGCTGTCCAAGAGAATTTTCTGTCGAGTTGGGCATGTTCTCTGTGTTATGCAATATGGTAGCCAATAATATTTACAAATGGCTCTTATGCACTTGAAATATTTACAAGTGGCCCCTATGGCTCTTGGGCATTTGAAATGTGGCTAGTGTGACTGAGGAACTGAATTTTTAAGTTTCTTCAATTTTAATGATTTTTTAAATTGAAGTATAGTTAATTTACAATGTCGTGTTAGTTTCAGGTGTACAGCAAAGTGATTCAGTTATACATATATATGTATATATATACACGTATATATACACTTTTTCAGATTCTTTTCCCTTATAGGTTATTACAAAATATTGACTAGAGGTCCCTGTGCTATACGGTAGGTCCTTGTTGGTTATCTATTTTATATATAGTAGTGCGTATATGTTAATTCCAAACTCCTAATTTATTCCTCCCCTCCCTTTCCCCTTTGGTAACCATGAGTTTGCTTTCTTTGTCTGTGGGTCTATTTCTGTTTTGTGTAGAAGCTCATTTGTATCATTTTTTAAAGATTCCACATATAAGTGATATCATATGATATTTGTGTTTCTCTGTGTGGCTTACTTCACTTAGTATGATAATCTCTAATGGATTTGCATCCATGTTGCTGCAAATGGCATTATGTCATTCTTTTTTATCGCTGAGTAATATTCCATTGTATATATGTACCACATCTTCTTTATCCATTCATCTGTTGATGGACACTTAGGTAGCTTCCATGTCTTGGCTATTGTAAATAGTGCTGCTGTGAACATTGAGGTGCATGTATCTTTTCGAATTAGAGTTTTCTCTGGATATATGCCCAGGAGTGGAATTTCAGGATTATATGGTAACTCTATTTTTAGTTTTTTAAGGAGCCTCCATGCTATTCTCCATAGTGGCTGCACCAATTTACATTCCTATCAAGTGTGGCAGGGTTCCTCTGACTTCTTGTGGAAAATTGGAGCATCTGGGAACACTGGGGATGCTCTTTCTTAGCAAGACACGTGATCTCTAGTCCCCACTGCTCCCTGTCGGCTTCCACTCAGCCTGCCGCATCATTTTCGTTACCTTGCTTCGTCTCTGTTGGCATTTGAATATGCAATCCCTAACTAATTCCACCCCACAGTTTTCATATGGGAAACTAAAGCCCAGAGACAATGAGTACCTTACTCAAAGTCGTCCAGTAATTAATGCTCGGCCTCACACCAGAATCCCCTGGCCATGCTCTCTCTACTCCAGGGCCTGATTGAAATCTTTGGGTGTGTATGGGCAGTGGCGGGTACTCCTGGGTGGTACCTGGGTGTGTCTGAGCTACACTCACAAGCCTCTCCTCCTCCCCTGCTTCCAGGCCATGTGTAGGTTGGACGTTGGGTGAGTGAGGTCTCTGCTTCCTCCCCTCTGGGCTGAGTCACTGGGAGCCACAATGGGCAGTGAGGGTGTGGGAGGGAGAGGGGCCTGAACTTTCCCTGGCCGTTTCCCTCTCTGGCTTCCTCCCTCATTGTTTACCTCTGACAATTCTCAATGATGGTGCATCTGATAACCCTTTGTTGGCTGATTACCCTCCCTGGTACCTCTGCTTCATGCAGATCTTCTGCTCATGTGGTCTACTTTTCTTTTTCCAAACGGTTTTTTACTTACTTCTGAAGTCCTAGTCAATTCAATCTTGGGCCAAAATACTTACTTAAATCCACAAAGAAAGCTTTGAAATAGTCTTTCATACTATGCGAGTTAAATTTTACTGGGCATTTCTCTAGTCTCTTATCCTGTTCAGGTCAAGGCTAATTCAGAAAGAGGAGGTTTAACTCAGTGACTAAGGGGGCTGTACTCACCTGGATTTGAGCCCTTGCTCTGCTAGTTCCCAGGTCAATGACCTCAAAGAAAATGCCTTAACATCCTGAGACTGAATTTCCTTAAGTATCAAAGAGCTACTTCATAGGGCTGTGGGTGAGGAATAAATCAGATGATGAATATAAGGTAAAAACCTTGATACCGTGTCCTTTTTCATACGTCTTACAGGCTTTTGCCAGAGAGGGATCTGGAAGTTTAATCAGGCCACATCTTTCTGAAGTCCTTCCCTGGGGTTGCCTTGTTCATAAAACAGCAGATCAACCACCTTGACCCATTTTTAACCCCAGACGTCTCTTCATACATCTCAATCTGCAAGTTCTGTGTATTCTGCATAGAAACTTCCATTCACTACTTGATTTTTGACTTACAAAGACCCCTTCCCTTCTTGTCCCAAATGTGGAGCTGGCGTCCATGTACTTCTGCCATGTTGCATACTGGAGATTGGGCACCTGTGCTTTTTGCCTGCTTGGCATCCAGTCCCCCCTTCTTCTGGTGAGAGAACCCACCCAAGTTTCCTTTAGGCTTAGGTGAGGCTGCTCCACCAGCCTTTGCTGGTGTCAAGGTTGTACATGTGACTCAAGTCTAACCAGTCAGAGCTAGTAAAAGGTAATGGAAGGACTCTTATTGGGATTATTAGGAAAGAGAATCTCTCTTTCCACAAGGGTTGCTAAACCAGCTGGATGTAAGCTTGGACCCAGCAGTGGCCACCTCTGGCTCCACTGGGAACTGAGAGTGAGATCAACACCGAGGAACGAGAACTGGGAGAGTCCAGATCATCATGCATGAAGCCAGGCACCTCTGGATGTGTCAGTTCTCTGAGCCCATAAACTCTCCACATCCACCTTTAGAGGATTTATTTATTCATGTTTGCTTTGTCCAGTCTATGGTGGATTTCTGTTCCTGTAACTGAAAGTGTTCTGTTAAAACTCTCCCTTTTCCATGTCTAAATTTCCCCAAATCTGTCTCCCAGTATATTTCCCAGCTAACGCAAATCTATTTGCTGGCTCTAAGCCATCTCATGTTTGCGGTGGACATTTTCTTCCCAGGGTGATTTCCTATCTGGGCATTTGGTGCAACTGGTGCTTTTCATTTGGGCTATCTATGATTATTCAATCTCTACCTCAGATGTGGATAAGAAACACTTTGTAACCCAAGTGTATTCATTTTCGATTGCTACATAACAATTACCACACAGTTAGTGACTTCAACAACACATATTATCTCACAATTTCTGTGGCCTAGAAGTCTAGACACAGCTTAACTGGGCTTTCTACTCGGGGTCTCACCAGACTGAAATTAAGGTGTCGGCTGGGTCTGTGATCTTGTCTGGAACTCAGGATCCTCTTCCGACGTGACTGACGTTGGCCCAGTTCAGTTCATTACATTTGGAGGACTGAGTCCCACCGCTCCTAGAGGACACCTGTACTCAGTTCCCCTGCCAGGTGGCCACTCCACAGCATGGCAGTTTGCTTCTTCAAAGACAGCAGGAGAGTGTATTTCTCTCCAGTCTGCTAAGATGGAGTAGTCATGGGGGTGACAACCCATCCCCTTTGACATAACCATAATCCAATCAGGGGAGTGACATCCCTGAAGGACATCATTTTTGCCATGTTCTCTTGACTAGAAGCAAGTTACAAGCCCCGGCTACACTCAAAATGAGAAGACCACACATGACATAACTCCAGGGCACGGAAATCATGGGGCCATATTAGAATTCTGCCTATCACTTCAAGTTAACCTCCCACCATATGATCTAAACCTAATTCAGAGTAGTGATATGTATTGGTTAGTAAAGTTGTTCTACATTCATAAAGTAAAATTTTAGTAAAAATGTTATCAGTTATAATGTGTGTGTGCGCGCGCTTTTTAGATTTGAAAAAGATAACTGCAGTCAGCTGAATAATGCCCCCCCAAAGAAATCAGGTCCTAATCTGTAAATGGTACATTTATATGGCAAAGACTTTGCAGGTGTGATTACATTAAAGTTCTTGAGAATGGGAAATTATCCTAGATTACCTGGTTGAGCCTGACATGCCATGACAAGTATCCTTAGAAGAGAGAGGCAGAGGGAGATTAGGGAGACACACAGAGGAGAAGATGATGTGAAGTTGGAAGTAGAGGCTGGATCTATGGGGCCACAAGTCGAGGAATGCTGGCAGCCAGCAGTAGCTGGAAGATGCAAGGATGGATTCTCCCCCAGAGCCTCCAGAAGGAGTGTGACCCTGCTAATGCTTTGATTTCAGCCCATAGAAGCTGATTTCGGACTTCCGACTTCCAGAACTGTGAGAAAACACATTTCTGCTGTGTTAAGCCACTCATTTTGTGATAATTTGTTATGGCAGCCACAGGAAACGAATACAGTGGCCATACTGTCTGATTAAGAATCAGGTGTGCATTTGAGATTTTTTGAGCCTGAAGACAATTTGATCAGCCAGATTTCAGTCTAACTTATAAAATAATATTTCTCCCAGCAAGGACCTTGGAGCACCTGCTTTGTGTCTTTTGTGACGCTTGCTAGGAACGGGTTACTCACAACCACTTGTTAAACAGTGCCAGTTATGAAGGGCAGACCACAAATTTGGCTTCAAGCTACTTGGTGCTACCTAGTGGTCAAAGCAAAAAGTGGTCCCCCAATATATAACTTTCCATATTTAATCTTTCTAACTGGGAGGGGAGGTACTTTATTCAGCGGGGACATCTAGTTTTCCTCTTAGATAAACAGTTGATCCCACAAGCACTGCTATCTTGTATCTGAACTTAAGCTGTCAACCAGATACTTTGATACATTCAGTAAACATGTCTTGAGCCCCTGCAGTTTGCTGTGAGGGATGGAGATATAATAAAGAGCAAATAAAGAGCACAATGTTTCCTGCTCTCAAAAAACCCACAGCATGCTGGAGAAGATAAAAATGAAATAGTCTCATGAATAAATGTGTAATTGCAGACTGAGGTGATCTGGAGAAGAGAAACAAGTTTTAAGGAGGTTATTTAGCGAAAAGAACTTTCCTAGGCTAGGAGAATCATGGCTGGTTTTCTCCTGGGCGTGAGTTGTCAGCTGAGAGCTGAAACTGAGTAGGACTCAACCAGGAAAAGGTTAAGGGTACAATGTGGAGGCAACAACATGCACAGTGGCCGTGTGACCAGGTGACATGATGCGTTTGAGGACCAAGAGGAAAGAAGTGGGGCAGTGGGGCAAGGGGGAGCTGGAGGGGTGAGCAGGGCCTGGCCATGAACACACAAAGACAGAAGCCTCTTGAAGGTCAAGCATGGATGGTTAAAATAAAAACAACTGGGAGTGTAAATCTGCTCCCCGATTGACCACGTGTGACCTTGCTTTCCTTTGGAAGCAATCACCCAGCCTCGAGAAGCCATTATGGGGCCTTCTCTGTGTCTGAGTGATTCACTCATATCATTGCCGGTTCCCAAAGTACACATGTCTAATATTCCTCTCCTGTCACTGAGCTGTGGATCTCAGCCTCGATTAGAAGCAAAGATGAGAAAGAGAGGTCCGTATGTCCATACCTGGAGGAGAACACAGCCACCTGCAGAAGGCTGGCTGGACCTGCGTCCGAGGCACACCCTCTACCTCAGATGAACGCCTGTAATGGTGTTAAAATACAGCCCCTTGAAATGTGCTCCACATCAAACCCAATGGCATGGCAGTGCTGACCGGCAGCAACAATGTCTATTGATTCACCCAAGTTAGAGATCTAAGACTACCATTGACTTTTTCTGCCCAGGGACCACTAGACTTTCATTGAAGGAACACCTTCTGATTAAAAGGGAAGCATTGTTCTCACTTGCTGAAAGGAAGAGCCATTCATTTTCTAAGATGCATGCTTCTCAGCCACAGAATAGAAATTTGTTAGAGGGGAGGGAGCATCCTTTTAATGCAGATCTGGCTTGTGCCGCTGTTCATTTGCTCAGTTTTATCCTAGTGAGTATCTCTCCATCGTTAAAGCAGTGCATTATTTCTTCCTGAATGAGGTCTTTTGAGGAGAGTATTGTGTATTTTATCAAGATCTCATGGTTCTATTAAGATACTCATCTATTACCTGTAGCCATCTTTCTCCTTTGGATTCCCTCTCCGTGTGAATGAAGTATCACTGTGTGATAACTTCTAGGCTCCCTTTGGATAAAGGAGCATACATGTCATGAGGAACAGTTGAAACTATTCCATGTGTATACATCTTCCCCAGGCCAACGTCACCCTCGTGGAAGAAAAACAAATTCAGTGTCGTGAAACTCCCAACCCAACCACCGGAATTAAGAAATTCCAGAACCAGAAATTCCCGGGGGAGGAGAATGAAATCAGTGTAAACAAAAGAAATTAAGCAAGTAGAAATGCTTCTCCACTTCTCCCTTGCCTCTCTGAGAAATAACTAGGAGCAGCTTGCTCTGTTTCTTCTTCTAGTCCTTTCCCTTGCAGTACACAGAGTATGACAAGCAGGGGTTTTTGTCTTCGTTCTGCTGCTTCTCCAAATGCTGCACGTCTTTGGGATGCATGGTGGATTCATCTCATGCCCTTGGGATTAATGAGGTAATCAAGTCAAACTCTAAAGCTAGTGAAAGAGAAGAAAAGGGGAAAGCTTGATATTTCAAGCATCTTGCATATTGGTCTCCATCTTAAAGCCATTGTTGGGATTAGATGACTTGGGGAAGCCTGGCTATGAAGTGAGGTTATGGTGATTTGTGACCAGGCACAGGTGCAGTTTTGAGAGGGGCAGTATTTGAGAATTGGTGAGCAAACATGGGATGCCTCACTGCCTTTACACAGGACGGCAGGTGAGGGGAGATACGGTGTGAGGCTAAGGATGTGACTCTAACATCAGGTTCCCTCAGGGCAAGTCCAGGCACCACCTGGCCAAGTCAACTAAATGACCTTGAGTAGGTTCCTTCTCTTCTCTGTGACTCGGTTTCCTTAACTGTAAAATGGAGATAATCAGAGTGATGTCTCTATTATAGAGTAGTTGGGAGGTTAAATGAAATTTATAATGTGTATGTACTTAGCTCATTGGTACTCAATGAATATTAGCTGTTGCTTTTATTGATACTGTTGACTAGTTTCATATGTTAGTCTAGTTCAGTGTCTTTAATCCATTCGCTCAACAAACATGACTTGTGCCCAGTATACAGCAGGCATTGTGCCAGCTGTTAAGAATGTAGTAATAAACTCTTACCATGGACCCTGAGAATTACTGTTCTAGGAATATGAGTAGGCTACTGTAGTGGAATCAAAGAGGAGATCATAGCTCTGAGACCCACCTGTGCTATAGGGGACCACAAAGAAGGGTTTAGTGCCCGGTGGGTATGAAACTTCCCACTGAACTTGGCGGCTCTGCAAAGAAACCGGAGTTGGTCCTTGGCATTCTCTCAGGTATCCTCTGACTGCCCTCCATCCATCCCCCACCCCAGGGCTCTCATCTCAGTCTCTGCTGCTCAAACCCCCAACGTAAGCATTTGACGCAAGTTAACCCTTTCGTACAGTAAAATTTAAATGATTGGAAAGACTCGTGTCAAGTTCTGAATCTTGGATTCATGGTTAGGAAGCAAATTCATGGTTAGGAGCAAATTCATGGTTAGGAAGGTAGGAACACTTGAGAAGCTTACGTTACTTTACAGCCATTTGTGCTTTAAAGTCAGCAACATGAATTCCTCTTTGGCCTCAAGATGGAGAACTTTGAACCAGGGGCTGTCTTACTGCTTTTGCTTACTTTAGACCTCCCACATTCCACCCTTATCTCTTCCTCCTCCCACTTCTACCAACTTTCACTCCCCTGTGCTCTGACTTTTGGTTATGAAAAACGAAGGAGTCAGTGAAATAAAATCAGCCTACTGATAATTGGCCCATCCACCATATTGTCTAACTCCAATGACAAGCTCTTCTATTTCCAGGTGTCCTTTTATTTTTTTTAAAATTATTTTTAAAAATTTATTTAACTACAGTTGATTTACAATGTTGTGTTAGTTTCAGGTGTACAGCAAAGTGATTCATATATATATATATATGGATGCTTTTTCAGATTCTTTTCTCATGTAGGTTATTAAAGAATATTGAGTATCGTTCCCTGTGCTATATAGTCGGTCTCTGTTGTTCAGGTGTCCTTTTCCCGTGACAACAGTATCCATCAGTATCTTCAGTTTATCCTTCCTTTGTTATCATTCAAAAGATCTTTTGAATCTGCATTTTAATCCAGTGAGGCAGTTGGCCTGGGTTTTGAAACCTGACTCCACGACCCACTGGCTGGAAAACCTCGTGTAATTTTCTTAGCCCTCTTTTGCCTCATATGAGAAAAATAGGGATAACGATAGACCCCCTCGTAGGGTTGCTGAGCTCATTAAATAAGTTGATGGATGCACAGTGCTTAAAGTAGTGCTTGGCACATAGTAAACACTCAGTAAACGTTTGCTGTTGGCGTCCAGAGAAATGAAATGTCTAGCTGGATCAGCAGGTGGGGAATAGCCCTCCTGTATTCCTGAGCACTCGGCCACTTGCTTCTACAACTCGGCGGAAAGACAGTCACATTTAGAAATCACTCAGGGGGTTGTTTGGATTTGATATAGATAAGTGTTCAGGAGCATGGCCCTTGGACATCTTCCGCTTAAAGGAGTGTCTGGTGAAACCAGGATTTGAGGCTAGTATATCACTAACTGGAGTTTCAATGTGAGTTACATTACCACGACGTCCCAAGATGGTTGTCCAGGATATTGCAGATTACTCACTGTGTACTTTATGTGATAGACTTCTTCAGAGTTCCCCTAGAAAGGAGTGGAAAGTCAGCCTTGGAGCTAAAGACTTTGTTCGGTAGGCAAGTGTTTTTACGAAATGGAGACAGAACATTTCTAATGCCTCATGCTTCTGACAAAGAGATTATCCTGCTGAGGGATTGGCCCTGCATGATTCATATCCTGTGGGCTGAAAAACAGAACTCAGAAACCCAGTGCTGTCAACTCCTCCCTCTCTTCCTAGGTTTGAACGGTGTTGCTCAGATGCATTTATAATCATCCAAGTGTCCCTTGCTTCAGACTGAGGTGGGGCGGCAGGGGGGGAGGGCAGTTGTACTTTTTGTGAGTTGAGTCATAGTTGTAAGTACTTTCAGGGCAAGAAGAATTTAAAGGACTCCCAAGTTAAACCTTCTTGAATCTAAAGAAGCAACTGAGAATTTAAGTGTAGGTTGTACACTGGAGTCTTAGTTTGATTACCATGTGAATTAATCACCACCATACAGGAAACTGGGATGGTTCATGTATAAACCTGGATAACTTGTTCTGCTGTGCTCTGTTTCAAAGCCAGAGTCCTGGCACCACTGGGCCACCGTGACCACTTGTCAACCATCAGAGCTAAGTGGCAATGTCCCCCTTCGATCAGGCATGCCAGGTCCACTTTGTCACAGGAGAACACCACCCACAGGACTCATAGATTTAACCTGGCTGACCCTCTAAGGCTTGCAACCCCTGTTCCATGGGCCATGTACAGACTTTCAAACACTAGGCTTGGGTAGAGTTTTCTATTAAAAAATATTCTTCTCTTTTTCCTTTGTTCCACCACCTTTCTCTTATTTACTCTTATTGAAAGAGAAAGCTGTGCCTTCTGCCTATCGTCACGCCATTTCCCTTCGTCTGGTGGCCAGTCCTGAGTCATACCTACCTCCCGTGTCATCAGAGAGCATCTTGACAGTCCACCCCTAGGGGGAGTGCTCATCCAGAAACGGCCTGCATGCACACTGCATATACACTCACACACTTGCACTCACACTAAATTGTACATACATACACATTCATACACTCATACATACACACTTGTGTGCACCCACTTGCACTTCCAAACACTCACATTCATACACAGACACACATCTACTCTTTGGCACAAGAATGCTGGTAGAATTATGAGAATTTCAGAGCTGGTATCAGACCTTGCTTTCGGAACTTGAAGTTGCTCAGACTTGGTTGATGGCAGATCATTCCAAAAGGAATGTCAGGACAGAGAGAACAGTCAGGAACGAGAGATGGGCTCAGAGAGGAAGGGCGGATGCTGCCAAAGTTAAACTTTATCGCTTTGTGCGTTTGCTGCACAGCCTGAGGGCAGCAAGCCAGGGTCTGTTCCAGGTACTAGGAAATTGCGTGTGTTGTCAGGAAATCTGGTCCACTTGAGGAAAGGGTGGAGTTCTTGTTGGTATTGCTGGAGGGTCTGGGGATCCTGGAGGTAGAAGAATGCGTGTGAGCGGTAGACGCCCCAGTGTGAAGTGGCATAAATAAAAAGGACTGTTGATTGGCTGGTGTAACTGAGAAATCCAAAGCGATCATTTCAGGTGGGGTTTGATCAAGGGGCTGACACAGTGCTCTGAAGTCTCTCTGTTCTCCCTCCCCACCTGTGGGCTTTATGATCACATTTTCTTCCTTTATAGTAGCGAGACTGGCTGTAGCAGTTTAGTCCTTACATCTGGGCCTCATGTATACGGAGAAGAGAGGGTAGCTTTATCCAACATTCCAAGCAATAGTCCTGAGACTCTCCCTAATGGACTGGCTTACATCCCAGGTCCACTCACGTGCTATTTATGCCAACTAGGTTTTCCCGCAGCGTGAAGACCGGGGCCATACATGGGTTGTGTGGCAATGGATAATGTGTAAAAATTGGGGTTTAACACCAAGAAGGAGAATGGATGCTAGTGGCCCTGGGCAGGGGCTCATCTTGTTCCTCTGGCCTTGTTGGGAGCGATTGGTGACTCACTACTTCTCCTGCTCGCAAATCATCATAAGCTTTCTGTTCTAGACACGGAGAAATGGAGCCCTGCTAAGTAGAAATCTCCAAGGTTGTGTTACTTTCCTTTTTCATGAAATCTTTTTTGAAATCTCTCCACAGCACAGTAGATTTACTCTTCCAACTTCAGGAGAGAAGTTCAGATATCTAGCTCCAGGGTAGTGATTAAGCCAGAGTTTGCTGGTAACCTACTCCTTCCTTTTGTGGCCTCTGCTTTACAAAGAAGTGCTGAACCCAGTGAAAGCCAGTGTCCTGCTGAGACAGTTTGGGTGGTAGAGGACTAGACACTACCGAAAACCCACTAGGAGCCAGGGACTGTCCCTATAGACACTGCATACATATTCCTCATTAATAACCTTAGGAAAGACGTGGTTTTCTCTCTGTTTAACAGATGACAAACCAGAGCCTTTGAGGGATTAAATAATTCCTCAAAGGCCATAGAGCAGGTAGGGCAGAGCTGGGATTTTTACCTCATGTTGGGGTTAAACCTCAGCTTTTCACCCGCCTCTCTGTGTATAAACAGACTCTGAACATCAGTCCTCAGGTGGACCTTGGGGGCGAGCTGCCCCGTCTTGTGCCCCTCCCTGCTTGAAACTCTCCCCACCCATGTTCGTCCTTGCTCTAAGAGTGACCCTGTCCCTCTGCCAGTATCCATGCAGTATCTCCAAACGCTGGTGTCCTCCACCTCAGGAGAACTGGTCTTGTTTCCTGCCGCACCCAGACTTACCCTGTCCAGCTAGTGCAATCCTGACTCGATTTCATTTCCCCATTTTACAGCATTTTCCATTCAAAACGTACATGTCCCCTGTCCCCTTCCATCACAGCTGTGCTATTAGCTAAGATGCTCCCCCAAAGCAGGTGGGTTGTTGTATTAAGTGTTCCATGGAGACAGGTTGACTTTTCAATGAGTAAATTCTGGAAAAAGTGTGTGCTCACTAGGTAGAAACTCCAGACTAGCAAGATAGTGCCTTTAGGGCTTCCCTGGTGGCGCAGTGGTTGAGAGTCCGTCTGCCGATGCAGGGGACACGGGTTCATGCCCCGGCCTGGGAGGATCCCACATGCTGCGGAACGGCTGGGCCCGCGAGCCATGGCCGCTGAGCCTGCATGTCTGGAGACTGTGCTCTGCAACGGAAGAGGCCACAACAGTGAGAGGCCCACGTACTGCAAAAAAAACACCCAAAAAACAAAAAAAAGATAGTGTCTTTAGGGTCATTTGGTTCTTGACCCACGCTGGTAGGGGTAGCAATATCTTGCTTGCACATGATGGAGTCCATGTTAGCATTGCTGATTATTAATTGAAAGGAATGTTTCATGTCCCAGAAATGCAGGATCCTCCATCATTTCCAGGGAGATTTTTTTCAGGTCTGCCCCTTATTTCCTTTCCAGACATGCATTTCCTCCTGATACCACCTGTGCATTATGTCCTACCCATATCTCTCATAATCTTCATCTGGGGTCAGCCGGCCATGGCTTGTTTTTGTGAATAAAGTTTTACTGGCACACAGCCACACTGTTCATGTATGGATTGTCTCTGGCTGCCTTCCCATTACAGTGGCAGAGTTGAGCAGTCACAACTGAGACTGTATGTCCCGCCAAAGCTAAAATATTTGCTATCTATCTCTGATCTAGGTCAGAAACCTCCAGGTATACTCCTCCACAAACCCGTAATTCCTTTCTCCTTCACACAGCCAGGAACAGAAACCTCTCAAAGCCTGGGCTCTAACAAGAAAAAAAAAAAAAATCAAATGCCTAATGTCTGGAAAGGAAAACACAATCTCACTGTCAGCCCAGTCCCAAGGAAAGCTTGTGCTGACACTTCTGCATCCCCTTCCAATTTCTGGGCCCCTGGCAGACATTGCTAATCAGTTATTGCACTCTTTCCTATTGAGCCTCAGTTTCTTCAAAGCAATGCCTGGGCAGCCACTTCTAATCAATCAAATTTGGCACTGAAGTAGAAACTATTTTCCACCTCTGGTCCAGCGGCCACTATCGGATCAGAGAATCACCTAAGACAAAAATCACGTTTAATGAATAATCCTTGAACACCCTTTGGTTGCCATGTCAGAGACAGACATACTGTCTCTCATTAAGTCCAGAGTTGGAACTTAATCCACTGTTTTCTGTTTCTTTGATTAAGCACCAGATAGATGAAGTCGTTGGCTTGCAGTGGGGGACCGTGTTATATGAAAAATGCCTCCGTCTCCTTTTATTTTATTTTATTATTATTTTTGCGGTACGCGGGCCTCTCACTGCTGTGGCCTCTCCCGTTGCGGAGCACAGGCTCCGGATGCGCAGGATCAGCGGCCATGGCTCGCGGGCCCGGCCGCTCCGCGGCATGTGGGATCTAGCTTCCCGGACCGGGGCAAGAACCCGTGTCCCCTGCATCGGCAGGCGGACTCTCAACCACTGCGCCACCAGGGAAGCCCCTCCGTCTCCTTTTAGATAAGAGATCTGTTATACTGTGCAATGCTCGCACCATGAGAGGCACCTAGGAACTGAGGCCCACTGAGAATATTCTCGAGTCGCATATCAATGTCACCCTCATTGAGTGGCTTCATAGGTGGGATCACTGACACTCTTTATGCTCTTTCTCTCTCTCGGCTAATCCATTCTCTTTTAGCCAAGCTCCTGTTGTTGAATTCATATTAGGTAGAAGCACATACACAGTGTTGCGGGGGCTGAAGTGGAGGCATCTGTGTCACTACCTGTTTCTTAAACCAAGCCAAATTTCAGGAAGCTCTTCAAAGACCCTCTTTTCAAATGCTGGAGCAGGTACTTGTTCAATAACCTGACATTAACCGTAATAGGTAAGAATTGGCTAAAGATAGGTAGCCATTGACAGCCGTGGGGACCTGCCCAAAAGACCACATTTGCTGCCATAAAACTGTCTGGACCAGCTCCTGAGGAGGTGATGGGTAAGTTGCAAATGAGGAAGTGGATCACTTAGCAGTTTCTCCCAGGTTTTTTCCTTCAGAAGTTGGAGAAGAGGACTGGAAGGAAAAGGGACTATTTTACAAAGGAAATGTAAGGGGGCAGTTGGCTGGAGAGACATGCTTCTTCTAACTGGCTAGGGAGCATCTGAGCCTGTAGGAATGGTAACTATTCGCTGGAAGGATCCAGACGCCCTGGGAAACTTGATTTGAGCCTTGCACAGTTGGCATCTTGACAGCAAAGTTGCATGCACCACGTTAAAGTGTCAGCTGGAGTCCAGCCAAGTTTTCCCAAGATCCGTTGTTCACCAAAGTTGGAGCTTTAAAAGTTGAGCCAGTGCAAGTATGAGCGTGCCCTTTGGCCACTTCAAAACATTAAGCCAACCTTGGCAAAAGATTTCAGCATTTGGCACCGTGTGTCTTTTTGTGTTGGATTTATGGAAGCAGTATGAGATGTGTCCTCCCAGATGGCAATGATGAGGGCCTTCTTAATAATGTTTTAAGCTTTTAGGTTTATGGGATCGCAGTAAAATTAATAATGTGGAGTTACTGATATTCTTTGAGTGAAAAAAGCAACGCATCCCTTCCTGGAACAGATAAAGAATTTAGTAAGTATTATACCCAAGGTGCCATATAACCAAACATTGAAAACAGAAGATAGTATTATTTCAAATCACTGTTACTATTCATATTGTGCATATCAGGGGTACTCTTTCACCGAGAGGAACAGAGTTCAATTTAAATTTCAGTTGGACGGGCTGTCATGGAGCTAGAAGGCCCTTTCTGCAGACCAGAAAGCTGATTACCATGGATTATTTAATTTCTGGCACAAATGAGACTGGGAAATAAGATATTGGAGTAAGCTAGATGTCATGGTGTGTTCCAGAGCAAGGATGCCATGGCTTAGCCATGGTTCTACCTGAGCTTGGGGGTTGGTTTGCCTCATGGGCAAGAGAATTGGTAAAGGAAGTATGTTCTTTCTGCTGCCTAGCATCCCTTTATCCCCTTCCTCTGGTACAAGAACTCCCTTCACTGGGGGAAACGTTCTTTCCACACTTCCAACCAAGTTTTTCAGTAGGGGGCTGCCGATCATGATAGCCTGCCCTCCTGGACCCTGGGATGGCTCCTGCTTCTGGCTGAGCCAATCACTGCACATACACCCCATACCTGCACCCTGGCCACCATCCTTATGATAGTCAGCATCCTTTGCCGTGACTTAACCTGCTAGAGCTGGCAAGGGAGAGCTCTCTTTCCTTTCTGATTAGTAGGCTATAAGGATATGCACCTGGAGCTGCCTTTGGTTGTAGTTTTATACCCTGCTGAGGTAGCACACCCAAAAGAACGAATGAATCATGCAAAGGAAGCAGTGCAGTGGAGAAAGCAGTGACAAGGAGAACGAAAGAGAAAGTTCTTGGCATCCACGGGACCTGTTCGACCCTGCCTGTTCCCCAGTTTCACCACAGAAGCCCGTAAATGTCCTGTTTTGCTTAATTTAGTTAGAATTATGTTTCTGTCGTTTGCAAGCAAACAGCTTTAACAAATAAAGCTGGCACCCCACATTTCTCTCCTAGGCTGCTAGACCACATTTCTAACCCCTTTCATTCCTGCCTGCTTCAGCAAGCTTTCTTTAGTTGCCTGTTACTGTGCCAGCACTGTGACAGGCCCTGAGGATACGATGCTTAGGCAGATAGCTGTGGTCCCTGCCCTCTTGAGACATGCATGGGTATAACAAGACCTCTTGCACCTTCTTCCTTTCCTGTGGAGTTTTGGGTTCTGAACCGTGGACTCACCTTTCCCTGTGCCTCGTCCTCCTTTGTTAATGTCCTCATTCCAATTGCTCACGTGAACTTGGCTTTTTGTCTTTCTTGACCTACTTTGTGCACAGATTTACTGAGTACAAAGCACTAAATTCATTGCTCCGCCTTGACTGTTGGCCTTTGGGTGGCTTTTTCCAGTCTGTGAATCTAAGCTGTCGCTCTCTAACCTCTCTAAGCCTCAGATTTGCCATCTGTAGACTAGAGGTAGCAATAATACCTGTTCCATAGGTTGTGGTGGAGATCAAATGCTTAATGCGTGTTTCATAACAAGAAGTCAACATACAGTAGTAGGAATGACTATCTGATACTTCTAACTCTAATAAACAGATTTAAATGTAGAATCACATTCTTTTCATCTTTGGTATGCGAGAAAATACTACTAGAAAAAGATCTTCTAGATGAGAAAGGCTATACATTTTTTAATTTTAATTTTTCAGAGTTCTGTTATTGGGCAGAAATCTCAGGGGAAGAAATACATTTGCCCTGTATTTCCTATTTGACATTTATTTTTAAAAAAAGGAGAACCCAGAAGAAGATACCCTTAGGAATAGACTTATCACTGATTCTAGGTAGAATAGAATGTGCAAAGGGAGACCAGTACGTGTGTGTACAGATGTGTGTGTACGCACGCACACTCTTCTAATAGGGAAAATGAGTACATTTGAACTTGTAAGGTCTGACCATGTCCTCAAGCCACCTTTATTTTCCAGCTGATCACATTAGATGCATATTTAAGGTTTCTACACTTCAAAACTTGTTGAGCCCGTTTCTTTTCTCTGTGAAGGGTCCTGTGACTGTCTTTGTTTAGCGCCCAGTATTTCATAGTCTCAGGGGGTAGCAGTAATGGCAGGAATGAGATCTACTTCTCCACTTATCTAATGAGAAAGGGTTCTCTTGTTTCTTGTTGAAATCCTTGTCACTGAACGCTTTTACTTTGCTAGAAAAGGACCTCTGGTAGAATGCTACCTTACATGGCATCCCCTGTTGCATTAAATGAATTCATCCCTTGGTTAATGTAATTAATTGCTCAATTAAGCCAGTTTTTAAGTGGGGATGGTGACAGTCCTTTCTGTGTTGTTGAAGACATTAGGGTGGTTTGGTGGTTGTGAAATCCACTGTGGCAATGTCAACACAGCTTCTTTTCTTAAGAATATCATGAAGGAGTAAATCTTCCTTTTCCAAGAAGGAAGCCCATTTGAGGCCCCTGAATTCATGCTAGACCTCAGAACACCTCTGTGATCTGAGCAGTTCATACAAATGAAGTGGTGGGGATCTTACCTAGCCTTTCAGTTGTATACACAGTATCATCTGAATTATCTACACATCTAACTGCTACTGGCATGTCCTCTGGAATGTTCCACAGATACACAGCGCTGTTCCTCTCCTGCGTTCTGTCCTTGAATGTCCTATAATCCAGACATTCCAGGATTTGGGAAATAAAATAATCACTTTGGATCTTCTTCAGCTGTTCTTCAACCAGCCATTTCCATACTTATATCTCATTGGTTCTTTATCCCTTTTGATTGCTGTATGTCATGTATGATATAAATAATATATTGAGGTCAATTGTACTATCTCCTGATACCAACAACCGTCAGCTAGCTTCATGTCATAGTGTCTATCATCTGGGTTGCTCATTTGGGTATTAGATGTCCAGGAGACCTAGGGTTGACTGAGAAATTCTCTTTCTATGTTGTAAGTTTGAAAATTGGTTCAATTTAGTCCTACATATATTAATTAAGCCTCTACTATACATGGGATATTACGTTAGCCTCTGGGATACAAAGGTATGTAAATCATACATCTTGCCCTTGACAAAGCTTCCAGTCCAACGTAGTGTATTGTCAGACATCTCCTAAAGTAACAGAGAAGCACACATATTAGTTGGCTTAATTAAAAAGAAAACATATAAGCAGGCATCCTGAGACATCCTCCAGCACACGCACAATACTTGAAAGCTCCAGTGTTTCTTCTTGGTAATTGTCTTGCTTAAGTTAAATCTCTGTATTGGCTTCATTTTCAAGATGGCAGCAAGAGGGCTCTACCAGTTTCCAGGCAAGGTTTTCAGAAGCCCCCCTCAGTAGACTTTTCCTTAGGTCTTAATAGCCAAGACTGGATCATAATCACACAGCGAGGAGAGTGGGATTACCATAACTGGTTTAGGCTAATCATTTTGGGTAGAATGGATCTTGGGTAACAGACCCATTACCATAACAGTTGGATAGACATGAGAAATTAGAAATTTACTATAATGTGGCATGTCCTATGATAGGAGTTTCTGAGATTCCAGAACAAGTGTCTCTACATAGGCTACCGTATTTAATCACTTACTGGTGGAACTTTTTTTTGTTAAGGTAAAAGTTTTTCTGAAGTCTGTAGAGATTATAATGATGTTTCCCCTAATGTCTAGTGCTTCTTACACTGGAGTAATGTATTCTCTTAATCAGGGTATTGGGGGGTGTCCTAAGAGATTATGGGAAACCAAAAATAAATATGTGCATCTTCCTGGAGAATCAGTTTTACTTACTTTGTTTCTAGAAAGAAAGTCTAAATATATATAATATATATATAATAATTAATAATAATAAAATACATAATGAAGAGTACAAAATGTACATGAATCTTTTAGATACAAAAGGTGTATTCAACTTCTGATTGGTAAAATTTCTTTGGGAACCTACCCCTGGCCGCTGATGGTCTATCTTCCCTCCCCTTTGCCGTGTAGTTTACTTGGATGGAATAGTAGAAGAGGGTCAGTTTCCCCAAGCTTTCATTGTTTTGGAAAGAAATTTAGTTAATCTGGACGCATTTCTTTCCACACAACTGTGTTTCAATGATTGTGGGCTTTTGAAACATCTCCTCCAGCTTCATCATAATTTGATGTTCACTTTATCATGTAAATATAATGTTTGCATTTTATATATTTCTATGTTGCATAGCTTAAATTATTTACTTTAATTCTTTACCCTCCCTAAAACTGTATAGTAGTGCGTACAGAAAATGGCATTCAAAACAGAGTAAAGAATGCCAATAACTGTTGACATTCTCTGCACTCTTGTAGCTCATCAGTTATTCTGTTTTAGAAATAGACACAGAGAACAAATCCGCCAGGCTAATGAGTTCAAGTCTTCTTATCCTGCTCCTAGCATAACTTGAAGTTATAGAAGGTGAACTAGTTTCCTAATGTCCCAAAGCACTCTTGAAAAGGTTTAGAGAACTAAGCCACTTAGGAGGACAAATATGTCTCAGATAATCCCTGCTGCTACTGTCAAGACTCATTTGAATCAGGTCAAATTAAAATTAAGATGGCTCAGCGCCAGAGGTCTCACACATCACTTTCTTTCTTAGCAAACAGTGTCCCCAACTCTGTTAGAAATATCTCACACTTAAGCCATCTGAACACCTTCCTGGGTCTCAACTATTTTACCCCATTGTTGGTTCTTATCCAGTGATTTGCCCTAATCCAATATCAGCCCCATGTTTCTTCCTTGGAAAATGCTTCTAGACCTAGGGAGTAGGTTCCAAGCCTTATTCTTGGCTCTCAAACAGTCAGTCCTAAGCTCTCTTTTAAATTACATCCAATTTTTTTTAAAATCACAGTGCTTTTATTTTTATTTTTGTTTTCGTTTTACTTATTTATTTATTTGGTTGCACCAGGTCTTAGTTGAGGCAGGTGGGCTCCTTAGTTGTGGCATGCATGTGAGATCTAGTTCCCTGACCAGGGCTCGAACCTGGGGCCCCTGCATTGGGAGCGCAGAGTTTTAACCACTACGCCACCAGGGAAGTCCCCCAGTTTTTTTTTTTAAATGAGGAAAGGCTCTCCTTTTGTAGGGCCATGGATAGCTGTTACGTTTCTGTCTAGATGGGCATAGTTCCTGAACTCATGGAGGGTGTGGTCTGGTGGAGAAATCAGGCATAAGCAGGTAATTGTAAACGTGATGGATATTATGAGAGGGAAGGATTAAGCTGCTGTGATGGAACCTGCACCTGCTTCAGGAGACCAACATTCAAGCTAAGTCTTGAAAGATAAATGAGGGGTTTATTGGATGAAATCCTGGGGTGGAAAAGAATGTTCAGGAATGAAGGAACAGCAAACACGAAAAGCCCGAGGCAAAAGAGTTGGAACCCCAAAGAAGACCCAGAATGGCCTTCTGTAATGAGGCGAAACCTGAAACAGAAGACAATAGCTGAAAAGGTTATTGAGAGTGGCAGGGAAAGTCTTGTAATCAGATCTGGTAATTTGAATTATTTACTAATGTAACCATCACTTCCCTCAAGTAGAAATTTCAGCCCAAATTGAATGAATATACAGATGTTAGAGTACAAATTAATAGAGTGCCCTAGGATTTCTGTTTGAGCAATGCTCTCTGTTTTGAAGGACAGGAGAGTGAATGAAATGGAAGTGCCAGCTTTCACGTGGGGACACTCACTCTCAGGTTTCTCAGCAGACTCAAATCCTAAAGCTTTCCCCGGTAGAAGCTGGACCACAGGCACACCACCATGCCCTTCTAAGCCGTGGCGAGTGTGGTGAGTGAAGTACCAAATACCAACCCGCTTGGCAATGGATACAACCAATCTCATGTGCTGCTTAAACAATGTGTGTGAATTGTGGACTGTTAAGATGGAAAACAACCCAACAATTGTTGCACTTAGAATTCTTTCTTTAAGACTTGTTTGTTCAAAATATGCTTTTCTTCCCTTACATCCAATTTTACCATGCTACCTTGAAAGACTTCTCTAGAAGTACTTGGATTCTGATTATATTATACTGCCTTTTCCTGCTATTTTAAAATTCTTTTTGAATAATTTTTACCTGCGTACTACAGTCTATGTTTAAATAGCATAGACTATGTCTGGAGGGGTATACGAGGAACTAGGCATGGTGGTAGCCCTTGAGGGGAGGAGAAGGGCAGGGCTGCCATCTACATAGCATTTTTCATGTGGTTAAGATGAAAAGGACTCTTTCCTCAGAGCCATGAGTTATGGCTTATCCAGCGGAGCCCAGGCTAGATTATAACCTCCACTCACTGCCTCAGCCAGATGTCCTTCTGCAGTAAACAACTTGAGCAGTCTTACATGGCAGCTCTGGAAATGAGGAGCTGGTGAACAAGGATGAAAGAGAGGCTTATGTTTCATTCACTGAATAGCTTTTATATGATTACATGTGCATTTCAAAATTAGAAATTGAAAAGTAATATGTGCTGCTATAGAAAACCAGGAAAAGAAAGCCTCCCCCAAAATAAATTAAAATCATCCAGTGACGCCAACTCAGAAATCACTACTATCAATAATTTGATCTATTTTTCTCTAGTTTTTTTCTATATGCATAGTCAGTTTCAAAACGGAGTTCATATGCAGTACTTTTCTCCTGCCCTCATTTTTACCTTGTTTTGTATAATAGGTGTTTTTTTCCAGTCAAGAAAATTGTTCACCCCTTTTTCTGAAGATGTAAGTATCGCATGCTCATAGTGGAATATTTAGCAAACATCGATAAAGGCTTAAGGTTTTTTTTACTTCTTTTTGAGACATAATTCACATACCATAAAACTCACCTGTTTAAAGTGTACAGTTCAATGGCTTTTAGTGTATTTATGAAGTTATGCCACCATCACTGTCCGCTAACTTTAGAACATTTTCATTGTCTTAAAAAAAACAACCCTGTGCTCATTAGCAGTTGACTCATTTCCTCCACCCCTCCCTCCAAACTCCCTTAGCCCTAGGCGACCACTAATCTACTTTCTATCTCTATAGATTTGCCTAATCTGGAGATTTTATATAAATGGAATCATAAAATGTGTGGTCTTTTATGACTGGCTCCTTGCACTTAGCGTAATGATTTTGAGATTCATCCATGTCGTAGCATGTATCTTTTTTTTTTAGTTATTTACTTTTTACTGATTGCTTGATTATTTATTCTTGATTGATTTTTATTCATTCGCACACCACAAAATCTACCCTTTTAAAGGTACAGTTCAGTGGTTTTTAGTACATTCACAAGGTTGTGCAACTATCACCGCTATTCAATTCTAGATCATTTTCATTACCCCCCAAAGAAACTCCATACCCACTGGCAGGCCCTCTCATTCTATCCCCTCAGTCCCTTGGCAACCACTAATCTACCTTCTGTCTTTATGGGTATATGGCCTCTTTGTCTAACTTTTTTTAATTCTCATGTTTTCAAGACTCATCCATGTTGTAGCGTGTGTCAGTACCTAATTCCTTTTTATGGCTGATAATATTCCATTATATAGCTATACCACGTGTTATGTATCCACTAATCAAGTGACATTTGAGTTGTTTCCACTTTTTGGCTCTTAGGAATAATGTTGCTATGAACGTCTATGTCCAAGTTATGTCCAAGTTTTTATGTGAGCAAATATTTTCCATTCCCTTGCGTATATGCTTCATTCCTTTTTATTGCTAAATAGTTATTACATTATATGGATATACTGGGTTTTTTTTAATCTGTTCATCTGCTGATAGACACGTGGCTTGTTTACACCTTTCGGTTATTCTGAATAGCAGTGCTATGAACATTTGTGTTTAAGGCTTTTTTTAAACACCTGTTTTCACCTCTTTCAGGTGTATACCTAGGAATGGAATTGCTGGGACACATGGAAATTCTGTTTAACCTTTTGAGAAATCGGCAATCTTTTCCACAGCAGCTGCACAATTTTACATTACCACCAGTAGTATATGAGGGTCCCAGTTTTTCCGTAGCCTCACCAACACTTGTTACTGTCCGTTTTTTGATCATAGCCATTCTAGTAGATATGAAGTGGGTATATTATTGTGGTTTTGATTTGCAGTTCCCTAATGACTAATGATGTTGAGTGCCTTTTCATGTGCTTACTAGGCATTCGTATATCTGTTTTAAAGGAATGTATATTCAAATCTTTTGCCCATTTTTAAATTGGGCTATTTGTCTTTTTGTGATTGAGTTGTAGTTCCTTATCTATTCAGGATATAAGTTCCTTTTCAGATATAAGATTTACAGATATTTTCTCCCAGTCAGTGGCTTGTCTTTTCATTTTTTTCCATAGAATTCTTTGAAACACAAAAGTTTTAAATTTTGATGAAGTCCAGTTTATTTTTATGTTACTTATGCTCTTCCTGGCATAGCTAAGAAACCACAGCCAAATTCAGTATCACAAAGATATACAGTTATGTTTTCTTCGAAGAATTTTATAGATTTAGCTCTTACTTTTAGTTCTTCGGTCTGTGTTAATTTTTGTACACGGTGTGAGGTAGGGGTTCAGATTCATTCTTTTGCATGTGGCTCTCCAGTTGTCCCAGCACCACTTGTTGAAAAGACTGTGCTTTCCCATTGAATGATATTGCAACTTTTGTCAAAAATCAGTTGACCGTAAATGTGAGGATTTATTTCTGGATTCTTGATTCTATTTCATTTACCTGTTTGTCTACCCTTATGCCAGTACCACACTGTCTTGATTACTGTAGCTTTGTAGTAAGTTTTAAAATGTGATCTATTGGAAAGTAACAAAACACCCAACTGAAAGTAGCTTAAACTATGTAAGGTCATTTGTTGTTTACATCTCATTACAAGTCATCTGAAAATAGGCTGCTGCTGAGTTGGTTTGATATCTAAACAATGTCATCAAGGACCTGGGCTTTTACCACCCTCTTTTCTACTATATTTGCTTGGTCACAAGATGGCTGCTGTAGCTCAAAGCATTGGGTCTTCATATGACAGTGTCCCAAGCAGGAATCAGGGAATGTGCTCAAAAAATTCTTGTGTTGTTCCAGCTCTTTGAAGAGGAAAATCTTTTCCAGAACCCTTTAGAAATCTGCACTTTATAGCTTATTGCTTGAATGGGGTGTCATGCCTTCCCTTAGACCAATCATACTTCATCCCAGGGGCATAGAAAATGGCCACCCACAAAATCAGAGTCTCTGAAAAGGGGGTAAATGGCTAATGGATAGACGACCAACACTATTTGCCAAAATACATAAACATATAAAGAATAAACCAAGATTATCTGTTAAGTCCACCAGACTGAAATAATAATGGATCTTTTTAGGGTAAGGAGGTCTACCTTAAATTTCTTTGGTGCTAGGTCCTTCAGAAATAAAACCTATTTTCTTCCTCTGTTATTGACTCGAGACCAGATCGTGTAGTTCTTCTCTTCATTCCTGTCGAATACTGCCTGGAGCTCCCTTAACTCTTGGTCTAAAAAATACACAAGTGCTTTCTCAACTTTATACAATATTCACAATCCTTCAGGTGTGTAGCCTACTGCATCTGGCCTCTTTATCTTCTTGTAGACAATTCATTTTATAGTTGAAAACAGTATGTTGCTACTACCCACTTCAAATTAACTTTAGGATGGCAAGACACAAGAAATACTTTTATGTCTTTTTTTTTTTTTTTTGATGCTAAACTTTGCTTTCATTTTGCTCTTACTGCGAACGGGCCAAATAGTTGAAGTTCCTAACAATAATCCTACCAAATCATTCTGTAGTTTTTAGTAACAATGGAGAAATGATCTGATCTATGTTTATAACCTGTTGCCCATATTTGTTTGCTAGCCAGAGTATTCCTGGCCTTGAGAGTTTTTACTACTTTGAAGGCCATTGATCTTGGCTGATTTCTGTTTTTCATTTTACTACAATTATCTCTTAATCTTTGGAAAGTCAAGATTTTTCATTTATCCTTTTTTTTCTTCTACCATTTATTGTATAGGAGTGAAGGTCATTGTTGTTTTTCTTTAATAAATTTATTTATTTATTTTTGACTGCATTGGGTCTTCGTTGATGTACGCAGGCTTTCTCTAGCTGTGGTGAGCGGGGGCTACTCTTCGTTGCGGTGTGCGGGCTTCACATTGCGGTGGCTTCTCTTGTTGCGGAGCACGGGCTCTAGGCACGCGGGCTTCAGTAGTTGTGGCTCTAGAGGGCAGGCTCAGTAGTTATGGCACATGGGCCTAGTTGCTCTGTGGCATGTGGGATCTTCCTGGACCAGGGCTTGAACTTGTGTCCCTTGCATTAGCAGGTGAATTCTTAACCATTGCGCCACCAGGGAAGTTCCGGTCATTGGGTTTTAAGTCACTGCTTTCTTATCTCCCATAAAAAATTCAGTTACTTTTCTTTATAGATTTTCTTTTCCTTCCCATCATTGTTTTATTCTTATTTAAATTGGGTAAACCCAAAGGGTGGACATTTTGTCACATTGAGTTCCTGGATAATAAGTAAGTCCTAGAGCCCTCCGTACCCTATAAATTTTAGTATGAGGCCAAAACAAATGATAACTTATAAATACCAAGAAAGTCCTTTTATTTCTCAATTAAAGTAGAAGGACTGGGGCTTCCCTGGTGGCGCAGTGGTTGAGAGTCCGCCTACCGATGCAGGGGACATGGGTTCGTGCCCCGGTCTGGGAAGATCCCACGTGCCGTGGAGCGGCTGGGCCTGTGAGCCATGGCTGCTGAGCCTGCGCGTCCGGAGCCTGTGCTCCGCGACAGGAGAGGCCACAACAGTGAGAAGCCCGCGTACCGCAAAAAAAAAAAAAAAAAAAAAAAAGTAGGAGGACTGAAAAATTAGCAGCTGTGCCATTTAAGATGCTTTTAAATGCTTTTTTCCACAGATCTTCAGCAAATCACCCAGATTTTCTGTGTCTCAGTTTCTTTATCCATGAAATGGGGCCAGCAATACCGTTCTCCATTTGACCTTGGGAGAATATTGTGCAAATCAACTGATAATATGTGTGGAGCTGCCTTTATTTATTTAGAAAAGGGTGCTATATAGACCAACTTATTACTATTTTATTTTTGTCATTGTTGGTGTGCATGTAAATTAAGTATAAATAAAAGGTGATAAATTATGGGGGTGGAGATAAGTCACAAGATTGATACTATTCCTTCTTTGAAGAAGGTCAGCCCATATACACACACTACTATATATAAAATAGATAACTAATAAGAACCTACTGTATAGCACAGGGAATGCTACTTAATACTTTGTAATGACCTATATGGAAAAGAATCTAAAAAAAAGTGGATATGTGTATACATATAACTGATTCACTATGCTGTACGGCAGAAACTAACACAACATTGTAAATCAACTATACTCCAATAAAACTTTTTTTAAAATTAAAAAATTTTTTTAATAAAAATAAAATGCAAAAAAAAGAAAAACAAAGTATTTGAAAATGCTTTAAATATATAGTAAATGGAAAAGTTATAAACAAAACAAAGAAGAGGAAGGTCAGCCCTTTCCCTCTGATCTACGTGGGCTTCCTTGGAACCTTCATGGTCCTTCAAGTGCTTTCTCATCTACGCTGATGAATTCTAAAATCTGACCTGGCAAAAATCTCCAGTATCTCTTTAGTGGATTAACTAGTAAAAATGGATACAATGCAGGATCTAATATGTTGCTCCCTGTTTTGTACTTTTTCATGCAGTGGAGATAGCATCCTCCTCTTTCCTTTGAGCAAGGAGAATTTGATTTGATAAAATAACAGGTGAGGTTTTTGAGGAAAGATGAGAAAGTTTTGTTTTGTTTTCCTTCTATGAGTGGAATGAGTTTGCCAAGGAAAAGAAGATGGATAGATGCCTTGGTGCTGGATATTGTTTAGTTTGTAGTGGTTTTAGCCCTTTATGATGCCAAAAAGCCATTCAAAGTCCTAAAGGCAGCTGCAGAACTTAACCAACCTACTGGTCAGCCTTGGGTGATGGTGATAATGACAGGTACCCTACCCTTCAGGGTTCCATGACTTCTGCATGCCCCCGTCCACCTCCTGCCGCTGGAGACCAAGACCGAAGGATGCTCCTGGCTCGCTCAGCCCGAGGAAGGGAAGAGAGAAAAAAGCGGGAGAGGAGGGAGGAACAAGAACACTTTGCCTTTGGCTCAAGTGGGATTGAAGCAGAACTTGTGTCCCACTGGCCCTCTTGCCTTCTCCTTGGGGCAAGATGTAGAAGCAGGGAGGGGCATGCAGACCCCCTGTTGGGGTAGACTGCCTCTGCACAGCTGGGCAGTCCTCCCAGAGGCCACAAGAGGTGCTTGCATTGAAAAGGGCACCTTTGCCCACCAAACTCTCACCCCATGTGCATATTGAAGCCCTGTTCCGGGGGACCTGTTGACTTTATTATGTAGCCATTCCTAGGTAAGCCCTTCCTTGTCACCCTTGGAATTTTGCAGCTGCCTTGCAGCTGGGCTTCCGTGCTCTTCTGCTTCTCAAGTGCTCTCTCTCACCCTTCCCCTCAAGTCCCACAAGTCTGAGATCCCTCTTGCTATAGAGCCATGGAGCCCTCATTCTTACAGCTCATGCCGCCTTGGACCACTATTTGTGTCCCCCCTCTCCTGTCACCTGGCTCCGCCCTCCTCAGCCTTCAGGTCTCAGCTGCAGTGTCACGGTGTCACGTCCTCAGCGAGGCCTTCCCTGGTCCTCCCCCGCCCCCAGCTCCCATCACATGTCTCTTTTATAACCCTGTGAGGCTCTGCCTGCTTCCTCTATATTACTTGTTCAGATGTCTGCCTTTCTCTCCCTTCTCTAAGACCCACTTAGACAGAAATGCTGTTTTGCCTAGTGTGTTCTAAGTACTCAGTTCCCTGCCTGACACGTACTGCAAACTCAATACGTAATTTTTTAATGAACAAGAGTGTGTTTTGGGAATGGATGAACTTCTTTCTATATTCACGCTTGAGACAAAGAGTCATTCATTTGTCAGGTCAAGAACCATTGATTGATGGCCTGTTATGTGCCAGCCACTGGGGGCACAAATATGAATAAGGTGTTTTCCCTACTTCTGCCAGTGGTTTCTGAGTGGACTTGGCTACCACCCCACCTGGAGTAACTGGAAGTGTGTGGAGGTGCTTTTTGTTGTTGATGTCATAATGACTGGGGACACTACTGGCGTGTAGTGAGCAGAGCCCAAGGTCACTAAGCATTTTCCAGTGCGTGGGGTATACTCCTGCACGAGGAGGGACCATCCAGCCACCCCGCCTCCACTCACCTGTAGGCACTCCTCAGGAAACTGACAGTCTGGGGACGTCCTTGGTGGTCCAGTCGTTAAGAATCCGCCTTCCAATGCAGGGGATGCAGGTTCGATCTCTGGTCGGGGAACTAAGATCCCACGTGCCACGGGGCAACAAAGCCTGCGTGCCGCAACTACCGAGCCTGCGTGCCAAAACAAAATACCCCGCGTGCCGCCGCTAAGACCCGACACAGCAAAATAAATAAATATTTTAAAAAATCAGTGAAAGCCTTCTTTGACTTACTGATTAATTGGCTATATGGAATTTACAATAAAGAGTATTGTATATTAAAAAAAAAAGTTGACAGTCTAGCAGTAAAAAGTGGACCAAAGGGGGCACCTTTGCCCCTTTTGAGGCGATGAGAGACTTCTGTAGCAACTCAAGGCCCACTGGAGGCATCAGCATTCCACCTTCGGGTTGATATAGGGGGAATTGTTTTTGTCATGTGCCGAAGAAAGCCTTCAACCCTACTAAGGAGCCTGTGCTTTAAAGGAAATGATAAGGCCAAAAATTAAAGTGCCAAAAGATACATAGCTTATGGTGAAAATGACTATTTCTCATTTTTATTATAAGTATCCAAAAAAAAAAAGGTAGGTGTAAATGATAGGAAATGTCATTCCAGTTCCTTCTTCATGGGCTTTGAGTCCATTACAGCTCTTGGTGAGTGTGTGAATACCGTTATAGAGTGATTGTTGCATCTCCAGTCTGCCTTTTGGGAGAAAACATCAAGAGGGAAGAATGTTTCCCCACCAGTCCTCTGAGAGGAAGAGCAGGCTGTGGGGTTGAACTAGACCAAGGTTCCTCAGTCTCTACACCACTGACATTTGGGACAGGAGAGTTCTTTGTCGTGGAGGCTGCCCTGGGCACTGTAGGATGTTTACCAGCATCCCTACCCACTAGACGCCACTAGCATCCCCGAGGTGTGACAACCAAAAATGCCTTTGTAGGCAGGGTTGCAAAATTGCCCCTGATTGAGAGCCACCGAACCAGACCTTGTTTTCGTCCCCCTCAAGCCCTGTGTAAGACGTGGCCTGTCAGAATTTAGCCACACTGGCTCTTCAGCTGTGGAGAGAGGAGGGTTTTAAAAATATCCACAGGCATTCGATGGACTCTGTCTTTTTGATGGGCAGAGGGGACCCCTGGAAGCCGCTGCGATAGAACTGCTTATCTCTTTCTAGAGACAGGGGTTAGCATTTTGTGCTGTCTTCTTAGCACTGTGCTCTTCTTCCTGCGGATTGCTCAGAGGAGAACCTACGGGAGCCTCGGGGATAATGACAATTTCTCTTTTACATCTGCAGCAGAACTCCCAGGAGTATGAGCCATGCTGTCACCTGAAGCATCTTTTTAAGCCTCCAGAGAGAGCTGCAGGAAATTACAGTGTATTGCAGGGAACTCTGATGCTGTAGAGGGAAAAAAAAATCCTTTTCTTAAATTAAAAAAAAAAAAAAGAAAAAAGGCAAGATAATTTTGAAGCCAGCTTGATTTAGCTCCCTTTCCACAGGAAATTTTAGACCAGCTTCAAGGGTGTGTGTCTGGGATCTGGTTTGTGCCACGTGGCTTGTCCATTTTCAGAAAGATGCCGCAATTGGGTGGCTCTTTTCTCCACTGCTCCACACCTGGGTTCAGTTGCCACCCACTGTCAGCCCCTGGTGTGAAGAACTTACTTTTCCTTCCCTCTAAAAGCTATCTCTGCCCAGAGCTTTGAACTTCTCCTGCTGCAGGAGAAGAAAGCTGTTTGGTTTAAGAAGAAGCGTCCGTGTTTATATTGGTGGGAACAAAATGTCTTTTCTTATCTTGCATCTAGCTTGGAGCATCTCCTGCTTCTCCGGGTGCTCAAAGAAAGGCTGGCTATGTGATGGAGAAGAGCTAGCTCCAAAGAATTTTTTGGGGAACTTGAAGAAAGTGAAAGAACTGCTCCTTCAAAAACAAGTCAACTTTCACCTCCAACACACAGAAAGGGATAGGAAAATAGATGTAGATAATTAGTTGAAATTTTTTTTAAAACACATTTTACGAATACTGTTTTATCTAGGTACCAAAAAAATGAAGCAATTCCTGATTTTGGTGGTGGTGATCATTGTCTTCTTTGGGCGCTCCCTTTTTGCCAGCCATACACTAAACACTTTATACAGCATATTTTACTTAATCTTTCCCCAGTTGCTATGTAGTAGATTCTGATATTATCCCTGTATAGATGAGTACACTGAGGCTTTGTGGCTTTAAGGAGCTTGTACAAAGTGCCACAGGTCTTCTTTTAAACATAAATAAATAAATTTATTTATTTTAAGGAGCAGGGAGTTAAGTCTCTTAGGACGCTTAGCTCCTAACGCCCATGCCCTGCAATAGCGCTTCTCCATCTTTAGAGTCAGAATCCCCCAGAGGCCAAGTGAAACCTCAGATCCCTGACCGCACCCTGATTCTAGAGGGGGCCCAAGAACTTGTATCTCTAACAAGTTCCCAGGTGATGTTGATGCTGCCAGTTCAGGGACTACACTTTGAGGACCCCTGTTCTGCCACATCCAGTTTTTCTAGAAAACAGTGTAAGCACTGACTTTGAAAACCTTGAATGCAAACCACTGAAGTTGGAATTGACCACTGACATTAGGCCTACGCACAGATAATAGCCATGGTGTTTCTAGAGCATCTCTTGTGGGAGGATGGTGTCATGAGATGGAGATAATTGACCTGTTGTAGGTTTTATTCGGTATTCCCTTGGCTGCCGATTTCTGAGAACACGGTCTCACTGCATCATTAAAAAGAATAGTAAATGTACCACCATCATCCACTCGTACTCATAAGCCAGTTTTGAAGTTCGGTAGTTTTCCATTAGAAGGATGACATTTCATTTTCAAACTGTACTTGGTTCATTGTCTTTTGACTCAGTGGGACCTAGTATTTTCTGATTCTGTGTAAACACTGTGACCATTATCTTGGAAAACATCAGAATGCTGATAGTAAGGAACACATGGAGCAGATTTACTGTGAAGAAAGCTTTGTAAATCTTGGATCGGGTCTTTTGTCCTATTAACTAATTCAACAAAAAACCTCTTAGGCAATTTCATTAGTAATAAAAGAAGTAAAAAGTAAGAAAAGAAACATCTTTTAAGAGTTTCCCAATTATGGTCACTTTGAAAACAGTAGGCGCTTTGAGGACAGATTTTTGTGTCCTCTTTTCACTGGGTGACTTTCACCTGAATTAAGATTCCAAAGGCACATTTGAAACCTGAAATAAAGCTGATTTACTTGTCGATAATCTCTTCTGAAGCCTTCTGAGCTAGTTCGGGAGAAAAGCTTTGGCACTTTTACCTTTCTGCCACTTAATAGCACAGATAACAGCCTAGGTGTGAAACTGCCAGTAAAATACAGATGATTGTCCTACAGATGGATTCAGGAAAAAACAACATCGTGAAATTTGCTGCAGTACTTTTGCTGTGAGCAATGTTTTACAATTATTTGGGACTGAAATCTACACATATTCCAAAGGAAAATAGAGCCTGGTGGCGTGTGGGACTCCTTGGGCTCTCTTTTGCAAATGCCTTTGGCAATATCAGTTCCTGGGGGAGAACTTTAAAAAAACAAAACGTTAATTATTTGGTGACTTTGTGAGTGGTGGAACAGCTTCCTTTGGTTTTGAGTCGAGAATAAACTGTGTAGGTTTGTGCTAGTAGCTGCTGCTACACATGTCCAGAAGCTGAATTTTCCAGAACCAAACCAAGGATTCTCTTGTGAGCTTCTGTTTCCCAGCACATACTAACTGGAAGCTATTTGCCAGAGACCAAGAACGCTCTTTGTGTTTCTCATGAACTGACTGCTGCGTTGGAATTAGCACAGTGTGCGGGGTGCGCGATCCTGCTTTCCGGCTGGCAACAGTAGGCAGGTTGTCATTTTCTCTGAGACCCTCAAGTTAGGAGCGAAGGCAGGTTTTGCAGTCACGCACACACTGTTGCTCTGAGACTGTTATCTTCGCCTCTTGGTGAAGCACAACCAAGGAAACACTCAGGGCTGTTCCGCCGAGTGGGGTCCAAAGGGATGCTTCGGAGGATTTTTTTTTTTTTCCTCCTGTATCTGTGGCTGCCCAGAGATATTTATCATGTGAACAGAGGCCAAGCAAAGACCCTGTAGTGTAAAGTAAGGTGCTTCCCAAAGCGGATTCGGAGATTGGGGCTGGTGTGCGCGCGCGCGCGTGTGTGGTGTGTGCAGGACGTGCAAGCCCAGTGCGCTGAAATGCAGCGCTCTCGTCTGCCTGCAAAGAAGTTGCTCCACTCCCCCCGCTGCCCAGCGCACTCGGGGAGCGCCAGGGGGAGTCCTCGCCGGCCCGGGCTTCCAGCGACCCGGGAGCGCCGAGGGCTCGCCTGGCGGAGCTTAGCGCAGCTCGCTCGGCGCCGCCAGCGAGAGGGCGGGGTGGACACTGGGCTTCTGTGTGCCCGCCGCAGCCGTTGGTTGGCGGGCGCCCAATCTCGGGGCATGCCGCCGGAGCCAGGCCAGCACGCACCGTGAAAGACCAGTTTGGGGGAAGGCTTGACCCCCGGCGGTCCACAGAAGCCGGCGTCGGGAGCCCAGGCGGTGGGGCCGCTGCGATCCGGCTCGCAGCGCTGCAGCTGCGGGAGCCGCCGGCACCCCACCCCCTGCCCGGGTTCAGAGGGACTGAGGAGGCATGGCCTCGGTGTTCATGTGCGGAGTGGAGGACCTGCTGTTCAGCGGCAGCCGCTTCGTGTGGAACTTGACTGTGTCCACGCTGCGGAGATGGTACACAGAGAGGCTGCGGGCTTGCCACCAGGTGCTGCGGACGTGGTGCGGACTGCGGGACGTGTACCAGGTGAGCTGGGGACCGCGGCGCCTGAGGGCCCTAGCGGGATGCCTGGCGCTCGTGGGAAGCCGGTTGGTTCCACCTGTATGATTTTATTGTCCCTCTCCTTCCACCGCTCTCTTTTTCAACTCCTATCGGGCTGCTCGCCTCTTGGGTCAAAAGCTCAGCAGCTACGGGTAACCGTTGCCTGACAAAGCTTGTGCATTTTCCCCATCGGGCATGGGGGGCACTTGTGAATTAGTCCCTGGCTTTGCAGACATTTATTAGCGAGTGATGGTGTATCTTAGCAGCAGAGCGTCTGCAGGGAGCAACTCTGACATTCACACGATTCCTTCTTTTTCATTTCATTGGGGTGAAGGTAGGCATTTCACGGAGCAAGGATTTCACCCCAGTTTATGGTCAGAAGGGTCTGAATGGATTTGCATTCTTCCCTTTGATTTTATTTCAGCTTTCCTTCGGGCAGCCCCAACTTGCAAGGCAGAGCCAGGAAAAGCTGATTGTGTCTACTGGCTTTTGGAAGGAAGGACAGCAAATTGTGAACACTTTGCAGGAGGATGACGGGCTGGGGAAGGGAGGGGTGGCCTGGCTGAGCGTTGGAATGCTTACGTTTGGATTTACTCCCTGTCATATAACACAGCCTCTTTATTTCTCTGCTAGGTCCCATCCTGCAGGCAAAAAATGCAGCAACTTTGCTCAGTCTCTCTGGGGCTACAGCTTCCCTTCATATTTTTTAAACAGTCGTTTGTGGATTTAAAGGTCCTGTGCTTTGGTTGTTAATATTTTTCAGGTTTAAAAAATAATCTACATTGCCTTTAGGAAGATTACACCTGGTGTTTACTATGGAATATAGTGGCACGTTTTCTTTCCTGTGATGTAGAATTAGCTTTGTTGCAGTTCTTGGATTCTCCCTACTCTGACCACATTCTCCATATGCCTATGATTCATATCGCATTGTATTGAGTCCCATATGTGATCAAGCTTCTGGTGTTGATAAGCCATTGTCTTCCATCAATCAGGCAAAATTAAAAGACCGGCACCTGCGGTTAAACTGTGGGCATCTAAAAAATCAGCGTCCCCTTGTCATCCCTGACATCCGTATCATCCTTGTTAAAATGTGAGGAACGTTATACTTTGTGCTTTCCCGACTCCTGCTTTGGATAACGTGTCTGAGATGTCTTGCGTTTTGAAAGAATCCAAAAGCCAGGTTGAGAACCGGGGCAGCATGTGATGGTTTGAGAGGATTATGGAGCTGTGGATACAGCCCATCTGGCCACGTTACCCAGATCACCTAGCTTTTTGGAGCCAGAGGTGTGTCTGCCTCTCAGCCTTTTTCTCTTTTGGGAAATCATTGTTCGGTTTGGTCTGTAGGAGAAGTGGCCCTGATACACTTTTGTTTTCACTTTTTAACATTTGAGAAACTTTCAAAAGGAGAGCACAAGTACCGTGGCCAACCATTCAGCCTTCATGCCGCTCTCCCCAAAGGCTTAGGGGACTTACGGCTTACCTCTTCTACTGGTAGTGACCAATTCAAAAATGATGCTTCCAGAAACCTGAGACCCCACGAGTTCTTTACAAGGTTGATCAATAATTATTAAGCAGAACAGCGACTTGAAGGACTAACCTGCTGAACTACAGGTTTTCTCTTCTGTAAAACGGATAGTGACTGAGCCAGTACCCTCTCATAATGATAAGAGGGAACATCTAAAACAACCATGGCCATTTTATGAGTATTGAGTCTTAAGCAGAAAATGATCTCCAAGGTTTGTGTCTTTGGAGAAAACTTGAAAATATTTTAAAACTTGAGAGAACTCTAGATTTTTAAATTGTACAACATAGTTGTTAGCAAAGAAATACCGTTTCCTTTGATGCCTTTCAAATTTCAACAAGAAGGTACTGACGTAAATTGTATAGAACAGAATGGCAGTAAAATAAAGTGGTTAATACCTTAGACTCCAAGTTAAATAGACAGAGGATAGGATAAATCCTACCTCTGCCTATGTATGATCATGGATGAGTTACTTAATTTTACTGTGCTTTAGTTTCATTGTTTATAAAATGAGAGATACAATAGTACTAACCACAGAGGTTGGTATTAAAATTAATTGACAGTACCAAGAGCTTAGGAAACATTCAGTAACTGTTATCGGCTCTATCAGTTGGGGTGTTTTTATTGTAATAGGAAAATGAACTCAAATTAACCTACAGAATAAAAAGTAGGGACTTTGGATGCACCTGAAAAACCTAGCAGTAGGATCAGGGCACTATAGTTGTTCCCCATGAGTCTTTCAATCCTGTCTTGTTCATGTATCTTCAGCTGGTTTCTTTCCTCATGATAGCAGACAGCTAAAGCAGTTCTGGGGCTTAGAAAGAAAGAGAATGTTTCATTCATTCATATAGAAAGAAAGAGAATGTTTCAAAGCCACCAACTATCAAAAAAAAATTCCCCCGTTTGTACTCTGATGGGTCAGTTTAGGGTCTGTGCCCACCGCCAATGCCATGCACTGATTGGCACAGGGAATGGGATTGTAATTCATGCATTCTCAAAGGGAATGATATGGTCCCCAACAGGCAAAAATCATTTCGTGAGGATGGTGGGGGGGGGCAAAAAAAAATCTTAGTCTTTATGTACAAAGCACAGGTATACATACAATACATAAACAGATCTACAGTGTACTTATGGCATTAGAATTTTGGGGGGATTGAGGTGGCTAGCAAACAAAAAAATATCTTCAGAGGCTCCTTAAGGGAGTGATAACGAATACAAAGGTTGAGAAACCCTGAATTACATTGATTGGCTTAGGCCAGTGGGAAAGCAGACCCATTTCTGAAGCCGGGAGTAAGGTTGGCCCCGCCCAGACCACATGGCTGCCAGGCAAAGGGGGGAGGGATGCAGTGTCCACTGTATCTGCATTATTAGAATCTCAGATAATGAGATTCTTATGCTGTTTAAATAAAATGATTATTTTTCAAGATAAGTACAAAGATTGATGCACAAATACATTTGTAAGTATTTTGCAACAGTAATTTATTTGAGTTACGGGGTTAGGGGGCCCATCATTAGAATACCAGTATTGCTATCCCATAATTATGAATTCTAAGACATAGAGAGGAATGTTCCATTATACTGCTCAAGTTTCTGGCATGTGAATTGGAAACACCACAGGGTTACATATTTTATGGAACCCAATTTTTTATCATCTTGATGATAAAAAGGTGTCAATTTCTTGCTTCTAGTCTGAATAGTCTTGTTTGTAAAAAAGAAAAACCCAGGATTCAATCACTCTAGAGAGAAAGGGTGGGGTGGGAGATATCCATTACACGAAATACCTGACAGTCCCCGGGGGTGTTTTGTTTATTCATATACTATAAGTGAAATAAGATCTCTGCCTATTCATAAGGAACTTGACAACCATACTATTGCCTCGCCGGCTCGGCCGGGAAGACATAAGTTCTTTGGAATTGAACACTTCCTCCATTTCTAGATATTGGAGAGGCAAGAGACTTAATTTGCCAGAAACCATGAATAATTAAGATACTAGCTATAAGGCATTTCTGTAGTCATGTGACTAAATAAAAAGCAGACTGAGGCTGCACTGAGGCTGCCTTTTAACAAAGACTCACTTGATGAGTGAAGGTTTGAATTTGGTTGAAGTAGCAGACATGGGACATTCACCTTCCACTTAGGGCTGAATATTAAAAGCTGATATATCTCTCCTGCTTTTATCTTGCCCGGATGGGTTGTGTTATCACAATTAAATAGATTTAACAAACAATTGAGGTGGAAAGTGATGGAAGAATGTTGTTGAAAAAGGATCAACACCCTTTGCTTTTTATCAAGTGTGACACGGTCGAATGAAGCCCTCAGTTTGTTACTTGGAATTAAGTTTTCCCTTCATCTCCAACGTCTCAAAGGTAGAATTTCTTGCAAACCCTGAACGGAGTAATCGCCCCCAGTAGGGGCAACTTGAACAGAATCTAGGGTACTTAAGGGACCATAAGAGGCTGGGTCAGTTCCACTGCACAGGTAGCTGGCAGTGAGGGGTGGCGTGCCGGGCAGATCACAGCAGAGGCTGTGAGCTCAAACTTGAGCAAATCTGACCTTGAGCAAATTGCTTTTTCTCTCTGAACCTCATTCCCTCCTGGGTAAGAGGGGAGAACTGTAGTCCTGGCATTATGGGTAGTGGAAAAAATTCATGAGATCGTGTGTATAATACTGAGTGCTCTGCGTGGCACAAGCGAGTACTCAGTAAATGTTAGCTCTTGGATGTGCAAAGGGCTTAACACCAGACCCATAGAAGGTACTCGATAAAGGGTAGCTTAGGGTTTTACTGTTGTTTTTATAAGTGAGACTAGTTCTGTGGAAACTGAATTCCCATCTTTGCACGCAAAGATGTTCGGTAAGAGAGACTGTGGAAACTCCCACAGCGGTGGATGTAGGGTGGACCTTGGGTATCTGAGCTTGTGTTCCACACAGTAAACCCACAATTTTTTTAAGGCCCATACAAAAAATCTAGGAGGTCACAGGAGCTAGCAGTAGGGTCTCTAAGGAGATAATCTCTTTATATTCCAAGACTCTGATGATTCATAAATTGGTAACACCTGAACTTTTCATCCCACTGCATTGGTTATGAAAGACCAAGTCCCCCAAATGGCAATCCTTTATTGAGCCTTCAGTGACCTGTGTACCTTGCAAACCATATATCCTTTGCTTGCCCCCGCCCTCCACTCTCCACAGCCTCCTGAATTATACAGACTAGAAGGGGGGCTGACAAGTTATTGGGTTGGCCATAAAGTTTGTTTGGGTTTTTCGGCCGACCCAACACAATGCACAGGAGAAAACTGGCCTGCTTCCTGGTTTTGTAAATAAAGTTTTATTGGCACGCAGCCCTGCTCATTCATTTGCACGTTGTCCATGGCTGCTTTCAAACTACAATGGCAGAATTGAGTAGCTGTCACTCAACTACTTAGAGTTGAATAGTTGATACAAAGACTGTATTGGCCACACAGCGGAAAATATTTACTATCGGGCTCTTTACAGAGAAAGTTTGCCAATCTCCAGACTAGACAAAAACAATATATTGGGCAGAGAATGCTAGAAGAAGGAAAGTTTAGAATTCAGTCATGGAAAAATAGAAGTTGAAGGAATATGGAAGAATTTTCTTTTAAAAAACCCAGTCACTAGGAAATTAATAAATATTCAGGATCAGTGTTCAGTTTACCTTTACTAGGTCCTGTGTTGTAGAACATGATTGGAGTTATAGATCGATTGATTCATTTGTCCGTTTATTCATACATAAAAGAATTATCAGGTGCTTACCGTGTCCCAGTTGTTACGCCAAGGTGTTAGCAACACAAAGTCAAATAGATTATTTCCTGCCCTCAAGGAATCTGTTGTCAAGTAGGGGAGACAGTTAAGAAAATAACCTCTGTGCAAGGGCTTTACCTGGGTCCTCTAGGTGCACAGTGAAGGGAGTTTCTGTCAGACAGGAGTGAAGCAAAAGGGGAGGGCATGGGAGCCAAGGAAGCTTCCTACAGGGGTGATTCTCAGGCGAAGTCGGAAGGACAAGTAAGAGTTAGATAGACTAAGAAAGGCAGACGTGCATTTCAGGCATGAGGAAACAAGGCTCTGGTCGGTGGCGGGAGCGTGTTATAAAGAGTTTTTTAAGGCTGATGAGGAAAGAAAGAGACAGACAGAGTCAAAGGCATAGACAGACAGGCAGATTTTTTTTTTTTTTTTTTTGCGGTACGCGGGCCTCTCACTGTTGTGGCCTCTCTCATTGCGGAGCACAGGCTCCGGGCGTGCAGGCTCAGTTGCCATGGCTCACGGGCATAGCCGCTCTGCGGCATGTGGGATCTTCCCGGACCGGGGCACAAACCCGTGTCCCCTGCATCGGCAGGCGGACTCTCAACCACTGCGCCACCAGGGAAGCCCAGACAGGCAGATTTTAATTGAGAATAACATTCAACTTGAATGATCTTTTATTTTAAGATTAGGATTTTATGTTTTTCTTCAGGACTTTGGGGGTGGGGGACAGGTTAAGTTAGAACTGTCCCTGGTAGTGGTGAGGCTGATAGATTTGGAAGAGGGTGGCATAGTGGAGGCAGGACAGGGGAGGAAGTTAGGAGGCCTGCAGTGATGTCGGTGTATTACTCAGGATAGGATAGGTTTTACTGCAGCAGCAAACAGCCTCAGGATCCTAACGGGTTAAAGAAATAAAGGTTAATTTTTGGTTTACACTACCTGTCCCTTCACAGGGTGGCTGGAAGCTCTGCTCATCACTGTCACTCAGGCTCACAGAATGTTCCGGAACATTGCCAGTTGCCATGATAGAGAGTGAAGAGCTTTTCAGGGCTTTGCGCTGGCAATGCAACGCTTGGCCTCTAAGTAGCTCATGTCACTTGTCTCAAGACATTGGTCAGAACTGGTCACGTCACTCACTCAACCACAGGAGCCAGGAAAAGCGGTCCTTCCGTGGAACAGCATGAATGCTGGTGCAGATTTGGTTCCTTAGGAAGCGGACTCTGAAACAGAGATTAACAAGCAGGAAGTTTACTGGAGAGTGCTCTGAGGATCAACAGTGTAGAAGGGAATAGAAAGAAGTAGGACTGAACAGAGGGAGAGATTGGGTGACAGTTCAGGCTCAACAAAGACCTCAGCTGACCTCACAGGTAGCCCTGAAGCTGAGAGTTGTCCCCAGTTGGAACAAGAGGGCTGGATTTCCCCCCAACCTTCATCAAGCCTCATTAGAGATGGGCTGCCCTTGTATAAGCGGTGTGACCTTGAAGTAGGCAGCTCTCTTTAAGGAACAGCAGTTCCCAGAGGGGCTAAGAGCTCAAAAAAATCCAGACAGCTGATGCAATAAGTCTGGGCAGCTCATCACACAGCATCTTCTACAAATGTCTGCCCAACAGGTATTCACATCAAAGCCTGGACTGCAGCAGGGCCAGCGGGAAGGAAGTAGAGTAAGGATTGCATTGATGTGAAGGATGTAGGATCTAGGTTTAAAAAACATGGCCTGACAATCAGGGCGGTCTCCCAGCTGGATCCTACATTCTGTTGAAGGAGTTGGGCAACCATAGAGTCAGTTCATAGTAGCAACACATACAGAAAGAAGCAAAGACTTGGTTGATAAATGACATATGAGTCCACTTATCACTGAGGAAATTCATCTTCTACATTTTCAGGTAACCAAAGACTAGGATTTTATGGCAGGAAATTGGGATGCTCAGATACCCCAAAGTGAGAAAGAAAACTGTCTTAATGTTTGAGTCCATCACTTGGCATCAATAAATTTCTAAAAGACTGTATGATTTAAGATCAACAGATCAGTCTCAGGATCTCTAAAAAGCATTTTTGAACCCTTGTTGTACAGCTTGGAAAACACCAAGTTAAGAATAGACTCTCCTGCCTTGTCAAGTTGGTGTTTTTCTCCTTCTGTCTTTTCTTGGTGGAGCTGCAGCGTGAAATAACTTCCTGTTCGTCCCCTACTTAACGTTTATTCTGAATGTTATATTTGTGATGTCCAATTTGGTTGTTATGGAGAAGTGTGAATGATCAAATGGGATAAAAAAATTGAAATTAATATGCGTAAGTAATTACATACATGTGTGTGTATATGTACATACAGAAAAGATAAAAATTCTGGCATCCTTGAAATAGACTTTTGCCATGAAAGAGGCTGGTAACTATGGTAAATTAAACAGTACCGTTTTCCCCTAATATCCTGATCGTTTTTAGTTTCTTGAATTTTGTGTTTGGGCAAAGCGCATTGCTTAAATAACTATTTTCTCCTTAACTAGGGCTTTTATACAGTCTTAGTGTCTTGACTTGACTAATGGCTGCTAATTATTAAGTACCTGCTTTGTGCTGTGCCTTGTGCTTGGCACTTTACATGTATTATCTTTTTTTAAGAAAGATATCATTGGGGGAAGATTTCAATATACAAAAATATAAAGGATAATATAGGTAAAAACCCATGCACCCACCACTCAGTTTTAAGGCATCTCAACATTTTGCCATGTTTGCTCCAGATACTTTTTTTGTAATAAAATTTTACAGAATCAGTTGAAACCACCTTTATACCTCTCCTTTCTCCCTAAAAATAGTCCTGTTCTGAAATTCGTGTTTTTCATTCCCAGGCATATTTTCATCATTTTGCCACATGTGTTTGTATCTATAAACTATATATTATTTTCGTGTCTGTAAAATTTATTTAAGGATGTGTCATTCTGCTACCTTATTTTTCTCTCAATAGGCTTTTGGAATTTATCTCTAAAGTCATTTTAACCCTTATATTCCATTACATTAAACATACCAATCTCTTGTTGATGGGCATTTAGGTTGCTTACAAATTTTCAGTGTCCCAAGATACTACACTGAAATTTTTGTATTGTCTCTTTGTGCTTGTGAGCAAGCTTCTCTAGGGCAGCGGTCCCCAACCTTCCTGGCACCAGGGACCGGTTTCATGGAAGACAGTTTTTCCACGGACCGGGGCAGGGTGGATCGTTTCGGGATGACTCAAGCCCATTGCATTTATTGTACACTTTATTTCTATTACTATTACATTGTAATATATGATGAAGTAATTATACAACTCACCGTAATGCAGAATCAGTGGGAGCCCTGAGCTCGTTTTCACTCACCACTCACTGACAGGGTTTTGATATGAGTCCGCAAGCAGTTGATTTATTACGGTCTCTGTGCAGTCAAACCTCTCTGCTAAAGATAACCTGTATTTGCAGCCGCTCCCCAGCGCTAGCGTCACTGCCTCAGCTCCACCTCAGATCATCAGGCATTAGATTCTCGTGAGGAGTACGCAACCCAGATCCCTGGCACGCGCAGCTCGCAGTAGGGTTCGCGCTCCTACGAGAATCTAATGCCTATGCTGATCTGACAGGAGGCGGAGCTCAGGCGGTAATGCGAGCGATGGGGAGCGGCTATAAATACAGATGAAGCTTCGCTTGCTCACCCGCCACTCACCTCCTGCTGTGTGGCCCGGTTCCTAACAGGCCACGGACAGATACCAGTCCATGGCCCAGGTGCTGGGGACCCCTGCTCTAGGGTATATACGAAAAGGGAGACTTGCTAGGTTTTTAGCTTTATTAGATGTTGTGCCTTATTTCTGTCCTTATAATAACTCTTCAAAGTGATATCATAAATCCCACTTTATTGGTTTTATATACTTATTAGCTAATAAAACATGCTGGAATTTGAACAGAGCTCTAGCTGACTCCAGTGCTTAGCCTCTTGCCACTGACTTGCTGCTTTATTTATTAGAGAGATACATAAAGATAGTATCTCATTTATTTACTTATTTGCTCAATCAACATTGGGTGAAAACATAGCTGAGTGCTTAAAAATGAAGTCTGTAAACTTCCTGAATTCAAATCCTAACTCACCTTTTGTTAGCCATGTGAGTTCTCTGAGATTTTTCTCATTAAATTTTTTCTGCCATAAAATAGTTAATTATGGAACTCCCTTAAAGAGTTATGCTTCTGGGATTGTTATAAAAATCAACTGCACTAATATTTAAAAGCACTGAAAACAGTGTTAGATATATGTGTGGATGCTTGGATGGATGCTTGGGTGGATGGGTGGATGGACAAAGGTGTGGATGGATGGACAGATGGGCAGATGGTTGGATGGATAGATTAATGGGTGGATTGATGGTTGGATGGATGGATGAATCCCTCATGAATAATTATCTTCCTCTGTGCAGTGCTCTACCACTTATGCATATGCATAACCTTTGGAGCTTCTAAAATCTGCAGAAGCCTTGTCTCCTCCCTCCTCCCCTCCCCTCCCCTCTGGATTAAGAACTATAGTCTAATGTAGCAAGCAGGAAAGGGGCCCGCTGACCACCGCACAGAGACATCGTACTCACATGGTTTCATGGCACAGCATTTTATCAGGAGACTCTGGCATGCTAATGCTGTTGTCTTTTTGGTTTATTCTATGAAAGCAAAGATTCTCACAACTGTTTCGTTGTTTTATTTCTGTCTCTCCAACAGAAAGCCATTAAAATTTCTCCCTCTCTACCCTGAGCCCCACTCCTTAAGAGCCCTAGACTCTCATGCATAAAGGCCCTGGGTCCCCACTGACTGCTGTCTTTCTCATCTGTATAAACTTTCTTCTGATATGACTCTTAAATTTGCAACGGCAAAGGAGACCCTGTTATTATAGGCATCGTGCTACCCTTGGGTAATGTAGCCAGCAAATATTTTTACAGGAATTAGTCAGTCTCATTAAACTTTGATTAGATGCTTATTAGCTAAGAAAGAAAAGAGCCTTGACAAAATAGGGCAATAGAATGGGCTTTAGTCAGTTGGACCTGGGTAACAAATCAAGGTCAGCTGTGTGACCTTGAGCCACGCTACTTAATTGCTCTGAGCTTGTTTCTTATACGAAAGATAAAATAAGATCTACATTTTAAGTTTGGTGTAAAAGTTAGAAGTAACATGGATTGAGAAAAGGTAAACATTTGGATCCCTTCGCAAAGTTGATCCTAAGCCTAAAGCTGTCATGCTAGTTGTGATAAGTGCAAACTGTGACCAGGAATTAAGCCCAAACACCCACATTTACTAGCTGTGTGACATGGGCAAGTTACATGATCTCTTGGTGCCTCCTTTTCTCGCATATGTGATGGGGATGGTAATAGTGCCTGCCTCTCAGGGTTGTTGAGAGGACAACACAAGATCATGTAATAAAGGTCTCGCTAGGGTGCCTGGCTCACAGAGTCAGCAGTTAAGAAGTGTCATTTCTACTTAATGAACATTTTCTATGTTGTCAAACATAGCGCGAAGCATTTTTTTCGGCCGTGCTGTGCACGGCTTGCGGGATCTTAGTTCCCTGACCAGGGATCGAACCCGGCCCCTTAGCAGTGAAAGCGCTGCATCCTAACCACTGAATTCCCTATTCCCTAAGCATTTCGTTGTTACCATTTCACTTAGTTCTCCTAACAACGACATGAAATAGGTACTATGAAACCCATTTGGCAGATGTGGAATTGTTTAGCGCTGTCAAGTCACTTAGCCGAGTGTAAGGAGGGGGAGCTCAGATCTGTGTAAATCCAAATTCCATTCCCTCAGCCGTTGCATGGAATGGGCTTAGTTTGCAAACCATTCAGCCTCTTCCTTTTCTACATTTGCCTTCATGGAGTCCTTCCTAGGACTTTCCCAGTCTCTATCTCTGCCTCTACCAAAACCTGTAGCCAGAGCAGGTATTAATAAACTCACTGAGACTGAATAACTAGAGCAGGTATTAATAAACTCATTGAGACTGAATAACTAGTGCCATTTTCCCTCTGTAGTCTATTCCCAACCCAGCCTCCAGAGCGATTTTGTTAAAAATAAGTCAGATCGTATCATTGTCCCGTTCAGAACCCTCTAATGACTTCCCAACTCAGAAAAAGCCAGTCTCACCGAACCTACAAGACCCTGTGTAATTGGCATCCCCTTCTCTGCGTTCCTCCACCACCTACCCACAGCCAACATGCTCAACTTCTGATCTTTTTTTTTTTTTTTTTGCGGTACGCGGGCCTCTCACTGCTGTGGCCTTTCCCTTTGCGGAGCACAGGCTCCGGACACGCAGGCTCAGCGGCCATGGCTCACGGGCCCAGCCACTCCGCGGCATGTGGGATCTTGCCGGACCGGGGCACGAACCCGTGTCCCCTGCATCGGCAGGCGGACTCTCAACCACTGCGCCACCAGGGAAGCCCTCTGGTCTTTTTATTATTAATAGTATTAGCATTATATTCACTGTATTTATTTGGTTACTGCGGTGCAACTGACATGTAACATTATGTTGGTTTCAAATGTACAGCATAATGATTCGATATTTGTATATATTGTGAAATGATCACAACATGTCTAGTTAACGTCCATCACCTCACGTCGTTACAAATATTCTTTTCTTGTGATGAGAGCTTTTAAGATCTACTCTCTTAGCAACTTTCAGATATACAATACGGTATTATTCACTATAGTTGCCATGTGCTACATTACATCCCCGTGACTTATTTATTTTATAACAGGAAGTTTGTACCTTTTGATCCCCTTCACCCATTTCACCCACCCTCCAGCCCCGCCCTGGCAACCACTAATCTGTTCTTGTGTCTGTGAGCTGCGTCAACCTCTGGTCTCAACTTCCAACTTTCTTTTTCTCTCTAAGTGTCCTCCAGCAGCGCTGACCTCTTTGCTGTTCCTTCAACCCCGCCAAGCACATTCCAAGCTCAGAGCCTTTGCCCTTGGCGTTTTCTCTGCCTATAACTTTGTCACCCAGAGGTTCCTGTGGCGTGCTTCCCCCCCTCACTCCCTGCAGGTCCTTCTTCAGATACCATCCAAACAGAGAGGCCACCCCTGACTGCTCTCGTATCCTGCTTTATTCTTCGCTGTAACCCCGTCACCACCTGACGTTAGGAATTTATTTGCTTATGCGCTTATTGTGTTTCCCAGACCAGAAGGTTAGCTGAAGGCATGCAGAAACTTTGCTTTGTTCACTGTGGTATCCTCAGTGCCAGAACCTAATACTCCTTCGGAAATAGTTCTTGACCAAATGAACAAAGGGATCTGCTTTACATTTTAAGATGCTCGCTCTAGCCACTGTGAAGGGACTGGTGCGGAAGGGGTAAGAGCAGTTAGGCTGTTTCTCGTGACCAGCTGTGGGACGATGGGAGACCTGGGCTGGAGTGGTGGCCACATATGCTGTAGGAAGACACGAAGAATTTGGAGGAGGGGGAAGCAGCAGGAAGGAGACTGTGTCCAAAGAGAATGTTTACAGTCTATGTAGTTTTGGAAACATCCAGGACAAAGCCATGTGTGCTGAAATGTATTTGTGTGTATGTGTTTATTCTTTTTCATTAGGGAAAATAGCCGCAAGCCAGTGTACGTTGATTGAGAATACATTGGTCTGTGTTCTCTGACAGCCATTTCATTAAGGAAGTAGCATTGCAGAGAGCAGAACAGATTATTTCCTCCAGTTCCTGTAAAACAGGCTCAGTCAGGGACCCCAGCTTCTGTGTACAGCCAGCTGCAGGTCCCTGCCCGGGCCCAGCCCAGGGTGGGGAAGTTGGCAGTTTCTGTAGTTCTTGTTAGCTCTTACTGTCAAGTGATCACTGTTTCCTGTGCCCATCCCTGTGGTTAAGCTGGAAGGTGCCCTCTTTGGCCTGACTGATGCTGACAGACGTTTCAGACCTCTGGCTTTCTCTTCGTGGCACTCTGTGGCTGTCGATTTTCATTCTGACCCTGTCTCAGGTCATTCCCATTCCCTGGAGCTAAGGATGGAAGGACCCTTTGGATTTGCCTGCATTCTTGGGGGAAAATATTTTGGATTTGCCTGCATTCTTGGGGGAAAATATTTTTTTTCTTTCTGGTCTTCATTAGTGTTTAATTAAAAGCTTGCTTTCCCTAAGTCTTTGGCTGTGTCCAGGCTTTTTAAAATTCTGCAAGCACAGACAATATAAAGAGAGTTTGACCCTTTGAGTTACAAGAGCTGGTTATTGTGTCTAATTATCAACCTCAAATGATGACAGAATCATAATCTTCTAGAACAAAAAGGAATACGAGGCATTTTTCAAATATTTCCTGAAGACAAAGTACATTTACTTTCAATAAATAGTCCAATACCAGTTTTTCAGTGAAATTAATGTTTAAGTTTGAAACAATTTGGTTCAGGATATGAAGACTCCTAAGCATCCGCTCATAGTATTTAGATTTTGGGGTTTTTTCCTTCCTTAAGATTTTTATATATTAATATTTCTAGGTATTGATGCCAGATATAGTTCCAGCCGAGCTCATAAGATTTTTGCTCTCAAATTCTTTTTGGAAATGAGATTTTTTTAGTGAATGTGTTTTTCCTTTAATAAACTTCAGAAGCCAACTCTGAGTTTCAAAAAAAATTTTTTTGAGATATCAGTGCCAGAGTCTGAACAGTGCCATTTATTCACCACCAAGTTGCATCAGTTTAATTTTTTTTTCAGGCTGAAACATTACATTAGGTTACAAATATAGCAAAAGTTTGCCACACCTTTATGCTGTATATTGTGTGTTATAAGTACATCAAATTTAATTATATCCTTTTCTTTTTTCCTCCCTCTTTTTTTTTTGGTGTATTTTCTCTGAGCTAAGTAGGTCACATTTAAATGTATAAATAAATTACATATAGACATATATATGTGTGTGCATATATATGTATATATGAGAATGTATAAATACATATACATATATGTGCCTGTGTGTATATATATGTATGTGTATATATGTATATCACTGTATCTGAAGTTTTTCCAGAAAATAAAACTATTAGCCAACATATTTACCAAACATCACTTTTTCCCCCCAATCTTCAACATCACTTCTAAAGTTATATTATGACCCTGAAGTAATTAGCCAGTACCAATAATATGTTAGGTTCTGTAGTAGATTGTATTCTTCAGGAAATTACTATCAGTTTTGATGAAGTTCAGCAAATGAAAGCTTGGTCAACAACTTCATCTGTTATCCTTAGTTTAAAAAAGAAGAAAATAGAAAACCAGAGACTGGTCATGTGTAGAAGCTCCTGGTCACCTCCTGGCTCGGCTCAGCTCACTGGTCTGTGAAATGGGGCCATGGCATGGGCTGTCACACTGGAGGGTACTGGGTGTTAAGTAGACAGCAGTAGAGCAAATTACTCAAAATGGAGCTCTTGCCCCCTCCCCTTCCCCAGCAACTACGTCCAAAAAGGAGGACGAGGCGGCTGGTTAAGGAATTGAGGGGCCTGTGAGGAAAAAGATGGAGGGAGCAGCCTGGGAAACAGCTGCCTTCAGCCCAAGCAGCTTCATTCATCATTTACAAATATTAATGCCATCGGTCTGTTTTTTTTTTGTTTTTTTTTTGTTTTTTTTGCGGTACGCGGGCCTCTCACTCTCGTGGCCTCTCCCGTTGCGGAGCACAGGCTCCGGACGCGCAGGCTCAGCGGCCATGGCTCACGGGCCCAGCCGCTCCGCGGCATGTGGGATCTTCCCGGACCGGGACACGAATCCACGCCCCCTGCATCGGCAGGCGGATTCTCAACCACTGCGCCACCAGGGAAGCCTGGTCTGTTTTAATAGAACTTGTAATGAGATGAACAGCTTTATCTATTTCCTTTTGAGTGATTTGCACATAATCTTTGGGAGCTAAGGATGTTGGAGCCATATGGATATGAGCTCTAATCCTGTGTCCCTCATCCCTCACTGGTTGTGTGACCCAGAGCGCGATGCCTCATTCCTTTTTTTTTTTTTTTTAATTTAATTAATTAATTTATTTATTTTTGGCTGTGTTGGGTCTTCGTTTCTGTGCCAGGGCTTTCTCTAGTTGCGGCGAGTGGGGGCCACTCTTCATCGCGGTGCGTGGGCCTCTCACTGTCGCGGCCTCTCTTGTTGCGGAGCACAAGCTGCAGACGCGCAGGCTCAGTAGTTGTGGCTCACGGACCTAGTTGCTCTGCGGCATGTGGGATCTTCCCAGACCAGGGCTCGAACCCGTGTTCCCTGCATTGGCAGGCAGATTCTCAAGCACTGCGCCACCAGGGAAGCCCTGCCTCATTCCTTTGAGCCTCGTTTTCTCAGCTATGAAATGGGAACATAATATTTCATCATACTGCTGCCAGGTTTAAGTGAAACGATGCCCTGTGACTGCTCAGAATGGTGTCTCGGACATGACAAGAACTCGACACACTGTAGTTTAAGGAAAAGGCCCTGGTTACTAAAATAGGCCAAAAAAGAAAAGGAAAAATCTTAGAAATGGGAGGCTCACTTCCTCTCGCATCTACGGGAAGTTATCTAAAATAAGGATAAGAGAAGAGATGGACATTTTGAAGCAGAAGAATTAGATTATAACCTGGTAAATTGTTACAACCTTTCCGTAGGACAGTTTAGTTGTATCCAATCAAAATGTAAGATATGTGCCCTCGTTGACCAGACATTTCCATTTCAGGAAGTCATCTTAAGGACACGATGGTATATGTGTAAGGATTTTCACAGCAGCATAATTTGAAAGAGCGAGCCAGTGAAGACATGAATAAGAGAATGATTAATTAAATGATAGTCCTTCCGAAGCATGGGATTCTATGACATCAGTAGGAAAAGTGAAGTAGACCTATACATCACAGCCCCCCCCAGAATTGTCATTGACCTATTTTGGGGTAAAAATAAACACAAAAGACAGAACAATATACAGGATGTGTGTGTGTATATATGTGTGTGTATGTCTATAGAGACAAAAAGGCACAAATAAATGCAATAAGTGCGTGTATATGTTCCTGTACATGGGAGAACAGCGTTGGAAATACATATACCAAGCCATTAATAATGTTTACCCCTGGGATGTGTAAGTGGACGAAGAGAAAGGTTTCTACTTCTTTTACTTTAATAATTCTGAATTTAAATCATTTATGGCAAGGATATATGTAACTTTTATAATTTTGTAAAACTTCCTATTCAAAACATTTGATCTGGGGCTTCCCTGCTGGCGCAGTGGTTAAGAATCTGCCTGCCAATGCAGGGGACACAGGTTCAAGCCCTGGTCCAGGAAGTTCCCACATGCCGCAGAGCAGCTAAGCCCATGTGCCACAACTACTGAGCCTGCGTGCCACAACTCCTGAAGCCTGCATGCCTAGAGCCCGTGCTCCGCGACAAGAGAAGCCACCACAATGAGAAGCCCGCGCACCGCAATGAAGAGTAGCCCTCACTCACCGCAACAAGAGAAAGCCCGCGCGTGGCAACGAAGACCTAACGCAGCCAAAAATAAATAAATAGATAAATTTATTTAAAACAAAAACATTTGATCCAGGCTGTTGTGTAGAGTATTTCTGGAGAACAGGGATCTGTCCAATGTAACCTTGTGTCACAGCACCCAGCATGTAACAGTGTCTCTCCACGTGTTTATCTAGTGTGTCTATTTAATAATGACCATTAGTTATTATTGATGTGATTACTATTAAATAAAAAGCAACATTTGTGTTCCTTGGAGAACCATAGAGTTTTTTATCATTAAAATAACGTAAGTCCATAAATTTAATTGTTATAAAAATGCATGGCTTAAAAGTGAGTCTTTTATCAATGGTATATATTCACCGAATACTTTCTAAACATATAGTGACTTACATATTACATTAATATAAACTTTTACAGGGGTGAGATCATTCTATACATCTTAGTTTGAAATGTATTTACTTACACATCTTAGATGGTGATCTATCTCTGTTTTTCATAACTGCTGTGTATTCAGTGGTATGAATGTATCAATTAATTTTGGTAATCCCCTATTAATAGGCATTTAAGTTGTTTCCAAAATTTTACTAAGACAAATGTTACCATGAACATCCTCATATGCAAAACATTTGTGGGAGAATTTCTGTAAGATACATACCTCATTTGGAAGGAATTTGGATTTCCAAAAAGGTTGTACCAATTTCTGATGCCATTGAGTGAACAAGAATCCTTCTTTTCCATACCGTGGCCAACAACTTTTGATTTATACCATGGTGCTAGCAAAAATTTATATTTTATATCTGTTTTCATTTTATCTCCTTAGTGGAGCTGTCTGCTTTTCATAACCTTCTTAAGGGCCCTGATGCTTGGAACACTGGAATTGTACTTGCCTGAGAGCATCAGGAAAAGCATATTTTGCATTTCATCACAGTATAAATTAGTTTGCATGCTTTAGAGCACATTTTAGTCTCTTAGAAAATGTTTGTCCTCTCACAGTGATATGGAATTTCCTTGTATAGTTAAAGCAAGTTTATGTAGAGCATTGCTGGTTGAAATCCAAGTATCATAAAGATATATTTTCATATAGTCTCTCTGCCATGTACTAAAGTCTTAAGATTTACAAATAGCTCAGAATAGTTATTTCTTTTTGCATTCATTATACTCTTTGGTTTCAAACTATGGTGTCTGCAAGTACTATTTAGTAGATTTCAAAAATCTTGTTTTATCTCGTCTGTAAACATTCTCAGCTTCATTTAGATAAGCTTGAAAGTGATCACCAAGGCTTTATTATTTTTTTAAACAAGAGATAAAGCTTAGGGCAGGAGAACAGAATGATGCACCATTTATTTTCTCTTTTTCGCCTTTTCTCTTTTGAATGCCCAAGGACTTCAAGCTTATTTGGCCCTCTAAATCCATTTTTATTAAGTTAAATATAATTTAGCCAGAGTTGAATTGTTTCAATGAGATTTCATAGCCACAAGCGACTATGAAACTGTCATTTGTCTCATTTCGGGAGGCACCAGAACTGATTACTTGGGAGATGATTGAAACTGCAAGTCCTGTTAATGTCATGCTTATTTGAGAGATTGCACCTTGAGGGTGAGGATGGGTTGACCTGCAGATTTGTTTGTGTATAGACTTTCACCAGGGCCAGCCTAACTTAGAGTTAAATTGGAGTTGCTACAGGAAACCCCTCAAAGAGGGCTTTTGTCATGTGTTGGCTGGCTAGCACTCACCACTGGCATTCTGTTAGCTCCCCGACTCCCTTCTGGCGGTGCCCACCAGGCAGATGGCAAAAAGGCAGGTCCCCGTGCAGGCTTCCTACTGTGGCCACCAAGGGAGCCAGATCTTCCTGTCTGCCCCTGTTCATCTAGGGGGCAGGCTTGAGGTCTCAACCAGGCTTATGAACCTCTGTGCTCCTGCACTCTGAGTTTTGAGCTAGAGGAGGGAACGTTTGCAAGTAAGAACCATCAAAGCAGCAGAGGGGGCGGGACACAGACAAGACAGTCGTTGTATGACATGGTGTCAGCTGTGTCTGCTCCGTTATGGGTGGGTTCTCTTGTTTCCTGTTCATTTTTCTAAGCCTGCTTCCAGAAGCCATTTTTTCCCTTCTTCCATCCTGAGAGGCCTTATTTGGCTCAGGGATCAATATCACCTCCCATGTGACTTAGGAATATCCTGGTAGGTCTCTAAACCAGTGCTTCCCAACATTTTTCATGTCGTAGCGTACATACGAGATGCTAGTACCCGTATGGTACACAGGGTAAATGTATATGAGGCCGCTCAGAGCCTGAGGTGACCATTTGCAGGATCTTAAGCTGCCTTGAGGGCTGAGAGGACCAGTAGTTCAGGATACTCTATTGCCTGTTATATCCACACATCGGTTGTGAAGCTGAGGTCAAAGTTAATCATGTGGCCTTATTCCTCTTGCCAGTGATTGGTTTAGGGTAAACATATGACCTAGCTCTGGCCAATGGGGTGCAACTTGCTGATGCATTTCTTTTTTTTTTTTAATTTATTTTTGGCTGCATTGGGTCTTCGTTGCTGCACGCAGGCTTTCTCTAGTTGCAGTGAGCGGGAGCTACTCTTCGTTGCTGTGTGTGGGTTTCTCATTGCGGTGGCTTCTCTTGTTGTGGAGCACAGGCTCTAGGTGCGTGGGCTTCAGTAGTAGTGGCACAGGGGCTTAGTTGCTCTGCGGCATGTGGGATCTTCCTGGACCAGGGCTTGAACCTGTGTCAACTGCATTGACAGGTGGCTTCTTAACCACTGTGCCATCAGGGAAGACCTGATGCATTTCTTGAAAAACTCTCTTTACTCTTAAAAAGAGACATAGAAGAAAGAGATGATCCTTCTTTTGGAGTAGGGATGTGATGCCTGGAAGAGTGACAGCTATAGTGTAACCATGAGGGAATGTTAGTTTCAGGAGAGCATGCTGAGTGGAAAAATAGAAGGAACCTGGAACTTTGATGGCAGTACTAATCTGTGGACCTCACCAACCTTGGAACTACCCTCCCTTTAGATAGTGAGATAATCGATTCATATCATTAAAGTTATTTTTACTTTTTGTTTGTTTGCTACTTACTGCGAAAAGCACTCTGATATAATATCTGCTCAGGACTTGAAGATCACGACTTAGAGAAGAGTTGTCCAACGCAAAAGGTGCTCAGGCGCTTCCCTGGTGGCTCAGTGGTTGAGAGTCCGCCTGCTGATGCAGGGGACACGGGTTCGTGCCCCGGTCTGGGAAGATCCCACGAGCTGTGGAGTGGCTGGGCCCATGCGCCATGGCCGCTGAGCCTGCGCGTCCAGAGCCTGTGCTCCGTAACGGGAGAGGCCACAACAGTGAGAGGCCCGCGTACCGCCAAAAAAAAAAAAAAAAAAAAAAAAGGTGCTGAAAATAAGAAACTTTTGTGGAAAGAATGGAACAAGAACTGGAGATGTGCTGGTAAAAGGAAAATGTCTACGTTCAGAGTAAGTTGGATAAAAGTAGAAGGAAACTCTTTTTTTAAAAAAATGCTTTACATTAAAAAGTATAGTATTTCTTTATTAATTAGTAGTATTGACCAGAAATATTTGCCAGCATCTCAGTGAAACATTAGAGAAAGGAAAAAGATTTTAATTAACAATTGCAAGAGGCAGAAAAGCTTACGAGTCAGAAGCCCTGAGCCCTGGAGCTAGACTGTCTAGTTTCAGATCCTGCATCTGCTGCTTCCTAGCTGTGACTTCCTGTAAGTTACTTAACCTCTCTGTGCTTCATTTTTCTCATAATCTGTAAAATAAAGATAATAATAGTCCCTACCTCAAAGGTATTATTGGATATATCTTTATAAAGTATAGGAACAGCATCTGGTGTATCTTAAGTACTATGTAAGTGTTTGCTCTTATTAATTTGCAATTATCATCCAAACCTATACACATGTAAAAAAAAAGTCACTTAAACACGGGTGCTTCTAGCACTACATAGTCACTAAAGTGGCTAAATTAAGAAGCTCTATAATACCAAGTGTTGGCAAAGACCTCTCATACATTACTGATGGGAGTGTAAAATTGTGTAGTCTTTTGGGAAACTGTCAGTTTCTTAAAAAATTAAACATGCTTCCACCCCATGATCTATTAGCTCCACTCCTATGTATTTATTTAAGAGAAATGAAAACTTATGTACATACATATGTACTCACATACAAACACACAGATAAACACACACACACACAAACCTTGTAAGTGAATGTTCATAGCATATTTCTTTATAATACCCGCAAATTGGAAATAGCTCAGATTTCCATTAACAGGAGAGTAGATAAATAACTTGTAGTATATTCATGCAGTGGAATACCTACTCAGCAATAAAAAATGAATTAACAAATATATCCAGCATCCTGAATGAATTTCAGAAACATTTTGCTCAGCGAAAGAACATTCATCAAAGAATTCATAGTCTATAATTCAATTCATATGATGTTCTAGAACAGGAAAAACTAACCTATGATAATAGAAATCTGAACAGTGGTTGCTTATGGAGGATGGGGAAACATTGGCAGAGGCAATTGGCAGAATATTCTGGAAATATTTTTTATCTTAGTAGGGGTGTGGATAATATAGGTGTACACATTTGTCAAAATTCGTCAAATTGTAATACTTAAAGGATGTATATTTTACTGTTTATAACTCTATTTTTTAAATGAAACAAAAAGCAATAACAGACTGTGTAGCAATAGCAGTAGCTGTGTAGGTCTTGGAAAGTATCAATAAACATACAAGATGAGCATGTTTTCATCCCATGTAGCAAGAAAGATATCAAAAACTGTGAGAGTCATGTCAGAAGGACATAGGAGTTGACTTGAAGAATCTCCCATTGGCCAGTATGGGACAATTTGAACATCACTAAGGACAACAATTTTAATAGATTGAAACACATATAATATATTTAAATTCATGAGTTTATAAATACTTTAAAAACCAATTTGGCCACCATTGGAAGTGCCAACTCACTATTTTGAAAACTAGTAAATAAAGGTGAAGAATCAAGCATTTGTTGCCTTTTCTTTATGAATTGTACCGCTAGGTAACCCATTAGTAGATGAGAGGAAATTTCACACTACAGAAATATTCTGGCTCAAAGTAAAGGGTGATAGAATTGGAAGGTCATCATATTGCAACCCTTAGTCAATTAAATGATCTAGCTATTGAACTAACATTACAAAAAGAGACAGCCCTAAATGAGAAAACACAGATTGGTGACCAATGAGACAATCTTGCCCAAAAAGATCTAACTGGAATCTGATCAAGCCTTCAGACTCAATCAACCTACAGGAAATATGGTGGACAAAGGACCATATTAAATGACACCAGAGAGATGTAATCAGCAGAACTCAGATGGGCAGGAGAAATGGCAGGATAAACAGCCCTGTTTCTTCAACAAATAATTGCAAAGAGAGAGAGGAGTGAAAAAGAGAGGGAGAAGATGAATGGAAGGGGAACTTACAGATTAACAGAGACCTAAGAGAAATAACAAATTGCAAAATGTAGACATTTTTGGATCTTGATTCAAACAAACTTGAAAAAAACACATTCATAAGACAATTGGAAATTTGAACACTAACTGCATATCTGCTGATATTAATGAATATTGTTTTAGGTAATTGGGGTTGTCTTTTAAAAGAGTCCTTAGCTGTTATATTGAAATATTTACAGATGCAATTATTTGAAGTCTTAATTTTCTCCAAAGTAATACATACAGAAGGACAGAAAGTGGATGAGAATATTAATGAAACAAGATTAGCCGTGTGTTATAACTGTTGAAATTGGGTGATGGATACATGGAAGTTCATTATACCCATCTGTCACTTTTTGTAAGGGCTTGAAATTTTCCACCATGAAAAGTTCTGTTTCGATTTCAAAGGAACACAAAGGGAGAGAAAAGGGGGAAAACCAAACCAAACCAAAAAAAAAAAAACAGATTCTGCAGAAATACAGGAAGGAAACCTAACAGCATGTTGTTAACCCCTGGATGCATTTCCCATTGTCTGCAAAAGCCGAATAAGAAGGCAGTTTAAGACTGAAAGCCCTGGGTTCGAATCCTGTTCTTCTGCACCCAGTTGGGGGGACTTCTGTTACCAGATCTTTTGAGCCTCTGTCTCTCATCTGTAAAATAGAGATGAACAAGTACCCACTTCATAGGGTTGCTGTCAGGATAAAAGAAGAATCTGTGTCAAGCATGGGGCGTAGTACCTGGTACCAGTCAGCACTCGATAAATTTGGGTTGTTGAGTGCTAGTTTATTGCATGTGACATTTAAAACAGAAGATAAAACAATGAATATATGCACTTTACAATGAACGTTGGAACATTTTTGATGACTTCTGAACTTCCAAAGCCTTTTTCTGTTCATATTTCCAAACACAGGGGTGAGATTAGATTTTACAATGTCCATGACCTGAAAACCTGTGCGTGCCTTATGTAAAAACCAAGTCAAAACTCATGGCACTCATCTTGTGAAACAGAAAGGAGCCCCCTACAATGCCTACTTTTCTCCTTAACTTTTTCACCTCTGTTTCTCTGTTTTGGGTTAGGAAAGCAAGAGAATCCGCCTAGAACAAGAAACTTCCCTCTTTTTCTGCCTGAAGGGGAATGTGAACAACGGACTTTTCCATCAGGGTTGTTTTTCCTGGACATGGTGTGCCCCCTCCAACTGCTGAAGCATGTGATCCTGAAGGAGACCTTAAATAAACTTCACATGTTCCTTACCGCTCAGCAGTGCTGTCCCAATTCTAGTAAATTATGAATTTGTTTTCTGTATTTGGTGTTCTTTCTTTTTGAACAGAAGTTCTATTCATTCAGAATATGAGTTGAGAGATTTCCATGTGCCACGTGTTATAGCCTCAAACAAGGCAGAAGTGGTCCTAAACTCGTCCCCCAGATATCCACATGGCTGGCTCCTTTATTTTTGGCCATGACCAGGGATTGAACCCAGGCAGTGAAAGTACCAAATCCTAACCACTAGACCACCAGGGAGCTCCCCTGTCTGGCTCCTTCTTAGTCTCCAGTCCCTTCATCCTCTTCATCACATCCTCCTGCTTTAGTTTCTTCACAGGTCTTAACCCTCACCTGGAATTACCTTATTAATTAATTTATTTTTTATTTCTTGCCCCCCTCTGGAGTCTCTCCTTTTCATCACTGTTTCCCCACCACCTAGCCTGGTACTCAGTAGAACCAGCTACATAATTGGTAGGACCCAGTGCAGACTGAAAATGTGGGACCCCTTGTTCAAAATGTATTAAGAATTACAGGACAGCAGAGCATTAAACAAGGTTGGTGCCCTTCTGAGCGTGGGATCCTGTGGGACGCTGCAGGTCTTACAGCCATTATTATTAGGCACCCCCAAAATAGTTATTGGAATGAATGCAGATCTACGAACAACCATCAGGGACCCAAGGAGCGCTGGCATCCAGATTGATAAAAGATTGAAAACAGGAACCAGCATGTGTGTAAAAAGGATGCATGATTCCTCAACTGCAGGGTTGACTGTGAGGTGAAAAGTAAGGTAATCACTCTGCTCACCTTGAGAAACACCGAATCTGGGCTGTAAATCCTTCGAGGGTCAGGACTGTAGTGTTTTCACCTTTGATTTCCCTTGCAGGGCTTCTGCACGTCCGTGGTGCTCCATGAATATTTGGGAAGAACCGAATTGGTTCTAGAAGTAGAATTAGAGAAGGATGAGGAGTTATGAAAGAAATATTCTTTTTTCCTTTTCGCAGTACGCGGGCCTCTCACTGTTGTGGCCTCTCCCGTTGCGGAGCACAGGCTCCGGACGCTCAGGCTCGGCGGCCATGGCTCACGGGCCCAGCCGCTCCGCGGCATGTGGGATCTTCCTGGACCAGGGCACGAATCCGTGTCCCCTGCATCGGCAGGCGGAGTCTCAACCACTGCGCCACCAGGGAAGCCCAGAAATATTCTTTTCTTTAATGCAAACCTCACTAAATTTAGGAGGAGATGAGCTGGTCATTAAGTTTGTCCTTTTAGTTTATGACAAGTGGTTCAGAGCTGTGCTCAGCCATCAGAGTTTTGGAAAACTGCAACACATTGTTGGGATTTTATGGTGTGTCTGGCATTAATTTGGTATATGAAGTGTTCTATGATGAAAGTGATAGTTTTGTGATAAATGCAAAGCTTCTCGTAAAGATTCCTAAGACTGTATTTCTTTAAAAATCTGGTCTATACTTTCACATATTTTCCCCCCAAATGATGGACCTATTCCCCTTGTCCCACTTCCAGGATGGTGAAAGCCTCCACAAAGTCACCATATACTTATCCAGACTCACCAGTTAGTGATCAGCGAATTGTGTCACAATTTGCACTTTATAGGCGTAATTTCACATATGCCCATCATTCATTTGGACTTATTCCGGAGATATAATTTCATTTTCTTTTTTTCCCCCTTTTTTAAAAGAAATGTATTTCATTGACGTATAGTTGATTTACAATGTTGTGTTAATTTCTTGGGGGGGAGGAGGTGTTGTTTGTTTGTTTGTTCATTTTCAATGGGACTCCGTAACAGGGCTCCCTGAGTCTGCGTTCTTGGATCCCAGGTAAAGCCCAGCCCCGTGTCTGACTGCCCGGCAAGAGCCATTTGGAAGAGCAGTGGTTTCAGGTTGGATGTAGAGTGAGACTTTCTGCTATTCCTGTGTGGGCCTTTCTATGCCATTTCTAAAGGACCTCTTCCTAACTAATGCACTGACCACAGAGCTCCTATCTGATGCCCCAGTGCTGCAGGAACTATCCTTTTACCCAAGGCTGAATCCCCGGTACCTTGGCCTCCCACCCAGGTCCCCAATTCTGTGTCGATAATCATTCAACTTGTTAAACAGTATTGGTCAGCTGATGAAGGGTATCTGATTCCAGTTATCATGTCTCCCATGAACTGCTGTATTAGATAGGACCTTTCTGTTTGCAAACCAATTTTAAAAAAATTAAATTAGCTTAAGTAGAAGTAGAAATTATAGTGATTCAGACAGTCATTGGAGTCTGTCTCTCTCCAGCACTGCTGTCTGGCCTGAAGTACCCTGGTACCCCAGCCTCTCATCCCAACAGCTTTTTAACTCCAGAACAAACACCCTTCTTCCCTCATCCCTATAACTAGGGAATATTGGGGCCGGGTATTTTTATTGGTTATTCCTGAATCGCATGTTAATTATCCCTTGATATAGGGGCCTGAGGTTAGCTCACCCTAATGATTTGGATGGTGCTGTCGTAGAAAAGCAGGGATCTGTGATTAGAAAAAGTGAAACAGACTTTGGATGGGCAAAAACAACAGATACTTACTCTGATCATCTAGTGTTAATCCTCCCGTGTGCTCCCACAACCATACCCTGACCTTGCCCCAGCCCTGTATTTGGTCTGTCAAGTCACTTCACCTGGTTCTTCATGTTGGCCTTGATCTCCTAGTTTTAGCCCATCCTGTTGCCTCGATTCTGAAACCATTTATCAAAATTCTGATTGTCCTTCGACAGTGAAAAATTCTTTAAAATTGGAAATGTCACACTAGTTTTCTCAGGAGGCTGTTCAACCTGGTGAGAAAAGTGACCATTTATTGAGTTTTTCCTGCTATATATACCTAAATAGAAGGTTCCCTCAAATATAAAGTCACTCATCTTCCCACTAAGAAGATTCAAAACCAGTGTTTTAGGCCAACCTGAATGTATAAAAATTTAGCAATGTAGATGAAATAGTCCAGTATTTACTTCTAATATTTAAGATCATTTGTCCTATGGATTAATAATTTGGGTGATTGCTGTCTTGCACTTTCCCTCTTTATGAAGTAATTTTTTTCAGCCTCTCCACATGCATCTGTGTGTTGGCCCTGAAACAAAAGGCCCTCTTTAAATCATCCTTCTGGCTTACCCAAGCGCAGCATCTTTGCTTCTGCCTAAGTTGTTTGAGCTACAGAACTTGTTCTTTTTTTTTTTTTATTGAAGTATAGTTGATTTACAATGTTGTGTTCGTTTCTGGCATACAGCAAAGTGATTGTTATAAATATACGTATTTTTTTTCGTATTCTTTTCCATTATGGTTTATTACAGGATATTGAATATAGTTCCCTGTGCTATACAATAGGACCTTGGGTTGTTTATCCATTCTGTGTATAATAGTTTGCATCTGCTAATCCCAAACTCCCAATCCATCCTTCCCAATCCCCCACCCCCAGTCTTGGCAACCACAAGTGTGTTCTCTATGTCTGTGAGTCTGTTTCTATTTCGTAGATAAGTTCATTTGTGTCATATTTTAAATTCCACATATAAGTGATATCATATGATATTTGTCTTTCTCTTTCTGACTTACTTTGCTCAGTATAATAATCTCTTGGTCCATCCATGTAGCTGCAAATGGCATTATTTCATTCTTCTTTATGGCTGAGTAATATTGCATTTTATATATGTACCACATCTTTATCCATTCATATGTCCATGGACATTTAGTTTGGCTCTTGTAAATAGTACAGCACTTTTCAATCTCCATATATGATACTTCACTGGGAGTATTATTGCATGACTTTTTTTCCCCCCCTTTTTCATTCATCCTAGAGGTGTATATGTATGATCTTCCAGCATAACCACCTATCGTGTGGCCTTTTAAAGTAATGTTTGGAACTTCCCTGGTGGCGCAGGTGTTAAGACTCTGCATTCCCAATGCAGAGGGCCCAGGTTTTATCCCTGGTTGGGGAACTAGATCCCCCATGCGTGCTGCAACTAAGAGCTCGCGTGCCACAACTAAGGAGCCCGAGTGCCACAAATAAGGAGCCCGCTTGCTGCAACTAAGGAGCCCATGTGCCGCAACTAAGACCCGGTGCAACCAAATAAATAAATAAAAATTATAAAAAATAAAGTAATATTTAAGTAACTTGTTTGCTCTGACATTCAGCCCCTCCACTTGTGAAGTCACATGCCTATAATAACTACCTAAACTGTATTAACTTCTTTGCCACCTTTTCTACTGATTTCATCAAGTGATCTTTATAAGCATACAAACTTGTTATTGAATGAGGCTGTTTCAAAGTATTGTGTCTTCCCCCGACAGTATGTTGTAGTCCAAAGGAACTGGAGTCTTTGAAAGGACTTGAAGATAAAGCTACTCTCTCATTTTTGAGAGATAAGGGATTTTGGTAGGGGGGAGGGCACCTCACCTTTTATTTAAATACATGATATATGTCTATCTGCCAGGCACATTCTTTGTGCTTTGTATGCACGATCTCATTTAATTCCTCCAACACCCCTGATAAGATAGGGATTTTTATCCCTATATACTAAGGAGGAAATGGATTCTCAGAGAGGTCAAGTAACTTTCCCAAGAACATACAGCTACAAAATGCCAGGTTTGTCTGGCTTTAGAACACATGTTCTTAACCATACCACTCACTTGCACAAAAATCCAGAAGATTCTTTTTTCAGGTGGGAAAAACATGGTACCATGTCACAGGCTCTTACTTAGCCATTCTAAAATTAATAAGTGGTTTTATTATTTTTACTGGATTTTATATATTTTTCTCTCTGCTTTACTTTGAAGTATAATGGATTTTGATTATTCCCTATCCATTGAGCAATTTCAGTAGTAATGATTTAGTTAAATGCAAATGATGAAATAAATCCTTTCTCGAGACCAAAGGCATCCTACTAAGATTTTCTGTTTGTGGCTAGCATCACTGATGCTGACTGATCTTATGAAGTTTGTCCCGTGGAATTCTGAGTTTCCTTCTCAGTGTAAAAGCTATTGGTGTAAAATGGCTGTGGGTAGCACAGTTAAGTGTCATTTCTGTTCGTATTCATTAAATTCAGAATGTGTCAAGATTGAAGAGCCAAAATTGAAGTTTGGATTCTTAGATGGCATAGCCCATCTCTGAATTATTATCCAATGCAGATCATGCATTATCCGTAAACATTTCATCATATGTTTTAAACATGTTATGAAGAAAGGCTTTAGGTGGCAAAAAAAAAAAATAGCAGAAATTTTGGGTTTTTGGGTTTTTTTCTCCCACTGCTCTCCTGACTCATGTTGAAAGCCTTTTGTTTCTAATCAAAGCAACAAACGGTAAGGTCATTTCCTTGTGATTATATGGCAGCGGAAGGCGTCGGGGTTTTTAGGTCCCTACTTCCACCAGCTTATATTTGGAGAAAACACACACACACACACACACACACACACACACACACACATCTCAAGTGCTTAATATATGTGTCCTTCGTCCTGCCCGTTCTCTCCGGTCCCTTTAAATGAGCCGAGACCATGGTTCGGAGGTAAGAACAATTTCTCTTATAATCTTTTGACTACAGACAGTATAATGGTGCTTCTTGAGCTCTTCCTGGCATTTCTTAGTGAATTGAGGGCAGATTTTAATGTTATACGGGGGGTGGACGGACTTACGTACTAATATTTCAGAACCCAAGTTGCAAAAAAGGGAACTCCAAGAAATGTTTGTCTTTGCTCTTCTCAAAGAGTTATTCCTTCTCCAAAAGAGCTGGATCTCCTCCAGTTTGATACCACAGTGAAGATCGTCCTTAACGCTCATCTTTCGGAGGGTTTTCCTGTCATTGTTTGAACTGTTATCTCTGTTCCCTAAAAGTCCTAAAAGGCTCATTTCTTGTTTTTTTATTTCAGAACTTTGGTAATTATTGTTGCAGTGTATAATTCCACCTCACCGCTTCCCCCTAACGCCATCCCACTACCATTCTCTTTCTTTTCTTTTTTTTTTAATTTTAAAGACTTGAGCCCTTTTATGGATGTGGAAAGGACAGGGCAAGGGCAGGAATGGTGTCAGTAAGCAGCATGAAAATGCTTTGAGATTTGCAGTTGTTAATCATCTCGTCAACACCGTGGTTTTGGAGCCATCTCTATTTCTGTGAGCATTTGGCAGGAAAGATCCTGTGGGGGACTAGAACTCATTAGTAACTTTTCTAAAAGGACCTTTTAATGTACGTCCTGTCTTGCCTCGAGACAGAAGCAGGGAAATTGAATTCTGTCCCTCAGTCTAGTTTATGAGGACTTTATGTGACCAGAATTCAATGGCTCAAGGTTGAGACCTCAGAAATGCCATCTTTGGGGATGGCTATCAATTAATTCATAAAACCTTTATGATTTGTCAAAGGAAGTCCTACAATCTAATTAAAAGGGAAGCTTTTTTTTTCTTTCTCCCTTCTGATGTGGTTATGCTAAACTCATAATGTCCAATTCCATGTGTCCATTTTTTTCCCCTCATGGGTAGATGTTGGAGATGGAGGAGGGGAGGAAAAGCTGGGTAGACTTCAGAAAACAAAGGAAATTGTCTCATCCAGGAGGCTGCAAAGCTCTTGGGTATAGGAGGAAGTCTGTGGAGGAAGTGGGCAGGATTAGGTAGAGAAGAGAAACGTCAGGGAAACAAACATATCACACAATAGGGTCTGGGATTGGACCCTCTTGTCATAATCTAACACAATAGCATGTCCTTAGAAATGAATCGATTGTTTCTAAATCAGTCCTGTCTAAAGGTATCTAATGATCTGAAGGAGTAGAAAGGAACATGATTGTATCCAAAATGCAGTCCTTTGACCTGGATTCTCAGAGCGGCATTATGGTCACCCAGAGCCTCGTGTTAGATGATCCTATTCTTAGACTCAGGCCATAGAACCCCGCTAGAAGTAAGACCATTCTGTAATGCAGCCCCTTCAGGAATCAAAAAGTACATCTCTTAGCAGAGGATCTAAGATATTCCCAGACATACCAAATTCCACTCCAGGGCACATTCTCTGTGTTCCAGTGCATCATTTATTTTCATCCTTCATTTGTAGTACATGGAAAAGTGGTAACTACTGGAATGGAGGCTCTTATGGTCAAGTATACCGCCCCCCGCCACCATGGAGAGAGTGCTCAATAACTATGCGGAGGGTGGGGGATGAGTGGTGGATTAATAACACTATTTGAGTAGAATTTTTAAAATTAATTAACTTTTATTTTTGGCTGCGTTGGGTCTTCATGGCTGCACACGGCTTTCTCTAGTTGCGGCGACCAGGGGTTACCCTTCGTTGAGGTGCGCGGGCTTCTCATTGTGGTGGCTTCTCTTGTCGTGGAGCGCGGGCTCCAGGCGCGCGGACTTCAGTAGTTGTGGCTCGTGGGCTCAGTAGTTGTGGCTCGCGGGCTCTAAAGCACAGGCTCAGTATTTGTGGCACACGGGCTTAGCTGCTCTGTGGCATGTGGGATCTTCCCGGACCAGGGCTCGAACCCGTGTCCCCTACATTGGCAGGCGGATTCTTAACCACTGTGCCACCAGGGAAGTCCTGAGTAGAATTGTTAAATATATTCATGCCGTGGAATATTTGGGCTGGAAAAAACCTTGTAAGTCACTTTGGAGTCATCCAGTCCCCTTATGCTGTTACTGAGTAGATGAAAATCCAGAGTAGTGGAGGAATTTTCCTAAGCTCTCCTATCCCATATGCGCGGACTTCAGTAGTTATGGCTCGTGGGCTCAGTAGTTGTGGCTCGCGGGCTCTAAAGCACAGGCTCAGTATTTGTGGCACGCGGGCTTAGCTGCTCTGTGGCATGTGGGATCTTCCCGGACCAGGGCTCGAACCCGTGTCCCCTACATTGGCAGGCGGATTCTTAACTACTGTGCCACCAGGGAAGTCCTGAGTAGAATTGTTAAATATATTCATGCCGTGGAATATTTGGGCTGGAAAAAACCTTGTAAGTCACTTTGGAGTCATCCAGTCCCCTTATGCTGTTACTGAGTAGATGAAAATCCAGAGTAGTGGAGGAATTTTCCTAAGCTCTCCTATCCCATTAGGGGCAGGGCACAGGCTAGAGCCCTCTCTCCTGGGTCCTGAGTCTGTGCTGTGTCCACCACAATGCTGTCTCTAGGACCAGCTGATGGCTTTGTCTAATTTCTAGCATCTCTGCAGTTCCTGCAGCATGAGTTTATTCTCATGCACTCATTTCTGTCTTGGAACAGAAAGGTGGAAGTTGCATCCCAAAGGAGGCTCTGCTTCTTATTATGGACTGCTTCCAACTGCTGGCAGAAACCAGTGCGCAGGTACACGAAGGACCCCGAGAAGAAGAACCAGCAGCCTTGTCACTAGTCATAACAAGCTGTAGTACTTGGTAAAAACGTACTAAAACACTTTCTCTTTGCTTTGAAAATATTGTCAGAACCTGAATATATTTAGTTAGCTCTTTGTAGAGGCCTGTTCCAACATCATAATTCAAGTATGAGACACATTTGTTTGTCCCTGATCTGAATTCCATGAAGCTCCAGTTAAGACTTTTTCCTGCTTAATGCTGGAAAACTATGAAAATTTTAAAATGGAAGACTTTTTCTAAACTGGAAAGATAAAGCTGAGTACAGGTAAAATATACATTAACATATGTTGGTATAATCTGCCAAGTTTAGGCAAACAGTTTATCATTCCAATAAAAGCAGTGAAAGCAAAGGATGATATTGGGTACATTCTCTGTTTATTTTAGATGTGTTTTTTTTCCCTTAAAGAAGCCATTGTAGGTAGGGCTGTAAAGTACATGTTCACTTCTGTCCTCTTGTCTTGGTTTATTTCCTCTTTTGGTTTTCTTCTATCCTTGCAAGTTAGAATGAACAAGTCAGCAGAGTTTGTACCCGTTTTTTCAAGATTTGACTGTACACCACCCTTTCTATTAGAGGTATTTATATTCCGTTTTTCCAGTCAGGAATGAGGTTAGTCCAGAAGCTGACCTTCCACAATAGGAAATCTTTATCTGAAGAGCAGTGTGAGAGAGAGAACTGGATTCCAGGTCTAAGTCTGCCCCTTACTGATAAGCTCTATGGCCTTGGAGAGCTGATTTTTCCTATCCAGGCCTCCGAACCCACATTTGTGGGTGAAGAAGTTAGTCTCGTGCTGAGGCCCCTTTTCAGTTTCGAAATGCTCTAACTTTAATTGAAGTCACTACAGGTTCTTTACAGATCAGTTGCAGCTGTCTCTCCCTCTCTGCTAGCCACCCGTCCCCTCTCTTCTTTCCTCTTTTCCTCCCCTTTTCCTTCTTCTCTCCCCTCTTTCTTCCTTTCCACTGATATTTTCCTTTTCACAAAAAGGGATTCAGGGCATGGACTATATGACTCAGATGCCGGTAGAGCCAGGGACAGCCTGTGACTAGCAGCAATGGGAAGAAGGCAAAGTTGGAAATGGAGAAATTCCCCAAACTGCAAACTGAAATCAGACATGGAGATGCTATCCAGGAAGAAATCCAGACTTTGTGGGTCATGGATACACCTCTTGTATTGAAATTTGACACTGCTCCTTGGATTCCAAATTCCTTAGAAGTCAACACATACTTCCTGGGTGTGTCTTGCGCCACCTGTGTGCCAGGCTCAGGCTTACAAAGGTGAATGAGATGCAGCCACTATATGAAGCTCTGTCCAGTGGGGGAGTGCAAACTGGAACTCTCCAGTGAGTCTCAGTAGCTCTTCAAAGCTTGACTTTTAGTTCATCTACTGCTCACTCTTGGGGAGTGGAAAAGCTGTTGACATAAAATGGCTGTGAGTAGTGGAATGTAATTAATATGATTTGAGGTCAAAGGATTAAACTGACAGGTGTTCTTAGGTAGAAATGGAACAATGTCAATTCCAGTGAACAGTGACACTGTAAAGCATTCAGGAGTCCACTGGTAAAGGTTCTGTTTTTGGTAGGCTCTCTCCAAATGAAAGAGGGAGAGGAAGTGGCAGGAGTCTTAGCACATAAATCCTGCTTGTGAACTGAGTGACCCCCTCTGGCCTATGACAGGCACAGTTGAAATGACCTTATTAGGTTGTTGAGGGGATTAGAGCTGGCCTCTGGCACTGAAGACGCACGTAGTAAATGGCAATTAATATATATATTTTAAATTAATTAATTAATTTTTGGCTGTGTTGGGTCTTTGTTGCTGTGTGCGGGCTTTCTGTAGCTGTGGTGCAGTGGCTTCTCTTGCTGCAGAGCACGGGCTCTAGGCACGTGGGCTTCAGTAGTTGTGGCTCGCGGGCTCTAGAGCGCAGGCTCAGTAGTTGTGGCTCACGGGCTGTAGAGCGCAGGCTCAGTAGTTGTGGCACACGGGCTTAGTTGCTCCGTGGCATGTGGGATCTTCCCAGACCAGGGCTCGAACCTGTGACCCCTGCATTTGCAGGCGGATTCTTAACCACTGCGCCACAAGGGAAGCCTGGGCAATTAATATTATTAAGTAACATTATTATACGTCTATCCCAAGTACAGCAAATAAAAACAAGGCTACATACATATGAAAATATGTAAATACCACCAGAAGACTGAGTATTCAAAGTAATGAATGGGTAATTTTTTTCAGGGCCCTTCATGCTCATGATAGCATCAATGTGAATCAGTTATTCATTACCCCACATCTTGTCACTGTCAGGGTATCCATCAGCCTTCCGTCCTTTTGGACACATGAGATCTCTTGACCCTGCAGACATTTGTCTGTATTTCACTGGGCACAAGTTCACAAATAAGTAATCAACTGCAGTATGTCTCTTGCAGACTTCCGTCTTGGGTTTGAGGTCAAGTGTTTATCATTTTAAGGATCTAGTTCTAAACCTTTTTTTTTTTTTTTGCGGTACGCGGGCCTCTCACTGCTGTGGCCTCTCCCGTTGCGGAGCACAGGCTCCGGACGCGCAGGCTCAGCGGCCATGGTTCACGGGCCCAGCCGCTCCGCGGCATGTGGGATCCTCCCGGACCAGGGCACGAACCCGTGCCCCCTGCATCGGCAGGCAGACTCCCAACCATTGCGCCATCAGGGAAGCCCTCTAAACCATTTTAAGGACGTGGACCCAGAATATAAATCTGACAGAAGTTATAGAAAGTCTTCCTGGAAAGATTCTCACACGCACATTTTGTTTATACTTTGGAGGAAGTTGTTTGCAAACTCCTCTACCAGCACTAATAGACTTGTAAGAGCTCCTGTATCCCAGCTGAGGAAATGGAATAAATGTATGTATCTTTCAGAGAAATGGTGAGAAACTAGCTGGCCTCTGTGCGTGACACCGAGAAATGAGCTTTTTGGAACTCGTTAGCACTTAACCTTATTTGAACCCTCTAGAAGTGTGTGATCCTGGAATCGACACGGGCTCCATAGAAGGTATTTAGAACGTAAGAGCAAGTCCTGCCACCTCCTCCTCCGTAGCTGTTTATACTGCTCGTCGGAGAGGAGTTATACCTCTACCAACAATGGGGGTGTGGGTGAGGCAGGCACCCTTTTGGTACTTGGCCTTGTGTTGAGAGTAAGGTGACTCTAGTGGGACCTGTAAGTAATTGCTCTGTTCACCATTAGAACAGTCACCTGGCTTTAGGGAGTCATCTGAGAATCTGCAGAGGTTTCGCAGTAACCACTATATTTGAGTTGCAGCATTGGGAGCTTGTTCATAGTAACCGCGCACATCACCAAGCGCTCACCTCAAGTGCAGGCGCCCCTCTTTATTAGAACAAGTGCTGAGGTCCAGCATGCCACAGCTCTTACTTTGCATTATTCTTTTTTCCTTGCTTTTAAAGGAAACTACGCATCAACTCGTGATAGCTTTTAAATGTTTTATATGAAACAAGAAGTCTCCGTTGTGGTCTCAGTTTTTAAAAAATGAATAAGCAACTCCATTTTTTCATCCCATAGACATTTATTGAGCAGCTGCTTTTGCAAGGTGCCAGCTATAAGCTCGGGGGTCCAGGGATTAAGAAGACAGATAGGGTCCCTGGAGGCAGATATTATATAACAAAGTACATCATTCTTTGATTACAGTTGTGTAAAGTGCTGCGGAAGAGAAGTTTAGAGAGCTAAAGGAACGCATAACACTCAGAGTAAGAGTTATGGAGCCCATGGCTATTCCACACACTGCATCAGCTTACTCAAAGCTCATAGCAAGGCACCAGTACTGTTTCCATTACGCAGATCAGGTAACAGAGTAGCAGAGAGATGAGGTCATTTGCCCACGTGGTGCCACTAGCAAAACGTCTAAGTCAGGATTTGAACCCTGGGTGATCTGAGTTCGGAGTCTTCACTCCTAACAACTACACAATGGCTTCTATGAGAGACTCACTTTTAATCTGTGTTTTTAAGGGTAAATTGGTTTAGCCAGGCACTTTCCAAATGCCCTCATGCTTTGAGGTGGGACGGAGATCATACGAAGAAGAGCTAGAAGAAGACCAGTGTGTCTGGAGCCCAGAGAGCAAAAGGGAAAGGAGTGCAAGACCAGGGGAAGGGTGGGCAGGGAGCAGGCGGTGCAGGACGAGGTGGGCCGCATGGGTGATGGAAGCTTTTCTTCCAGTTGAATCAGGTCAGCTCCAAAGCTAGACCCCCTCGGTCATCCAAAGCTAGACCCTCTCGGGAACCTCCCATTCCTGTGAGATGGACACATGGAGGGAAGTTCTCCCGATCTGGCTAGATTATTCCAGATCCATTTACCTTTGTGTATGCACAAAGCATCCTGCTCAAGGATGTTTTATCTGTGTCATCAGTCTGTCCCACTGATGTCTTTTCCAAGGCCATATGTTTTCTGCCTTGTCTGGGACCTGCAGAATTACATTTTTCTTAGTGGTCCATGTAGCCACACTGAACACTGTAGCAGGTTGAACTGTCATCATCGTTCATCGTGGCTAACAGAATGGCACGTGCTGTGTTGGGCTCTTTCAACCCGTTCTAGTGTTTCAGCCCCAACTCCATGAGTTAGACACTGTTACTATCGATATTTTTCAGATAAAGAAACCGATTTACAGGGGTTAAATGACTGGCCCAGAGTCCCACCAGCTAATTGTCAGAGTCAGGTCTTGCATCCTGGGTTGCCTGATGCCCAAGTGCTTGCTTAACCCTGCGGATCTCACTTCCTATTTTACAGATGCAAAAACTGTCCAAAGTTAATGATAGAACTGATTCTAAAACTCAGATTTTACATGAAGTTTCATTTTCTAGGCCAACATTGAATCTCATAGGAAAAATGAAAAAGAAAGGAAACTAAATAGAACACTGTGGACCTTCACCATGACCTGAAGTAGCCTTGTAAACATGTTACAGATTTACCAGCCCACAGAGATATGTTACCCGCCCGCCGGCTAAATTGGTAACACGGGCAAAAATAGAGGGATCTGAAGGGAGTGGGGGAATCTGGATATTAACCAATAGGAGTTTGGAGAGAGAATTAAGAGTAAAACAGAATAGTTTTGGTATTTTTTATAAGTAATAGTCACTCAGTGCCAAGCACCGTGCCAAGTTCTTGCCAAGTACTCATTTAACCCTCACAACAAGCTGATAAAGTTGGTCATATGTGTATGTCCATTTTATGGATGAGGACCAATGCAACAGTCTTGTCACTCTCTCTCTCTCTCTCTTTGATTTTTGCCACCCCACTCCCAGTCTCATCTCCTGATAGGAACCAGAGTTATCCTTTACAGATGTCCCCCGATCTTGTTTCCCCCTTGCCTAAGAGCCTCCAATGGCCTCCCACTGCCTTTGCAATAGGACCCATACTCCTAACTCCTGATATAGCCTAGGGGTTTTCAGACTTCAGCATGCAACAGAGTGACCTGGACGGCTCGCTAAAACACAGATGGTTGGTCGCCACTCCACATTCCTAGCGAGCTGCAGTTAATACTGACACTGTGAGTCCAGGAACCACACTTTGAGGACCACTCATGAGCCCCTCATTAATCCCCTGACCTTGTCTACTGTAGTCTCCCTTTTGGTGCCAAGCTCCAGCCACATTTGCTGCTATTTTTTTCTTAAACTGTGCATTCTCAGTGGGACAGCTTTACTCCAGGAGGATGAAAATTGGTTCTTGGGGGCAAACATTAAAACCTCTGATATTACAGTAGTTTGTGGACTTCAGAAGCTCAACTCTACCCAATAGATATACAGTATATCTGTGATATCAAAATTTCATGAGGGAGGAGGACATAAGAGGAAAATTAAATGTTTAGAGAAGCTCCTTAAGAGTGTAATCATGAAAAAAAAGTTGTGTGACAAATGAAGCCGATTCCTGCCCCAGGGCCTTTGCACTTCTTGGACCTCTGTCTGGAATGTTCTTTTTCCAGATCTTCCCAAGTCTGACTCCTCATCATTCCCCTCAGACTTTTATCTGCAGGGCTATTGTAAAATTCTCCAATTCTTTAAAAGTGCTTTTCTCTTCACTGATTTCAGTCTAATAAAAGGCTTCAGGGGCTTCCCTGGTGGCGCAGTGGTTGAGAGTCCGCCTGCTGATGCAGGGGATGTGGGTTCGTGCCCCGGTCCGGCAAGATCCCACATGCCGTGGAGCAGCTGGGCCCATGAGCCATGGCCGCTGAGCCTGTGCGTCTGGAGCCTGTGCTCCGCAACGGGAGAGGCCACAACAGTGAGAGAGGCCCGTGTACCGAAAAAAAAAAAAGGCTTCAGGGACTGACAAAGTGAGTGCTCAAGGCAGCAGGACCCTGCTGACGGAGCATTGCAGATTCCCCAGAGCACCCCTGGGTTGGGAGCACTGCATCCTCTTTTACAATTCTAATTCAATGTCCTGGGAGCCTTCCCACTGTAAAATGCACAGGCGGAAGCATTGCAGGCAGGAGCTGGCTTATATTTTAGTTTTGTTTTTTCTTTTAACTTTACTTTTTTCGTGAATACTCTCATAAGGGCCAGGAGATGGTGTGGGGCAGTACAAAGAAGGAACTCTACATCTGGCTCTGTCTAGCTGTGTGACCACAGACCAGTCACTTCCCTTCTTTGAGCCTTCATGGCCTCATCTGTAAAATATGGATATGACAAACGGAGCATAATCTGCAAAAATAATGACTCACTGTGCCATGCATCTGAAACTAACATAATATTATAAATCAAATATGCTTCAATTGAAGTATGAGAAGGATATGAATTAACAGAGAAAAATAGGGATATGACACTTCTGCCACATCAAAACTTGCTGTAAAGTTTCGAAGGAGAAATAGAGGCCAAGGCACTTTGAAAGTTTAAAGCACTCCAGACAGCCAAGGTGATATTATTACTAATTGAAACGTTCAGAACAAGTTTATACATGGCCGGAGCTTCTTGCTTCCTTCTCTTCTGTAGAGTTCAGGGACAGAAAAGAACCTGCCCACCACCTGCTCAGCACCTGAACATGGCCTTTGAGAGCACCCACCCTGAAGGGGTCTGTAGCAATTGCCTGGCTTTTATCAGTGAAAAGTATAATAATATTACATGTTATTACCATTTGTAAAGTGTACACTCTGCTAAGCATTTTATGTATATGATCTCATGTGACCCTCCCAGCCCTGGGCAGGGGGGTGCCATTATTATCCCTGTTTTCAGGTGAGGAAACCAAGGCTCAAGAGAAGTGAAGTATCTGTGTAAGACCAACAGGTGCTACAGAGGAGAGCTGGGATTTAAACCCAAGTCTGACTAACGCCAGAGGCTATGGTCTTGACCATCACACTTCTTAAATAATATACCATACTTTAAAATGTAGTAAGAGCTGCCTCTTATGGGACGCTTATATTGCACTTAGGCAAAATCATCCCCATTTTACAGCAGCTACTCAAAGAAGGTAAGTGGCTTCCCTGAAGTGTCCAGCTAGTTCGAGGCAGCACCAGGATCAGGCATCATGCCCACTGGACTTCCGAGGGGCTGCGCCTAAGCACTGCCCTGAACCAAGTAGCTGAGTGGGCGGCTCCAACCTGATTTACACCCCCTGACTAGAGCAAGTATGATCAGAAAAGCACTAGAAATTCTGGAAATTGATGACTTTCCAATGACTTTGCATAATCCACCATCCAGGCCACTCTTACGAGAGGCAGCCATCCTTTTTTAAAGGACCACACCACCACCACCCCCAGCCTTCAGAAATGCTGCTCTATGAGAGTACATGTAAGAAACAACACTGAGGCAGGGCCGCAGGGGGAAATATTTGGTTCCCTGGTTACAGCCCCAAGTGTCGGGTGAGATTTCCTCTCACAAGGCTGGTCCCTTCTGACGGGGGCAGAACGGAGCTGAGATTATTTCAGAGCAGGAATAGAAATGGGGAGAAACTTGCCGACAGAGCATAATGACACAGGCTCAATTCTGCTTGTGATGAAAAAGGTGGAAACGTCTTTCACCGAGGCTTTAAGGTCACGGTGGCATGCTTTAGCAGAAGAGTTCCAATGGTCTGATAGATTCCAGAAGGATAGCAGCAACACAGCTGGTTGGAATCTGGCCATGAAGGAGCCGAGGAGTCCCTCACTTGCCGATGAGACCTTAACAGTAGAAATAGGCAGAAAACTCAAAAGCAGATCAGGGGCTTACCCTGGTGGCGCAGAGGTTGAGAGTCCGCCTGCCGAGGCAGGGAACGTGGGTTCGTGCCCCAGTCCGGGAAGATCCCACATGCCGCGGAGCGGCTGGGCCCGTGAGCCATGGCTGCTGAGCCTGCACGTCTGGAGCCTGTGCTCTGCAACGGGAGAGGCCACAACAGTGACAGGCCCTCGTACCGCAAAAAAAAAAAAGGGGGATCAGGAGCTGGAAATGAAGGGAAATTCATTTATTCCACACATATTTATTTAGCTCCACAATGGGCTAGGCACCGTCTTAGGGGCTAGGAAAGCAGCAGTAAATGAAACTTACATTCCAGTAGCAAAAGAACAGGAAAAGCAAATGACACTGAACATTTGATATGTGAGTTGTAGTCCTGGGTCGGGAGAACCTCAGCAATGAGCTTGTCCCCTGGGGATTTTTTCAAGTACAGTAATAAAGTATAACAAGCCCCGTTTATGTTGGCCTCCGTCAAGCTCTGTGCTCTGTTGGTAGGCATTATTAGCCCCATTTTAGAGAGGTAATAAATAAGTCCTAGGAAAGTTAAGTCAGCTGAGCTTTGAACAGTTGTGTCGGGATCCAAAGCCTCTGTTCTTTCCTCTTTGTCATGTGGTCTCTCAGTGGCCTCAACATCCTGACCTAGAGCTCAGAGCAGCACCCTGTCCAGACCTCCTTCTCCCATCGAACTTCCCCAGTGGCGTGCTGGTAAGTAGTTAACAACCAGCTCTTTGGGGAAAAGGGCACTGATTGGTTGTATTTGCCAATTTCCATGGTGTAAATACTCTCACCTTGACCGACTTCATGTTACCAAGGTCACAACACTGAGTTGGGGGACGATGAGCATTAGGTACCATTAAAGAGCATTGCTTTCACTGATTCACTAGATATTGAAAACCTCAAGAGCAAAGAGAACAGTAAAAGGGAGTAAAATAACTGGAAAGTGATGAATTTATTTCCAGTTTAGTGAGCATTTATTACCCTTGTTTTTAATGTAATTTATTTCGATTTAAGTTGACATACTTTAATTTTTAATATTGGTTGTGCTTAAAAACCAGCTTCAAAATGGGACAGTAGATGCTCATGAGCTGTTAGGAGACGGCTCCACATCACCATTCTCTCCCTCAAAGTATTCTTTTCTCCTCATTCTGTTTCCTGGTGCTCACGCAGAAGTCTTCTTGGGTTCCTATTTCGAATTTCTCTCATCTTGACCTGTGGCCTTCCAGTTTATGATTTGCTCTGTTTTAATCTTTGAATCCCATGTTAGCCTCAAAAAAAGACTGAATCCTCTTTGAAAACACAACCTGCATTAGGCGACATTAAAGTTTCATCACCAAGTATTAGAAGCATCTAGGTTGAGTGGGGGAAGGTTTGTTCTGTGATGGAAAAGTGAGTCCTGGACATTAAGAACTTTTCTATATTGGCCCAAATGAGTTTGACTTTTTTGTTTTCATTATTTGGTAATGCTTTTCTAAATCCTCTACCCAAATATGACATTTCTATCAACCAAGCTAGGACTCTGGACCTAGTAGAATCCATTTGTATTAATTATAAACTCCCTAAGGACTTATTTCAGCCTCTCCTTATACATGAACCCCAAAGAACGAAGAGATTTTGAAAAGCATAAAGCAGACACATTCTAACAAGCTGATGAAAAAACTGAAACACGAAAACTCTGACAGTAAGCGTGTCCTCTAAAATTAGGGTAAAGTTGATTTAGATTTTCTAGTTAATTTTTGCTCACTTGTAGGTTTTCAGGGCAATATATGTGATTTGTTTGCTCTGTGGATGGCTTATATTGAGTCCAGATTTCCAAATGTGCTGTACTGAATAAACAGTACCCAGAGTATCTTTAAATTACAAGTATGGTAGTTTATTTTTAAAATCCCTCCACCTGAGCTGTGCTTGTCTTTAAGTTTTTATCTTCAAGTTTTTGAAAGACGCAGTACTTTCGCTCCTTCCTACAGGCTGTTTTTCACGGGAAAAGAGAAAACTGAGTTGGCAAAGCAGAAAGTTTCCAAACCACAGGGTGTCTGCTACTTGCATAATCACTGAAGCTAAAATTTCCATTTTCTACCCGGCGACCGGAGAACTTCTTTTCTGGTCAACCTGAAATGCAGACAAGAACGAAAATCCCCCATGGCCCACGGGCTGTGTTCTCAGCTTTTCTTGGTTCCACTTTGTGACTTTTCCTGTTTACAGTGTCTGTGCCCTCCCATTTTTTCTTTTCTCTTTTGACTCATTGATACTGTACCACGATACCTAAAAATACAGCCTAACGACTGGTTTTAAGTAAAGAGGATGTTTCTTTCTGGAAAAAAAAATAAAGCAGAAATATCCTGCATGGTTTTCTGAAAATAAACATTTGACAGTCTCTCATCAGTGCCTCATCCGAGTTTCTAATTGGAAAACGAGGCAGAGTATGAATTTATACAGAGAACCCTGTTTTCATGGCAGCTGCTTCTATGAAGAAGCTGCCATGAAGATATGTCACCTGTTTTTCCCCTTGTTCTTTGGTGAGCTCCTTCTTGAACCTGGCTCAGCCCCTTCTTAGCTGGGACCCTTGGGCAAGTCTCTTTCAGCCTCTTGGGGTCTCAGCTTCTTTGGTGTAAAACAAAGGGCCAAAAATGTCTACGCGGCAGGGTGGTTGTGAGAATTCAATGGATAAAATGTATGCCAAAGCACGGGACATAGACAAGGCAGTCAACATATATTCGTTTCCATTTTGTGTTGGTGAAAACAAGAGTAGCTAGCCCAGGACACCATTTGGTGGCAATCAGGTACAGAGCAAGAGTTTGCAAGAGTTTCCCCAGCTTTGTGCACACAGGCAGCTCCAAATGGTGGATTTGAGTTAATCTGTGATTATCACTGAGAAATCAGAATGGAATTAATCCCCAGCTATTGGGTTGCCTGCTCTCTCCAGGGTTTAACTGGCAGTTTGAGTCTTCAACTCTAGTGTGACAGTTTGACCTCTTAATAACCCAGCAGAACTTTTTTCTTAAGAAAAACAATCGTCGAACCAGCTTAAAATAACCATGTACAGTTAACATAATAGCACTCAACAGCTTACAAATCATTTCCACTAATTATAAGACTCACTGCACTACGGTAGGGCTGATAAAGCATGTCAGGCACTTAGCACAGACCCTAACACATAATCTGTGCCGATTAACTTGAGCGTATGACAGGTGATATGACTATCTTCTGAAGTAAATTTTAGGTTCAACCTGCATTAATACAAGAGACAAACAAAGCTAAATGCGATTGATTCTTACCCATTTTACAGGGACAGAAATGGAGGTTTAGAGAGAGACTCTGATTTTCAGGCCATAATCTTAGCTACATGGCAAAGCTGGGACACAGACCCAAGCCTCCTGATTCTAAATCCTGTGTGCACCTCATTGACACCAGGCTGGTTTCTCCTGATGGCCTTCCGTTCCAGACTTAATAAGTTGTTCCCTTTCTCTCTCTCTCTCTCTCTCTTTTTCTCTCTCTCTCCCTTTCTCTCTTTCAAACCTGGCTTTTCTTTTCACCAGCCTTATGAGATCAGGAGATGATCTGATAAGGGATTGTCTTTTATGAGAATGCCTTCCCCAGGGAATGTCTGCTAAAGTTGACTGAAATTGCTTGCCAGGTTGATGCTGAAGCCACAGAAATAGCTTTTCTTGTTTGCTTTTCTCCAGCCTCTGCCAGGCAGAAAGGGGGCTAGCAGTTGTATGCTAACATCCAGAAAACAGGGTTATCCCTCCAATCTCTCCTGGGAGCCACCCGTCAAGAGCAGTGGTCCAATTTAAGTTCTCCTCATCCACTTCCTGAAGTCTCGTGCTTCCTGGGTAAGAAGTGAGTTTCGAAGTGCATTTTGCACGTGCTCAGAACTTAACTGCATTGCCAGTTGAGCTATTTGAGAGCCCTATTCTTATCTGAAAATACCTTGTTTAATTGTTTTTTTTAAATTTTTATATTGGAGTATAATTGATTAACAGTGTTGTGTTAGAGACTTCCCTGGTGGTCCAGTGGGTAGGACTATGCGCTCCCAGTGCAGGGGGCCCAGGTTCCATCCCTGATCGGGGAACTAGATCCCGCGTGTGTGCCACAACCAAGAGTTCGCGTGCCGCAACTAGGAAGTCCGCATGCCGCAATAAAAGATCCTGCATGGCAACTGGAGATCCTGCATGCCACAGCGAGGATCCCACGTACGGCAACTACGACGTGGTGCAGCCTAAATAAATAAATATTTTTTAAAACACGAAAAAACAACAAACAATGTTGTGTTAGTTTCAGGTGTACGGCAAAGTGATTCAGTTATGCATATACATGTATCTAGTCTTTTTCAAATTCTTTTCCCATTTAGGTTATTACAGAATATTGAGCAGAATTCCCTGTGCTATACAGTAGGTCCTTGTTGGTTATCTGTTGTAAATATAGCCTTGTGTATGTGTCATTCCCAAACTTCTAATCTATCCCTACCCTACCACCATTGTTCTTTTCTTCTCCTTATCTCTAGAGCAGTTGTTCTCAACCAGGGATGATTTTGTCCTCCGGGAGACATTCGGCAGGGTCTGGAGACATTTGGTTGTCACAAGGAGGGAGGGAGTACTGGCATCTGTTGGGTAGAGGCAGGGATGCTGCTAAACATCCTACAATGCACAAGGGCACCCCCCCGAGCAAAGAATTATCTGGCCTCAAATGTCAGTAGTGCCAACGTTGAGAAATCCCACCGTAGGACAAGCTCCAGAGACAGTGCCCTGTGGACCTCATTTGCAAATATATATTAGTATCGAGAACAGTGCTCGCATTTAGGAGGTGCTCGGTAAATATTGGCTGAGTGAATGAATGAACACACGATCCAGAGCTTCTCCACATTGAATTAACTGCACTGTGTGCTAGACTGCATCTTAAGACTAGAATGACAGAGTTAGGCCCAGGCAGCCACCTAACCGATAGGTAATCATCCTACACCCAGAGTGTTCACATAAGCAGGACAGGGCTGGCAGCACAAGAGGCAGGGGTTAATTCCATCCTGATACTCACTGAAGGTAATTAACAAACACATAGACAACGTTTTTAGCGGCCGCCCATATTTCTTCAGTGTATGGCCAGGAGATAGCCGAGGAAAGGTGATTACGAAAACCTTTGCAAACCTCTGGCCTTGCTTTCAGATAGTGGCAGGAACCAAGCAGCTGTGGTTTGGTGAATCTAGATCAAGCTTTTCCAGAACATGCTTGGTGATCAAGATGATATGTAAAATGCCTAAGCTATGTGTGATTTAATATATAAGACTAATAGGTGGGGGCTTCCTTGGCGGCGCAGTGGTTAAGAATCCGCCTTCCAATGCAGGGGACACGAGTTCGAGCCCTGGTCCAGGAAGATCCCACATACCAGGGAGCAACTAAGCCCATGCGCCACAACCACTGAGACTGTGCTCTAGAGCCTGTGAGCCACAACTACTGAAGCCCGTGTGCCACAACTACTGAGCCTGAGCTCTACAGCCCGCGAACCACAACTACTGAAGCCCGTGTGCCACAACTACTGGGCCTGAGCTCTACAGCCCGTGAGCCACAACTACTGAGCCCGCGAGCCACAACTACTGAAGCCTGTGCGGCTAGAGCCGGTGCTCTGCAACAAGAGAAGCCACCACAATGAGAAGCCCGCACACTGCAATGAAGAGTAGCCCCCGCTCAGCGCAACTAGAGAAAGCCCGCACACAGCAATGAAGACCCAACGCAGCCAAAAATAAATAAATAGATAGATAAATAAATAAATACTTCTAAGAAAGCAAAAGACAGAATGGGTGGGAAATAACGTTGTAACAGAAGTTGTGTAACACGGCCATGCAGGGCAAACTGCGAATCAGATGCCTGAATTTAAGTCCTACTCTGCCTCCTTCTAGCGCTTCGACCTAGTGGAGACCTGTGGGCTGGGGTCCATCAGTTACCTTCTCTGAACCTCAATTTTCTCACCTACACAGTGAAGCAGGATTGGAATCTACCTCACAGGGCTGTCATGAGAGAATTTAAAAGGCCCATGTCGATAAAAGAAAGGTCTCTGGAAAGAGCCAGCCCACCGCAACAGTTACTTACTGACATTTTTTCTAAGGCAGATTACTCAGCTACTCAATTTCATATTTGGTTAACTGAATTCTCCCCTTCTTTATCACTCTCCCCACCCCGGCCCATTTTCCTTTCCTCTTCTGCTTCTTTTATGCCACGGGTGCTTTTTCCTTACTTACTGTCTCTCGTTTTCCTACTCCAGTCCCAGTGAACCTGCAAGGGACGCCCAAGAGTCCTACTTTGATACGACTAGGGTCACAGCAACATGACCCTAGACAAGTTACTGAACCTCTCTGCCCTTCAGTTTTGCCACCTATAAAATCTCAACAACAAAACTTCTTCCTCCTAGGGTTGTTCACAGCATGAAGGAAGATACTACCCACATGAAGTGCTTAGCACTCGTGTGACATGTCCTACATGCTTCCTAGAAGCTAGGAGAATGGTTGGTTGATAGTGAAAAAAGAAGTTCCCAGTGATTGCACACTGGGAGGGCAGGCACCGTCTTGAAAGACCTTGAGGGGAAATCGCAGCTGACTGGGATTGGAGACATCTGTGTCAGTCTAGGCCATTCTCTGAACGAGAGTGTCAATAGCTCATATTCACTCAGCACCCAGAGATGATATAAAGGGACCCTGTTCAGCTGGAGTTGACATCATGTGGGTGAAATCTAAAACTCTGTCCACTCAATAGATCCCAAAGTAAGAACGTCCTAGATACGTCCCTCTCTCCAATTCCTCCAGGATGTCTCATCTGGTGAGGAATTAATAGCTCACCTTGTTCTCTGGGTGGAAAGCTTGTTTTTTAAATGTGTAAGTCTGTCTGGGTCAAGGCTTGAGAGGTGTTTTTGGAACATCCTCGCTTCACATTATGCCCTACATGTTTAACTCACTTGTGAATATTTCATTGGTACCTGTGTCTAGACTCTGACCAGTTAAAGTATTCCTCCCCTGAGCAGAGATTTATTGCCCACATTCTTACTGTGTACCAGGCCCTGTTCCAGGCCCTGGGGATACAATGGTAAACAGATCAACCAAGGCCTCTCCCTTGGAGTTTACATTCTGGTGGTGAAAGATAGAGGATAAACAAACAACAACCAAAAAGAAATATTAGCTACAAAGAAAATAAAGCAGTGTGGTATGAGAGACAGTGTCCAGGCTGTACTTTACACTGAGGATAGGGAAGGCCTTTTGGGGATGGTGACATTTGATTTAACATCTAAAAGATGCAAAAGCACCCAGTCGTGCCGTGATCTGGGAAAAGAGCATTCCGGACACAGGGAACAGCATATGCAAAGTCTCAAAGTAGGAACAAGACTTTATTCTGAGGAAGAAAAGGTCGGGAGTTCTCTGGCGGTCCAGTGGTTAATACTCTGGGCTTCCATTACATGGGGTGTGGGTTCGATTCCTGGTCCAGGAACTAACATCCCACATGCTGCGTGGCCAAATAAATAAATAAATATAAAGATAAGAAAAAAGAAAAGAAGGTCAATATGGCTGGTGTGTCCGGGTAAGGCAGATGGGTTGGACATTAAGTTAGAGAGGGTGGTGAGTCAGGTTACATGGACACTGTGAGCGAGGCAAGGAGTCGGATTCTCCATTGTATTGCTTGAGAAGCCACTGGGCGTTTTTAAGCAGAGAAGTGAAGGGATTGGATCTGTATTTTGAAGAGATCATTCACAGGGCCATACAGAAATTGGACTCAAAAGCACCAAGCCCGGTTAGGTAGCTGATTTTGCACACATCCAGGCAAGAGATGATAGTGGATTAGACTCTAATGATGATGGTGGATAGGTCATCCCACAAAAAATCTTGGGAAGTCATTTTAATGAGACTTTTTGCTGAACTCTTTTGCTGAACTTTCAGAAAAGGTCAAAAGGGAATGAGAGAGAGGAAATGAAGCTCGCTGCTTCCTTACCAAGCTTTTATATTTCCGTGTTCCAAAGAGCTACTAAAGCAAAACCAAAGTAGGCTGGGGTTCTGGTCCTTTTTTGGTATTTCCTGTTGCTTTCTAAGCTGCCCCCAGTCATTAGGAATGATCCCACCCTGCCCTATCTTGACTTGACTTAGGGGTTTTTTGGGGTTTTATTTTGTTTGTTTTTTGTTTGTTTTACTGACTCTCTGCTCTCATCTCCTGAATCAGGTAGTGGGACTGGGATTTGGTGGGGCATGAGGGTGAAGTTCACAGAGACTTGAACCCCACTATAGGCTGCACATCAGCGCACCTCATGAAGCCAGAGTTCTCGCCAGTTCTCACTTCCCTTCTGATCTTCCTCATTTAACCACTGACCAGATGGAGAAGGTCCTTCCACCAGCACTCAGCGCTTAGCCTCTGAGGACCTGCTCTATCATCTGGGGAGCAAACGCAGGGCAGCCACTGAGGTGGGAGTTTTAATCCAACATGCACAATTTTAACCTCCGATTTCCTGAGGTTGAAGGCGGGAGAGGGTGGTGGGAAGGGTATCAAGTCTGGGTGGGTGTCAAGCGAAACTTTCCAAAGAGATTTCTTATCTGTTTTTCTATTCCATGCGAGGCATTGCTGCTATTAGCTGTCACTCGGTAGGGACCAAATCCGAAACTGCTCTGATGGTCTCTATGGGGCTCAAAGGTGATTTTGAATGTGTAGGTATAATCATTGTGATCCATGAACAGCTCCCTTCAAATATAACTCCTGTGGATGAAATTAGAAGAGACAGCTTCAGTGGGAGTCATGTTTGAAAATAAATAAGAAATGCCCAGTTTTTTTTTTCTTTTTATGTTTACAGTATTTTTAAAAAATTAAAAGAAACAAATCCATCTGTTGGGAAAAGAAGTGCATTTGCATAAGGTGGTATTTAGCAGCTGAGTAACCTCATGTCGGGCCTGGAAGACAGAGTCCTGAGTTTTATTATGTAAGTTTCAGGTGTACAACATAGTGATTCACAATTTTTAAAGGTTATGTTGCATTTAAAGTTATTATAAAATATTGGCTATATTTCCTGTGCTGTACAATATAGCCTTATAGACTTTTTTTTTTTTTTCGATATGCGGGCCTCTCACTGTTGTGGCCTCTCCTGTTGCGGAGCACAGGCTCCGGACGCGCAGGCTCAGCGGCCATGGCCCACGGGCCCAGCCGCTCCGTGGCATGTGGGATCTTCCCGGACCGAGGCACGAACCCGTGTCCCCTGCACCGGCAGGCAGACTCTCAACCACTCTGCAACCAGGGAAGCCCCCTGTTTATTTTATACATAGTAGTTTGTACCAGTGAATCCCCTACCCTATCTTGCCCCTCCCCCTTTCCCTCTCCCCACTGGTAACCACTAATTTGTTCTCTATATCTGTGAGTCTGTTCCTTTTTTCTTATATTCACTAGCTGGTTTTATTTTTTAGGTTCCAGAGTCCTGAGTTTTAATCCTGGGGCTCACATTGACTTGCTGTGTGGCACCAGGCACATCTTTCCTTAATTTCCCCACGTTCCAAATAAGCAGTGGTGAATAGATCCCTTCTAAGACTCTAAGTTCTACAGTTCTAACTAATTCTAGTCAAATGATTTTGCCCTGGAACTGAGATGACTTTTCACACCTGCTTTATGACGCATTGTTTTTCCCTTTCTACCCACTCATCTCCTCTCCTGAAAATGGGCTGCGTGGGAAGGCTTTCCCACAATTTGTCACTTTATAGTGTAGGGAGTACCTAGTGGGTAGCTAAGTGGTTAAGAGCTTAGACTTTGAGTTTGGGTCTAGCTCTGCCATTTATGTATCTTGTTATTTATAATCTCTCTAGTAACCTCCTTCTCCTGTGTTACTGGGAGATAAGATTACCTGTCTCATGTGAGTATCACAAGGGCTTGCATATGTTCATACATGTAAAGTGCTTAGTGTAAGTGCCTGGAATGTAGAAAGCGTCTGCTGGTTCTGTTGCTAGTGCTATTATTAAAATACCTAGCCAGGGACTTCCCTGGCAGTCCAGTGGTTAAGAATCCGTGCTTCTACTGCAGGGGGCATGGGTTCGATCCCTGATTAGGGAACTAAGATCCCGCATGCCACGTGATGCAGCCAAAAATACATAAATAAATAAAATGCCAAGCCAGGTGGCAGGGTCACAGAAGGACACAGGAACTAGTGTTTCCCTCTCTCTTTTTACTTCTGCTCCATCATCTCTGGAGAATGTTTCCACCATGTACGTTTTAACTTTACCTGTCATTTATCTTCTTTAAAATGGGTTAGTAATATTCCTCCCATTAAAAAGCTTTTTTTTTAAATGGGAGGATAAATGGATTACAGAAAAGTTTAGCTGTTTTGCTTGTTAATTTTCAAGCACGTGGGGACTATAATAAATGTGGTCCTCAGAAGCGGTATATTTCACTCTCAAGGGTGTCAGATTAAAAGCTGTCAGGACGTTGCTTATGAGGTTTGGAAAGACTGAGTGACTTTTTTAAGGTAACAGAGGTAGTAAGAGATAAAATATGATTGTGAGCCCAAGTCTGGCTTAGAAGCTTGTACAAGTTCCGTCATTTCTCAGGCCTCAGTTTCCTGGTGCTTGAAATGAGGATGCCTCCTTTCATAGGCTTGTGTAGAGATTGAAATAGTATTTTTTTAAAAGAAGAGAACATGAATGGTATTTTTATTCTGAAGCCTCTTCTGTTTTTCTCTTGCCATCACATAAATGCATTGGTTCACACGTAGCTTGGATTTGAAATTTTATCCCCCTAAACTTTGTTAGAAACCCTGTTACACTGGAAGGTCTGGATTAGGACTACCTGACTTTTGGTCAGTTATTTTGGAATACTTTATGTTAATGAGGGTCAGGCGTCAAACCCTTTGCCTGGTGCACAGCAGGCCTTCCTTTGATGTTTCGTTGTGTCTCTTCCCTGGTACAGGGTGAACTTGAATGTAGTTTTCTTATTCACGTAGTAGGACTCCCAGGAACCTGGCAGATAATACACATGTGTGAGCCAGAGACCACCAACACTACCTACAGAGGGGGCTGTTCTGCCCTACCCTGGCCACATGTGGCCATGAAGGAAATCCAGCCCAGTGTTTCTAGACCTTACCATCTAAATTTTTTTAAAATGGCATCTCCTGATTTCTAATAGCAGCAACTGAGATTTATTCATAAGCATTGTTTTGACCAACAAGATACATCCACCACCTTTCAACTTTTGATTTAAGTGACAAGGGCAGGTTTTTCTGTGGTTATTGATGATCATATTAGCCCTTTGATCTCCCGGAGGAGCCATCCTCCCACGTAGGAGAGGGCTTGGTGAGGACTGTGGGCTCAGATATGCCAGGATTCAAGTGTGCCAGTGTGGGCATAAAACTGTAGCAGTTTCTCCCCAGTTCATCTGCACTGCCCTTCTCCAGTTTGTGTGTGTGTATCATCACATCACATGGTGGGGTGTTTGTTTAGTCCCTTCCCCGGGCCCCCCACCCCAGATGTCAGCCTCTCTCTTGGCTGATGTATTGTCCGTGATGGGAGTATCAGTGATTCTGAGCAGATGATTTTACCATATTAATGACATCATCCGGGGTGTTTGTCCTCTGGGATCTTTTGCCTTGGTTTAGGTATAGATACCTGTGGTGTCGTATCAAGATGCTTTTAGTTGCAATAAGCAGACTCCAACTCAAGTTAGCTTAAGAGAGGGAGGCAGGGAAAAAGTGGATTCATTGAAGGAATACAGGGATGTTTTATGGAACTCAAGAACAAGGATTCTGGATAAACCGTAATGGAAAAGAGTATTAAAAAGAATGTATACGTGTGTGTAACTGAGTCACTTTGCTGTACAGCAGAAATTAACACAACATTGCAAATCAACTATACGTCAATTAAAAAATAAATTTTAAAAAAAAGAACAGGATTCACCCAGACCAGTGGAACGGGCTAGAAGTGACTGGAAAGACGTAGGGACCCTGACAGCAATTCTGAAGCTTTTCCTCTTAGCCTGCGTGATTTCTCTGGCCTCCTTCTAGCTCCCTGTCTTCTTCGTTCTCTCTGCAGATGGTTTTCCTTTCTCTCCACATGGAGCAGACAGTGGCTGCCCCACAACCACCATATTTTCATCCACTCGGACTCAATTCCAGATTCCCTGGACTGAGGTTCTGACTGGCCCAGCTTAGGTCAGGTGTCTTTCCCCTCATCCAGTCAATTCAACTGAGGCCAAAGGGGTAGAATCAAGTTGTACAGACATGGGCACCACTGCCCATGGTTGTCATGAGGTGGACAGATACACCTAAAAAAAAAATTTACTATTAAACTCTCTAGGATAAAATTGTGTGTTGACAAAAGGCACATTGACTAGATCAAGGGAGAGCCAAAGAAAATCAGAAAGGAGAAAGGATGTTTTTTTAAATCAGGAAATAAATTCATTTGGGTTATGCAACAACAGAATACCTTGCAATGTTTTATGAGTTTTGACATATCCCTTAATGGATTCATATTGTTTCCGTTGATCTTCTGAGTATTATTTGATTGTTCTGTAGGGCATGTACTTAGGGTTTGCTTGTGTGGGTTTTACAAGAGAGATTAAATGATTTAAACTGACACATTGATTGATTTCCTCCTGTAGTATAGAAGAGTAGAAAAAAGATGACTTTTTTTTTTCAGTTAGACATTAATTCAAACTTTACCTTGCTTTTTTCTTGCCCAGGCAAATTTGAATGATTAACCTTAAACTCTATACCTTGACTTCCTTGTCTGTAAAATGGGGATGTTGCCATATTGTAGAGTTTTGTGGAGCTTTAGTGAGATAATTTCCATAAAGTTCCCAGTTTCGTGCCTGAAACAAAGATTTGTTCCCTTTCCTCTTGCCACCAGAGATGTGTATGTGACCTGGCTTTGCAGAGTTTGAGGGCATAATCAGCGGTCATGGGGCAACGTAAAGCTTCCCACTTACCTCTTAGCACTACTTCCGAGGTTCCTATGGGCCACATCTCCATTCTAATCAACTGAGCTACTTTCTAGGCTTTTAGAGCAGAGCTCAATCAAACATGTAAGTAAGATATTGTAATTAGTATTTGTCACATTAAAAACAGATTGCTTCTCCCACTCTGAGACTCAATTTTCTCATCTGTTGAATTGGGGATAACAACCCCAATCCCAGGAGCTGACTTTGCAGCTCAGAGATAAGATTATAAACACCTAGAGCAATGCTAAGTATGTAGTTGGTTCTCAGTAATGGAAGAAATTTCCTTTTTAAATTGGGATTATATGTATCTGAGTTTCCACGTCTTATAGTTTTGTTTTGTTCAGTTTTTTGCCAAGTCATGGTGACTTGCAGGATCTTAGTTCTACGACCAGGGATTGAACCTGGGCCCCCGGCAATGCGAGTGCTGAGTCCTAACCACTGGACTGCCAAGGGGGTTCCCAAGTTCTTATAGTTTTGTACAACACCTAAGAGACGAAGTGCTGCCGATGCTTTTCAAAAGTAACCCAGCAATTCCACATGCATGGACAAAGCTGCATGTGCAAAATTTATGGTGACATTGCTTATGACAGCAAAAGGCTAGAAATAGTCTAAGTGTTTCTCAGCCGGAGACTCCTTAAATACGTCTGCACAATGATTTGATACTATAGAACCTTTATAAAGAATGAGGTCGGTCTATATGTGTTGACATTGGAAAGATTTCCAAGAAATATTGAATTAAAAAAGCAAGGGGCAAAACAGTAAGTATAGCATAGTTCCACTTCAATTGAAAAAAACCATACACATAGAAATATCCATATACACAGACACCGCAGTCACACACATACACACACACACACACACAAATATTAAGAGTGCCTGCTTCGGGACTTCCCTGATGGTCCAGTGGTTAAGAATCCGCCTGCCAATGCAGGCAACATGGGTTCGAGCCCTGGTCCGGGAAGATCCCACATGCCAGGGAGCAACTAAGCCCGTGTGCCACAACTACTGAGCCTGCGCTCTAGAGCCCGCGAGCCACAACAACTAAAGCTCGTGTGCCTAGAGCCCGTGCTCCGCAACAAGAGAAGCCACCACGGTGAGAAGCCCACGCACCACAACAAAGAGTAGCCCCCGCTCGCCGCAACTAGAGAAAGTCCACACGCAGCAACGAAGATCCAATGCAGCCAAAACTAAATAAAAATAAATTATTTAAAAAAAGTTAAAAGAGTACCTGCTTCATTTCAAAATATGTTCAATATAATATTAAAGTAAAACATTTAACATGAGAATATGTTTTTTTAACATGTACATGTATATATCTGAAAATCCATCTAAAGATGGTCTGTGAAGATTCTCCTCAATCTGACAGAGTGGTAATTTCTGCAGGTAGAAAGCTTTGGAGCATGAGTTACTCAAAGTTGATCTTTGCATTTTATGCATTGTTTAAATATTTTACAAGGAGTAATTTCCCAGTATTGCAGTTATAAGTGATAAAAAATTAAATATAATTACTAATTTATACACTGAATTGTTCTTAACTGTCTTAACTCTTCTTTTTTTAAAAGTAGTTTTTAGCTGCATTGTTATTTTTTAGTTGTGGCACACGAGACCTTTTGTTGCAGTGCGTGGGCTTCTCTCTAGTTGTGGCATGCGGGCACATGGGCTCATTAGTTGTGGCACGCGGGCTCCAGAGCACATGGGCTCAGTAGTTGTGGTGCGTGGGCTCTCTAGTTGCTCTAGTTGTGGTGCGCGGGCTTAGTTGCCCTGCGGCATGTGAGACCTTAGTTTCCTGACCAGGGATCGAACCGGTGTCGCTGCATCGCAGGATCGGTTCTTAACCACTGGACCACCAGGGAACTCCCTGTCTTAACTATTCTTAACTGTTAATTATGGTAGTGATATGAATACTACAAAGGAGGGCCAAAGTTTCAAAAATGGAGACTTTACATTTTAACTTTAGTATCATTTGTTTTTCATCCTATAATTATGCATGTATTGTCTTTATTAAAACACAACAGTGAATAAAACCATCTTCATTTGGAAAATAAAATATTGATTCAAGGAAAAGTATAGTAGTTTCCTCTGGGAAGGAAACCTGCTTTTCATAGTATAATTTTGTGTGTTGTATAGGTATTGTTTTTTCAATATATTGAGTGGTCTTTGCTTTTCATTCTTTTTTCTTTTAAATCTAAGAGCTAAAAAAATAAAAATAGGGACTTCTCTGGTGGCACAGTGGTTAAGAATCCGCCTGCCAATTCAGGGGACACGGCTTCAAGCCCTGGTCCGGGAAGATCCCACATGCCGCGGAGCAACTAAGCCCGCGAGCCACAACTACTGAGCCCACGCGCCGCAACTACTGAAGCCCACGCACCTAGAGCCGGTGCTCTGCAACAAGAGAAGCCACGGCAATGAGAAGCCCGCGCACTGCAACGAAGAGTAGCCCCCGCTCGCCACAACTAGAGAAAGCCTACACACAGCAACAAAGACCCAACGCAGCCAAAAAATATACAATAAAAATAAATAAATAAATAAAAATAAGTGCAAGAGCTGATGCCGTATAATAAATCTGTTTATGACCAAACCTGTTGATTAACTCAACTGATGGCATTTTTAGGCTGAGCACATCACCCATAAAAGAAATGGTAAATCAAGTTGAAGGGTTTGCCTGCCAGCCCCAGCCTGATGCCACTCTTGCTGTCTTGTCTCCACAGATGACAGAAGGCAGGCACTGCCAGGTGCACCTCCTGGATGACAGGAGATTGGAGCTGCTGGTTCAGGTAGGTGATGCCACATAGGGACAAGCCATCCTGGTTCCCTCTGTAGGCCTTTTGGCCTGTGTTCAGCCTGCTTGCTTATCTGTGCCTCAGAGCCAGTGACACGGGATTGTTTATGGGGGATAAAGCTTCAAAGCAAGGAAATGTAGCTGTATTTAAGAGTAACTAGAGACTGGTGACAGGATTCAGAGATGCTTGGATTGCAGTCTGAGCTTTGACACTCAGTAGCTGTGTGACCCTGGGCAAGTGACTTGACTTCTCTGAATCACCTCTTGTTGGTAAACTGGAGACCATAATGCTTCCCTGAAAGGGTTTTTGTGAGCTGAGACTCGTCATTCTGCCACTTTCCTGTCATATGGCATGGTCCAAGTTAAATACCCAGTTTCAACATCTGTGAACTGGGATTAAGATTGCCTAATATTCCTCTCAGAAATTATGGTAAAAATCATACGAGATTAATCCCAAGCTCCCAATCCTTCCCTCCCCCACCCTCCCCCTTGACAGCCACAAGTCTATTCTCTATGTCTGCAAGTCAGCTTGGGAGCTTGGGAGCTTGGGATTAGCAGATACAAACTCGTAGATACAGGATGGATAAACAAGGTCCTACTGTATAGCACAGGGAACTATATTCAATATCCTGTGATAAACCATAGTGGAAAAGAATATTAAAAAAGCATATATATATATGTATATGTATAACTGAGTCAATTTGCTGTACAGTAGAAATTAACACAACATTGTAAATCAACTGTACTTCAGTATAATTAAAAAAACATCAAACTAGATTATATATGTGAACGAAATCTCTGTAAAACACATGGGACTGTATGAGTGATGATATCTTAATTATTGATGCTTCTGTCTTTATTCACCCAACACTCTGGACCCAGAATCTTAAAAGACCGTGGAAGTGCCTGATGACAGCCACACCTAAAGCCGTGGCTAGAATTCCCTCCCTTCAGCAAACCTAAATTCTTCTCCTTTCTGAGGCTGTGCTGAGCCCACTGTGTACAGGCTTCAATTAGAATGAAAATAGCACATCAATCATAGTTTCACCAGAGTAGGCCTTTTGGTCTAGATTTCTATTCTTTTCTTTTTTCTTTTCCTTTCACTTTTTTTCTTTCTTCTTTTTTTATCATGACTGTTCTTTCTTCCCCAACAACAAACATCCAACCCTCAAACTACCATAATGAGCCCTAAAATGTGTGGCTCAAAGTTCAAAAGAAATCCACCTAGAATGCCTCCCTGCAAATCCCCCTTTCCTTCCCCAGTCTCTGCAAATCCACCATCTGCTCTCACTCTGGACACTGGTTGATGACAAACCATGCTTCTTCCCACCAGAGCCAGTGCTTCCCAAAAGCTCATAGACTAGATCCTTCCTCCAATGAGGTACCCAGTAAGTACTGGTGATGGTGATCTGCACAATGGATACAACTACTCCATCCCTGGAGAGAAGTGCAGAGCTTAGTCTTTGGATTCAGACAGAACTGGGTTCAAATCAGGTCCTTAACTAACTGGAACATCAAGCAAGGTGCTTGACTGCTCTTGGCCTTTGTTGGCTCATCTATAAAATGGCAGGAACCCCTACTTCATAGACTCATTGTAAGGATTAAAATGAAATAATGGGTAGAAGGAGTCCAGCACAGTAGACAGTCACTATTATTATTGTTGTGTTGTTGTTAGTTCTCTCTGGGTCTTGAGCCTCTGGGTTTTGACCCTCCTCAGTTGACCGTCACCAAGCCAAGTTATTCCTACAGTCTAGGCGGTGTTTAATATTCTTTGTCTTGATCACTAGCACCATACTATATATAAAAGAGCATTTTTTCCAAAACACCAATGCATTGGTGAATACACTTTTACTTTAGAGGAAAAAATAAGGTGCTGGACGGAATCGCAAATATATCAAAATGATGATCTCAGTGGTGTTCCTGTTTCCATTTCCCCCCCTTCCCGAACGCTTAGAGAATGGTCTATAGTAGATTAAGCAACACAAGGGCACGGGCATCCGAAAACAAACAAACAAAGGCTGCTTTAAACTGTTTGGGACAGAGGAAAGTGGTAGCAGTAAGAGAAAGAGGGGACCAAATTGTTTCTAATCATATTTTTATCTTAACAGCCCAAACTTTTATCAAGAGAGCTGCTGGACCTCGTGGCTTCGCATTTCAACCTGAAAGAAAAGGAGTATTTTGGAATCACGTTTACAGATGACACGTAAGAGTTCTCCTATTTTTACCTTTTGTCTGGGTTACCTATGTGCGTAACTCTCAACTGGCAAAAGCAGGGGCAGGGGGAATGCTCCAAGAATTAGAATATGTCCTGCTTAGCTAAAGATTCCTTCATACAGGTTTTTCTTTAGAATTCTGGTAAAAGGAGAAGAAAGGGAATATTGATCATTCTAAGAACTCAGCACATCGTCCCAAGTGCCTTAGAAATTTGTTGCAATGAGTTTGTTATTCTTGATGATAGTCTGTCTTCACATTTCTTTGAATGCCGTTGTGCTTGCTTATTTAGCTTATGTATCAGGGATAGAAACGCTAGTGTCATCTACTCATATCTTGAAACTGAATTAATGTTTGGATTTGGTGGCAAGAAAGTTTAAAGGCGATTTGGGGGCCCACCCAATAAATATGTATATACTTTAATGCTGGATGAAATTTCTGACTTCCACTTAGGCAGGCTCATTTTATGTAACCCTCATTTTTTTTTCTTTTACTTACATTTTTAATGCTAACGTGGATATTGTGTATATTTTGGTATATAACAGTGAATTCACAAGAATTTAAAGCTCCGTGTAAGCAAAGGTGTTTAGTCTTACCAGCTCTTTTCTGCATGTGTGTATGTGTGTGTGTGTGTGCTTTACGGCAGCCTGACTTGCCTACGTTATATGCAGCTTGATATATTAAATGATTTCTTCTCCCTTATGGGATAATTTGCAAAGAGCTCTTCAAATATTAAAATTCAAGAAAACGTGTTCCAGACACAAAATATATTGGCCAACCACCCAGCCAGCATTCTTTCCGTAACTCTCTCAGTTTAAATGTTTTTCCATTCTTCATGTTAACCAGGCAGAAAATTACCTCAGGAAGGGGTTAATTTGTTTTTAACACTTTGTATGTGCTGATTACTTCCAGCCTTGGTGGGCTGCAAGCTTAGGACCTCCTGGAAATGCCAGTGGGCTCAGGACTTGGGCTGGGCAAAAAAAAAACAAATAAAAAAACAAACAATAAAACCCCAGACAGCTGAGTTGTTAGGAGACATAGAAAAACCTGAAAACTTTGATTTCAGACTCCAGATGTTTCCTGAATGGAGTTCAACAAAGCAGGAAAAAAGTGCACTCCACCTCACCCACTTCATCCCGAATCACAAAATTATCTGTTCACTCAACAACCCTCTGAGACCTTGTCTGATCAGTCCTCTGCTGGATGGAATAGGAAATGCAGATGTCCATTGAGCACAGGCTCTAGCTGGAAAGACAAAACCAGTTCATGAGAATCAGTGATTAAACACACACATACAGGTTGAAGCTGGATGTGACTGAAATCATAGCAAACAGCATTGACTTAAAACCATAAATACGTGATGGCTAAGTTATATGGTAAAAACCATAAATACACAAACACTACAATTTAGGGAAAGGTCACATAAAATAGAGGCTAAAATCATGAATATTAGAGTAATTTATCCATTCAACAGTTATTTCTTGAGTGCCACTAAATGCCAGGCATTTGTTCTAGCTTCCAGGGATTCAGCTGTGAACAACACAGACCAGGTTCTTCCTCTCATGGAGCTTACGTTGCACTAGTATGGTCTAGCAGAACAAGTAAATAAATAGATAAATGAGGGACTTCCCTGGTGGTCCAGTGGGTAAGACTCTGCGCTCCCAATGCAGGGGGCCCGGGTTTGATCCCTGGCTGGGAAACTAGATCCCACATGCATGCCGCAACTGAAGAGTCCACATGCCACAACTAAGAGTCTGCATGCTGCAACTAAAAGGTCCTGCATGCTGCAACTAAGACCCAGCGTAGCCAAAATAAATAAATATTAAAAAAAAAAGATAAATGAGAAGATACCAGAAATGACAAGTGCTTTGAAGAACATGAAACAAGAGGCCATGATCAAGAAAAATGGGGGTGGGGTGGTGCAGTTTTAGACAGGGTGGACCAGGACAGCTTCTAAAAGGTGATGTGTAATAGAAAGCAAGAGCCAGTTCTGCAAAAGTCGGGGCGGCTTTCCTAACTAAAGCGGGTGGAAATACTCTCAGGTGAGAATAAGCTTGACTTTGGTTTTTTATTTTTTATTTTTGAGTACAAAAAAAAAAAAAAGCCAGTATGCCTTGAATAGAGAGAGTAAGAGGAAAAGTGGTACAAGATAAAGGTTGAGAGGGAGGCAGGGTGGACGTCATAGAAGCTTGGTAGCTATGAGATATTAGACTTAATATCTCTGACACTCAAGTTTTCTCATCTGTACAATGGGCATAATAATAGCACCAAAGTAATAAGTACTATATAAGGTACATATAATAGGGTTATAGTATTATACTATTAAACAGGTAGGGTGGGCTTCCCTGGTGGCGCAGTGGTTGAGAGTCCGCCTGCCGATGCAGGGGACGCGGGTTCGTGCCCCTGTCCGGGAGAATCCCACGTGCCGCGGAGCAGCTGGGCCCGTGAGCCATGGCCGCTGGGCCTGCATGTCTGGAGCCTGTGCTCCGCAACGGGAGAGGCCACAGCAGTGAGAAGCCCGCGTACCACACACACACACACACAAAAAACAAAACAGGTAGGGTATGCAGAGCCCAAGCACACAACATCCTATTGTTCGCAGTCATGGCAGGAAGGTGTGCTCTGAAGGAGGCTGAAGGAGGACTTGGGTGGGAAGCCACACAGGAGGGTAACTGGGAGGGCACTTAGACCTCAGGTAGTGGGGAGAGGAGCCGGCATTCAGGGAAAAGTCATTTTGTGCACCAGTGCATGCACATGGTCATGAACATGGTACATCTGCCCAGTGGCTAGGAAACTGGCCTGAGCGTGGATTAAGATATAAGAAGGACAAACACACAGGTGAGCCCAGAGAGTCATGGAGATGCAGAAGGCACACCAAGGCCCCTGAAGGATGTTCTGCAGGGGAGTGACATGATTTATGACTGTGGTCTTGCAAATGTCCCAGGCTGTATGGTTCATGGTGGGCTGGAAAAGAGTCCTGGCCACATGGCAGGGAAAGCACCAGACTCAGGTGAACATAACCAGAGGGGGCATACATCAAGTGTTCAGACTGTAGGACCTTCTCTTTAGAAAGTAAGGAATACATAATATGAATGATTTCCTTTTCTGACTTGGGCCACTCTCCCCATCGTGGGCCTAGGGATGATTTCTTTCTAAATACTCTGTTGGAAGAAGAATGTCTCACTTAAGTCCCTCCTCTAGCTATCTTCTTTAGTGACATCAGTCAATGCTTATAGTCTTTCCAAGAAGCCTGGCTCCAAAGTGTCCTTCGTGCACTCCCCTGCAAATGACAGCAGAGTCTGTTTCTGAATTATGATCAGTTTAGAAGGTGTCTTCTGGCTCTAGCTGTGTTTATTTTTAGAAGAAGTATGAGCTGGGCTCTTGGGGGAGTGGGAATTGGCCATTTCCACCTTTCTGGGGAATAGGTCTGGAAAATTGCTTCTGTCAAAGGGTGTCTCCTTGGAATGTCTTGGTCACAGGCTTAGTTCTTTTTCTTGTCTGGTAAATATTTTTGGAAAGTATTTTCTTTTGGCACTCCCCTTCCCCCGCCCCCATAGAACCACTTAGTGGGATCCCTCCCAGGATGCTGTCTGAATTGCATTTTCCAGCCTAGATGCCACATCAGTTCTTTGCCTTTGGTGAACTTCAAATAGAGTAAGGCAAAGCGGAGGGGACATTTTGTCAATGAAACTAGCCACTGTCTGTATCCTACTCCACGGGCCAAGAAGAGAAATGGAAAAATGGAATCACGCGGTTACATGATAAAAGTAGTGATGGTGACCAACAAAAACAAATTCATGGTCCTATTGGAGGGAGGGGATAGAATTCCTAAGCTCACGCGGGTTAGTGCCTTCTGGTGTTCTGTGTGCAGGGCGAGTCTTTACCCCTAGAGGGCAGTCACGACCCTCCTAAGGCAGCACTCTGTTCCCCATAATGGTTCCCACCCCCTTCAACCCACTTGACATTTTTTTCCTTTCCTTGTTTTGAAAGGATTTGCTGGATGAGCTTTGTTTATTAAGAAATAACAAATAGGTTTCACAACACAGTTGGGATTTTTGATCACCGTTCCATCCGGTGGGCCTGAAATGATCGACCTTTGACTGATACAATTCTAGCCAAAAGGGACGCTTGCTTCATAGTGGGCTAACACAGCTGATAGAGGTGAACGTGTAAATTCAACTGTCTTTTTGAGGTATTGATTAGATCTGTCCCATTTGCTGATGGAAAAACTTGAGAAAAGTAGGTTATAAGGAATAAGTGCTTTTTGATCTCATTTTACTCTCAAAGGCTAGAAAACAGCATGTTAACCTGGAATGTATCTCAATGATAGAGTTAAGGGTAATTTTCACTTTTTTGTTCTTCTAACTTCATCCTGTTGGTGAAATTATGGGTAGATTTTTTTAAATCTAACTTCTAATTTTTCTTTTCTAAAAACTTATTTTTGTATTACTTTTACATGAATATCTTCTTATAAAAACACTTAATATCATAGTTGAGGCTGCTGTCTTTTGATTGTAGCAATTTGCTCTTATCTCTCCAGAAGTGTATCTAAGAATTCTAAGAATTCTCGTCAATATATAATAGTATTTGAGTGTCTTCTGTGGTTAATATAATTGACTTATGCTCTATATGTTATTATACAACTTGCTGCATTCTTGGACATCATTTCACACAAGTTCATGTAAATACACATTATGCTTCTTAAATGATGCCACATCTTCCTAAGTAAAAGCAAAAAAGAATTCAAAATTAGTCTCATTTTCTCTAAGAAAACTTTTGAATACTATACGATACTTTATGTATTTCACACATACATTTGAGCATCTCTGAAACTGGGGTGTCTTCAAATCAGTGCCATGCTAAACTTGATCAAATACAGTGTAAGAATCTTTTAACTTCCAGTCCCCTATCCTTATATATTTTTTACCCACAAAAGCAGTAATTCTATGAACCTTTCCTTATGTCACTTATATCAACTTATCTTCATAATATTCCTCCAAGGAAAGCTAGAGACAGTTATTGGAATTGTCATCTAATAATTACAGAAATAAAGACACACTTTTTTCCTATGTTACAACTAGTAAGTGACAAAAAATAAAACAGGAATAGGGGAGGAGCCTCAAGATGGCGGAAGAGTAACACGCGGAGATCACCTTCCTCCCCATAAACACATCTGAATTCACAGCTACATGTGAAACACCTCCTACGGAACACCTACTGAACGCTGGCAGAAGACCTCAGACCTCCCAAAAGGCAAGAAACTTCCCACGTACCTGGGTAGGGTAAAAGAAAAAGCAGAGACCAAAGAATAGGGACGGGACCCGCACCAGTGGGAGGGCGCTGTGAAGGAGGAAGGGTTTCCTCACACTAGGAAGCCCCTTCGCGGGCGGAGACTGCGGGTGGCAGAGGGGGGTAAGCTTCGAAGCCGCGGAGGAGAGCGCAGCCACAGGGGTGCGGAGGGCAAAGCGGAGAGATTCCCGCACAGCGGATTGGGGCCGGCCACCACTCACCAGCCGGAGAGGCTCGTCTGCTCACCCGCCGGGGCGGGCGGGGCTGGGAGCTGAGGCTCGGGCTTCGGAGGTCGGATCCCAGGGAGAGAGGACTGGGGTTGGTTGGCTGCGGAACACAGCCTGAAGGAGCTAGTGCACCATGGCTAGCCGGGAGGGAGTCCGGGAAAAGGTCTGGAGCTGCGGAAGAGGCAAGAGACTTTTTCTTGCCTCTTTGTTTCCTGGTGCGGGAGGAGAGGGGATTCAGAGCGCCGCTTAAAGGAGCTCCAGAGCCGGGCGCGACCCGCGGCTATCAGCGCGGACCCCAGAAACAGGCATGAGACGCTAAGGCTGCTGCTGCTGCCGCCACCAAGAAGCCTGTGTGCGAGCACAGCTCACTATCCATACCCCGCTTCTGGGAAGCCTGTGCAGCCCACCACCACCAGGGTCCGGTGATCCAGGGACAACTTCCCTGGGAGAACGCATGGCACACCTCAGGGTGGTGCAATGTCACGCCGGCCTCTGCCGCCGCAGGCTCGCCCCGCATCCGCGGCCCTCGCTCCCCCGCGGCCTGAGTGAGCCAGAGACCCCGAAGCAGCTGCTCCTTTAACTCCGTCCTGTCTGAAGGCTGCCTAAAATCATAATAAGGCCACAGACACCCCAAAACACACCGCCAGACATGGACCTGGCCACCAGGAAGACAAGATCCAGCCTCATCCACCAGAACACAGGTACCAGTCCCCTCCACCAAGAAGCTGACACAGCCCACTGAACCAACCTTAGCCACTGGGGACAGACACCAAAAACAACGGGAACTACGAACCTGCAGCCTGCTAAAAGGAGACCCCAAATACAGCAACTTAAGTAAAATGAGAAGACAGAGAAACACACAGCAGATGAAGGAACAAGGTAAAAACCCACCAGACCAAGCAAATGAAGAGGAAATAGGCAGTCTACCTGGAAAAGAATTCAGAATAATGATAGTAAAGATGATACAAAATCTTGGAAATAGAATGGAGAAAATACAAGAAACATTTAACAAGGACCTAGAAGAACTAAAGAGCAAACAAGCAATGATGAACAACACAATAAATTAAATTTAAAATTTTGCAGAAGGAATGAATAGCAGAATAACTGAGGTAGAAGAACGGATAAGTGACCTGGAAGATAAAATAGTGGAAATAACTACTGCAGAGCAGAATAAAGAAAAAAGAATTGAGGACAGTCTCAGAGACCTCTGGGACAACATTAAATGCACCAAAATTCGAATTACAGGGGTCCCAGAAGAAGAATAGGAAAAGAAAGGGATTGAGAAAATATTTGAAGAGATTATCATTGAAAACTTCCCTAATATGGGAAAGGAAATAGTTAATCAAGTCCAGGAAGTGAAGAGAGTCCCATACAGGATAAATCCAAGGAGAAACACACCAAGACACATATTAATCAAACTATCAAAAATTAAATACACAGAAAAAATATTAAAAGCAGCAAGAGAAAAATAACATACAAGGGAATCCCCATAAGGTTAATACCTGATCTTTCAGCAGAAACTTTGCACGCCAGAAGGGAATAGCAGGACATATTTAAAGTGATGAAGGAGAAAAACCTACAACCAAGATTACTCCACCCAGCAAGGATCTCATTCAGATTTGACAGAGAAATTAAAACCTTTACAGACAAGCAAAAGCTAAGAGAATTCAGCACCACCAAACCAGCTTTACAACAAATGCTAAAGGAACTCCTCTAGGCAGGAAACACAGAGAAGGAAAAGACCTACAATAACAAACCCAAAACAATTAAGAAAATGGCAATAGGAATATACATATCAAAAATTACCTTAAATATAAATGGATTAAATGCTCCAACCAAAAGACATAGACTGGCTGAATGGATACAAAAACAAGACCGCTATATATGCTGTCTACAAGAACCCCACTTCAGACCTAGGGACACATACAGATGGAAGGTGACGGGATGGAAAAAGATATTCCATGCAGATGGAAATCAAAAGAAAGCTGGAGTAGCAATTCTCATATCAGACAAAATAGACTTTAAAACAAAGACTATTACAAGAGACAAAGAAGGACACTGCATAATGATCAAGGGATCAATCCAAGAAGAAGATATAACAATTGTAAATATTTATGCACCCAACATAGGAGCACCTCGATACATAAGGCAAATGCTTACAGCCATAAAAGGGGAAATCGACAGTAACACAATCATAGTAGGGGACTTTAACACCCCACTTTCACTAATGGACAGATCATCCAAAATGAAAATAAATAAGGAAACATAAGCTTTAAATGATACATTAAACAAGATGGACTTAATTGATATTTATAGGACATTCCATCCAAAAACAACAGAATACAGTTTCTTCTCAAGTGCTTGTGGAGCATTCTCCAGGATAGATCATATCTGGGGTCACAAATCAAGCCTTGGTAAATTTAAGAAAATTGAAATGGTATCAAGTACCTTTTCTGACCACAACGCTATGAGACTAGATATCAATCACAGGAAAAAATCTGTAAAAAATACAAACACATGGAGGCTAAACAATACACTACTTAATAACCAAGAGATCACTGAAGAAATCAAAGAGGAAATCAAAAAATACCTAGGAACAAATGACAATGAAAACACGATCACCCAAAATCTATGCACTGCAGCGAAAGCAGTTCTACGAGGGAAGTTTATAGCAACACAGTCCTACCTTAAGAAACAAGGAACATCTCAAATAAACAACCTAACCTAGAAACACTCTTATTTACCATTGCAACAAAAAGAGTAAAACACCTAGGAATGAACCTACCTAAGGAGACAAAAGACCTGTGTTCAGAAAACTATAAGACACTGATGAAAAGAATTAAAGATGATACAATGGATTAAGACTAAAATGTAAGTCTTGGGCTTCCCTGGCGGCACAGTGGTTGAGGGTCCGGCTGCCGATGCAGGGGACACGGGTTCATGCCCCAGTCCAGGAAGATCCCACATGCTGCAGAGCAGCTAGGCTCGTGAGCCATGAGCAGAAACTAACACACCATTGTAAAGCAATTATACTCCAATAAAGATGTTAAAAAAATTATTAAGCGGGTAAATCTGTAGTAAGAGTTCTTACTACAATAAAACAAAAAAAACAAAAAAAAAAAAAGCTGATTCAACCCTGTAATCTCATTTTCTCCTGTATCCCAAGTCTTGGGTTCAAATCCCAGCTCTGCCACTTTTCTTTGCAGACTTACTGTAAAATATAGTATTAATATATTAAAAAAGTACCAACTTGGTTGGCACTAAGTAGTTGCTCAATAAAGATTAACTGCTATTATTATTACTCACGTTTCCTATCTACTTATAATAAATACAGCTTAGAGTTTTCTGATTTTTAAAAAAATTATGTACTCAAAGACCAAAATAGGTTGGAATATGTCTTCTGAACCATTACAGGTTTTGGTATAATTTGACATCCCACCACTATCAGCATGTTCTTAAGTTTTGTGTAAGCAAGCGAATGTAGTCTCTGCCTTCTGGGAATTTACAATCTAAAATGGATCAACTAGTGGGATGATCTTGGAAAAGTCACATAAACAATCCCCAGCCACAGTGTCTCAATTCTTCTATCCCCCAGGTCACAATTTCAGGAGAATGTTTATACCCATGAATTTAGTGAAGCCCTTGAATGAATCAACAAATACGTGCTTAAATGTTAGGAATTCCATAATATATATCCAAAAACAGCCCCCAGAAAGTATTTGACCCCATTTTTTTTTTTTTTTTTTTTTTT